>NW_017728923.1:3305156-3317762 GCF_001723895.1 Crocodylus porosus
GCCGGGAAAGGCAGCGCGGGGCCCACACCGACCTGCCGCGGGGCCCTCGTTCCGGGTGGTCAACGGCGCCGAGAAGCCGCGCGGGAGCGGGGCCGCGGCCGGGGCCTACGGCGCTCACGCGAAAGCTGGACACAAACCAGCAAAACACATCTTCGGGCCCTCGCTTGAGAGCGGGTTTGGTCCCTTTTACAGCTGAGGGGCAGCTTCTGTGGTGGAAACTGCTCGGTGCGGCTGCTGTCCACCAGCGCAGCTAGCCAGGGCCTGTGCAGTCCGGCTGCACTTACTGGATGGACCAGGCACCGATACCGATGGTGTAGCACGGGCCTGGCAGGATTTGGGGCCACTGCCTCTTACCCTGCTAACACCTGTTGGTCTGAGCCCTGTTGAGATTTGTGGTTCCCAATCTTTTCAGACTCCAGAGGCACATTGGTACAGCCACACACCCCTTGGAAAGGGCTGGCTCTTCATTTTTCGCTCACTTTTGGACTGCAGATGAATCACGCGGCAGTTCTGCTGCAGCAAAGACCTCGGACCACAACAGGTCAGATATGTTGGATGCTGCAGATTCCTACTTGAACTCTGGGTTTATCTTGTGAGGGATGTTGGCACAGTGCTAACATAGCACATGTCCTGAGGCACTCATGAGCCTGAAGTTGGTTCCTTATTCCCAGTTCCTCAATAAAAGTTTCTTGTTAATGAATTATCCAGTCTAAAAAGAGAATTTCATTAGCTATGCATATTTAGTAATTGATGCAGGATATTATTTTATGTATTAAGTACAGAGCCCTAAAGGAAGCTCAGATTCAGATGGGATTATGGGGCAAAATACTACTTGGGCCACCCCCAACTTCCTGTTGATGCCCCCGGGAGATGGTACCAAAGAACTCCGAGTGCGGCTTGGCCCTGCCAGGCTGCCAACTGACAGCCCCCAGACACTGTACTAAGTATGTGGGCTCGAATAAGGAACTGGCTTTTGGGGTTGGATTATGGCAGGAAATCCTTGGGCCACCCCACCCCATGACCCTGTACCAGCAGGGGACTCTCCTGAATATCTGACCAGAGTCTTGCTCAGTCCAAAGCACAGCTTGGTCCTGCTGGGCTGCAACTGACAGCCCTCCCCACAGAAACTACTAAGTATAATGGCTCAGATATGGAACTGGCTTTTGGCCTAGGATTATAGCTGGAAATCTTCCTTGGGCCACCCCAACCCATGACTCTGTGGCCCGGCCCAAAGTGCAGCTTCTTTGTGCCAGGCTGCCAACTGACAGCCCCCCATGGCCACTGCACTAAGTATGTGGACCCAAATAAAGAGCTGGCTTTTTGGCTGGGATTACAGATGAAAATACTTTGTGAGCCACTCCATAACATACCTCTGTGCCACCCTCCCACCCAGACAGCCCTGACCAGAAATCATCTGCTATCTGTGGTGTGCTGCCAGATAAAAAAAATCTTTTAATTGTATCTGAGTATTGTAGAAGTCAGGTTGTAAAGTTACCTGAAGGTTAAATTGCCTGAGGGGGATTAGGTGCTTCTGACCCTTTTAGCATTTCAAATGTAGTCATTTGACTCCAAGATCCCCCCTAGCATATGGCTCCAGACGGATGTGGTGACTTTCTTTCCACTGTCTCCTGTTCTGGAGGCCTATCTTGCTGCTTTGGGCTTTGCAATCCTTCTGCTCATTTGCTGCTGAACTTCGCTTTGTCTGCTACTGAGTGTCAAAAGGTGAGAAATCTTTGCAGGTAGGTACACATTTTCCTATTGAATTTAAGGATAATGTTTCAAGGGTTGATTGTAGATCTCATATAGGGGAAAATAGAAGAGTTGAGATGTAAAGGAGAATATAATCATTAATATATACCCTTCAGAGAATATTTACAGGTGTCTCTATAGAAATCAGGATCATTGAACCTGTTTTATGAATGTGTTTACTCTGTCAGTATACAAAACTCAGGGATAGCTGGGAGGCTTATGTGTCTACACTGCTTGATGAAAAACAGAGGTGCGGTAAGCAGAAAAGATTCCAGACAGGAGTCACTCCTGGATGTTTTCACTGAACTCTTAAGATTAAAAGTGCTTCTTCTGACTACTGTGATCTGTAATGGATCTACATGATATTATACTAGAGTATTATAGTCAAAACAGCTGAAAAAAATCCCAGAACCTACCACTAATACAGGGCAGGACCTGAAATATCTGGGGCTTCATGGCAACTTGAGAACAAGCAGAAACCCCGGCAGGGCAGTGGAGTGATGGATATCCCCAGTGGTGTGTAGGAGCAGCAGAGACGCCCAGCAGAGCAACAGAGAGCCCCCACAGTGGTGTAGAGCAGTGGAGACCCCCCAGTGGAGCAAAAGAGACCTCCTGGCACCATAGAGGAGCAGCAGAGATGCCCTGGCAGCGTGGAGGAGTGGCGGAGACCCGCAGTGAAGTAACAGAGACGCTTGGAGGTGGCATCCACAGTAGTGCTTCCTAGCATTGAACATCAGCAATGCTCTCCTGCATCAGGTCAGTAACTCCTGTCTGGCCCTCACTAGTCAGCTCGTGCTACTTTGGTTGTCATAGGTGGTAGAAGCCCAGGAGAAGGGCAGCCACCCTGCAGAGAGGAGGACATGGACCTGCAGCAAAGTACATTTAGATTGGATATCCAGAAAAACCTCTCACTTTGAGAATATTGAGGCAGTGGAACAGACACCCAGGGGAGTTGTGTACTCTCCATCACTGTGGGTGTCAAGAAGAGGTTGAACAGCTATTGGGCAGGAATGATTTAGGCATGTCTGTGCCTACATGTGTTGGGGTGTTTTTAAGCCTTCTTCAGAGGCACTGACTGCTGCTACAGCTAAGGCCAGGGACTTGAACAGATGTATGCCGATTCTCCTCCTAGCAGCAAAGCCAGAGTGTTATGGCTGGAGAGTCTTGCCCTTTGCTTAGGGTCAGACCAATCACCATATTTGGGGTCAGAAAGGAATTGTACCCCATGGTTAGATTAGCATATGGACTGTGGGGGTTTTGCCTTCCTCTGCAGCAGAAGCATGGTCCTCTACCCTCTGCACCATATATTGATAACACTTCATAAAAGCAGAACAGTGGCTGCCATATTTCCCTTGCTTTACTTATAGCAGGTTCAGGTGTTAGGTCTATGATGTATGGTTAGATGGGATGGTTTGCATAGGGATGATCCTGCCTCAGGCAAGGGGTTGGACTAGTGACCTCTGAGGTGGTCCTGCCTACCCAGAACTTACTACTAAGTTGGTGCTAGTAGGAGAGTCCCTGGATGGCAGCCCTGGGTGAGACTCCCTTTAAAAGTGAGTGGGTGAGGAGGGGCTCCCTGGTTTGGTTTGCCACTGACTATGACTCTGATCAGTTTTGAGCAATATTTAAAGGTTAATGGTTAAGGTTTTGCTTAGGGAGTACTGTTGTTCCCTCTTGGCTTGTAATGAACTTTTTAAAATTTAACATTTGCTAGTGAGTGAGTAGGTTTCTTGACGTTACAACATCCAGGTTCTAAGTTACTTTATGAAGTTTCGGGGTAGGGGCTGGAGCTAAATGTGAAAAGCTGGTGAAAAATCCTTAGGGGTGTCTGTACACATGCTCTGGGATGGAGGGGGGCAGTGCTTTAATTTGAGCAGGTCTGAGAACCGTTTTAATTAAAGCACCTGCAGTGTCACATGTATTCAAGGTCCCATGCTTCAAAATGGTGGAAGTGGTGTGTAGTAATTAGGCAATTACAGGGTTAAATTGTTAGTTATTATTATGGGATGGCTTGAGAACTAGAACTCCACCTTCTGTTGTTCCAGAGTTACTCTCATTTCTCCCAGTTATGTGTTGTTTGTTCCTGAATAAAACAGCCTGTTGTTTTGGGCCTGGAAAAAAGTAAGTGTCAGTATTCTTTGTTAAGTAAGGAACTTAAGTGGCGACAAGACAATTTAGCTCTGTCATCCTATGGGAAAATTGAGGAATTTAATTCAGATACTGAGGACTGGCAACCGTATATTGAGAGATTGGGCTATTATTTTCAAGCTAATGAAACCACTGATGGGGACAAATAGAAGGCAATATTTCTCAGTGTTTGTAGCAGCAAAACATATTCCCTTTTAAGAAGTTTGTTGCAGCCTCAAAAGCCAGGAGATAAAAGTTTGGCAGAGTTGCAAAAGATCTTATCTGAACATTATACTCCAAAGCCAAACACTATTGTAGAACATTTCAAGTTCCATAACAGAAGGAGGAAGGAAGGTCAATCTATCTTAGAGTATATTGCTGAACTTAAAAAGCTAACTGAACACTGTTCTTTCAGAAATGTCCTAGAGGGTATGTTGAGAGACAGATTTGTTTGTGGAGTTGGTGATGTAAAAATCCAAAAACAATTACTTGCAGATGGGGACTTGACCTGGGACAAAGCTGTAAAGGTGGCAACAAGAAGCAGCAGTGAAAAATGTACAGAATTTACATCTAGACAGTATAGCAGGGGTAGGCAAAATATGGCCAGATCATTCTATCTGGCCTGTAGGCCCCCTAAAACATGTAGAAAATTAATTTTCATTTGCTCCTAGTTGCCCGTCAAAGATGACAGGAGACAGGGGCAGTAGAGCCCAAAGGAAACTGGTGGCAAGACCCAGCAGCAAGGCCTACCCAGCCCTGCCCCCCACCCCAGCCAGAAACCCCTACCTACCAGAGGCTTCTAGCCTGGGACCATAGGGCTGTTCCTGCTTCCCTGTGCCGGAGAGGGAAATGAGGCTCTCAGCAGCTTGCCAAAACTTAGCAAGTGGCCCTCCACCCAAAATAATTGCCTGCCCATGCAATAAACTCAACACAAGCCCATAAAACAAGTGCAAAGCTCTCAACAAAAGCTTAGAGACTTGGAGAGATGTTTTCACTGTGGAGGCACGCATTCAGCCTCAGTTTGCAGACGCAAAATTTCCCAGTGCTATAAATGCAAAAAGATGGGACACATAGCAAAAAATGCAAGGGCAGTCCAGGAGAGTCCCCTGGTGCCACAGAGGCATGGTGTGAGGTGGTCCAAGAAAGACTTCCATCTGTAATCCCAGCCCAAAAGAAATTCCTTATTCAAACCCATATACTTAATAAAAGGGGTATGGTAGGGCTGTCAGTTGGCAACCTGGAATGAAGAAACATGTGTCCGGGAGAGTCCCCCAGTGCCACAGAAGCATGGTGTGGGGTGATTTCCATCTGTAATCTCATTTTAAAAGCCAGTTTCTTACCGAGTCTATGTATTCAGTACAGTGGGAATGGGGGGCTATCAGTTGGGAGCCTGGCATTGCCAAGCTGTGCTTTAGGCAAGCAAGACTCTACTCAGGGATGTCCAGGAGAAACCCCCAGTGGTACAGAGGCATGGTGTGGGGTGGCCCAAGAAGGATTTCTGGCCGTAATCCGAGTCCAAGAGCCAATTCCTTATTTGAGCCATTACACTTAGTAGAGTGGGCATAGGGGGCTGTCAGTTTGCAGCCTGGCAGGGCCAAGCCATGCTCTGGGCTGGGCATGACTGCGCTTGGAGTTCTTTGGAACATTCCCCCTGGGATACTGACAGGAAGTTTGGGATGGTCCAAGAAGTATTTTGCCCCATAATCCCATCCAAATCTGATCTTCATTTAGGGTTCTGTACTTGTTGCAGGAAATTATTTTACATATTAATTAGTAAATATGCATAGCTAATGACATTCTCTCTCTTTAGGATGGCTAATTCATTAATAAGAAGCTTTTATTTGCTATAGATTAGCTTTGAAAAAGGAACTGGGAACCAGGAATAAGGAACTGGGAATAGGAAACCAACTTCAGCCTCATTCATCGCCCTTCAAAGGATCTCAGCGCACCCTGGTTGAGAATCACAGGTTCAGAATGATTTAAGGCACTGCATTGGCATCAGAATAAACCCAATGTTCAGCTACACACAAGCCACACAGTTGCACAAAAATAGGTAGATTTCTTTGGATGCACACATAATTTAAATGCAAGGCCTTGGTAGAGGGACACTTGTGTGATACATCATTAGAGCAGCAACCACTCTACATCACTACAGCAGCGACCCTCCTATGTGCTTTATGTAAGAGAAAGGCTGCACCTCACTGCTGAAGTGAGAGGGGTTCTGCTGGAGCATGTGAAACTAAGCCTACAAATACTTTTGCAAGCATAGACTGGGCATACACAGTTTTGCACCAATTTAACTATTGGTTTAGAAATCAGTACATTTCTGCAGATACTAAGGTATTTCTCATGCTGGGTAGCTTGTTTCAGTAAGTCTGTAAGCACTAGATATTACAAGGGCTGCTCATTTGGAGTGGGATATATTTCTCCTTTATTGTGGTTTGCCCATAGGAATTTTCCTCCTCTCATTTGTACAACTTGCCTCGAGAGATTCTGATGCTGCAAGCTGTCAAACAAGAAATGTATGGGGCCAGTTTACCAGCTACACCAGCTGTGACTGAGATTTCAGGTTGTCAGCCACCTTAGTATTTCTGGGGCTGTCTGAATTTTCACAGAGCAATCCCGCCAGCCAGATTTATGGGTTAAGCACAGGTTCCAGAACCAACAGGAGGCCACAGATAGCACAACTGGTGATACATTTACAGACCAAGTGCAAGGGGGGGAAGAGAGACTTCTCTGAGAAAAGACAGTATTGTTGCTAAAGCTTTCTCTGAAGATGAGGTGGAATCTCCTGCAGGGATAATAAGATCTTTAGTAAGGGAAGCCATGTCACTGCGGAGGACACCTGAGCAGGATGTCTCTGGCTCCACACCTGCCTCTTTCCCGGCATTTCCCTGCAACCCAACCTCACCTCTGCTCCCGCAGTCACAGTCTTCACCCTGCTCCCCCAGACCCAGGCATGGAGCTGAACCACAGGCCCCTTCTCTTCCTTCCCAGGCAGGTGATCCCAGGAGGCAGAGGCCAGAGAGCCCAGATCCACTGAACTGCACCTCCAGAATGGGGCAGGAAAGGGACAGAGAGTAGGGCCTGGCCTGGCCCAACCCAGGAGGGGCTCTGATTGGCTGGTGTGCCCCAGAAACTCTGAAAAAAGGGGGCAGGCAGCCAATCAGAAGTGATTCCCCAGTCAGGCCTGGCACTTGTGGCTTTCAGGATTGATTTCCAGCCCTTGCTGTGGTTGGGTCAGGTGTGCAGGGCAGTGCTGGTGACCAGGTTTGTAACCCCCACGACAGAGGCCTTTCTCTGCAGCTGCTGCTCAGGGCAAGTGCCTGGTGAAGTGCCTGTGTATGAGCAGGGGCAGGCTGTCTCTCTGAGGCTCCAAGTGCCTGCCTGCCCCATCCCAGGCAGTGAAGGAAGGAGGAAATGGCTTGGCTGAGCCTGAGGGACACCTAACATGAGGAGAAGGGCTTGCTGGAGCCCAAGGGCATATCCAAAGGGGGAGGCAGCTGGGAGCAGCGAGAAGAGCTGGGGGGAGGCTGGCTGGGAGCAGAAAGGGGCCTGTGACATGCTGAGTTGAGGAAGAAGAACTGTGTCAGTGGGGGAGGACTCTCACCCATTACTATAGTACATGAACAAAGACATCCTACACGTGTATGATCCACATCCTTAGCCCACTGTCGCTATCAGCTGTCAGGTGACAGAGGTCTGTGCTGTGGGTCTGCAGGTCACAACCCTGCCGGTGACTCAGGCTGGGATCAGCACTGTTCCATGTAGTGGGACTTGTCATTCATTTCTGTCATTTTTACTGAAGAAATAATGAAAAAGTCTTTAGCAAAGACTCTTCAAGTTGCAAAGTCAAGACCTCAAGAGGTGGTAAAAACCAGAACTGAGGAACAAGAGAAATCGTAGCAGTGGTGCAGGATTTTTGTTAGATATAGCAGGTTGACTATGATGCAACAAACAAAAATGTTCAATAAATATTCATGTTCTTGTCATGGAGGCACTGGGGTGCTCCATGCCTGAGAGAGGACAGAAGGTGAGCTGTCAGTCACCAGGTGCAGTTTGACAGAGCTGCCAATCAGCAGGGCAGCGCAGCTGTGGGTTGCTAGGGCAACCAGCTGGTCAGGTGACCGGAAGGGGGAAGGGCCAGGCCCTTTATAACAACTCAGGCCTGGGCCTAGGAGTAGTTCCCTTCTGACTGCCATGGGAGCAGGAGCTGAGCAGCCTGGGTTGGTGGTTGCAGCTTTACCATGTGGACTGGCTGCAATGATGCTGGGAATGAGAACACCCTAAAGGGAGGTAGGGTTGAGAGCCCTGGTGAGGGCTTGGTGTTATGAGCAGGAGGCTCTGTTGTTTATGTTCTAGCCAGGTGGCTTGAGTTTGGATTACAGTTTACACCGGAGGACTAGGTGAGGCTGTAGGGGAGGGAGGAGGCCTCAGTGGGGCTCCCCAACAGCTTGGGGTTTCCTGGTGCCTAGTAGGGGCACAGTGCCAGCAGGGCACTATTGTCTGTGCCAGAGAGGCACAATATTGTGCTGGGGAGGCGCGGTATGGGTTGGGGTCTGCAACCCTGCACAAAGGTGGTGTTTTGCCCAGTGGGGCAGCCGGCCCAGAGGAGGGTCAAGGGGACAGGCACGGTGGCGGTCGCCTGTGCCCCTAGCGCGAGGAGCGCGGTATCGGCCCCAGAGAGGGCAAGGCCCCAGAGCAGGGTGGAGAGAGAGTGCGAGGAGCACGGTATCGGCCCCAGCGGGGGCCAGGCCCAAGGGGCGCCGGTAACAGGGCAATGAGCCTAGGGTGCCCAAGAGAGAGCACCAGAAGGGCGAGGGACCACACAACGTCCCACGGAACAGCTGCGAGGCTTGGGGCGTGCTAAAAGGGAGGTTTGGAGGCACGCATACCCCTTAAGGGAGGGGCGCACAGAGGCACCCCATTTGGAGTAGGGGCAAGAACACACATACCGTTCACTAGGGGAATAAAGGCAGCCGCCCATTTAACCATGTAAGATCAAAGTCGTGGCGGGAGAGAAACCGAGGGTGCTGAGTACAGCCTTGAGTGATGGTAGGGGCGCTAGGGAGTTCACAGCCACTCCTAGGCCCACTCCCTCACAGTTCTGTATCTAGAAAGAAACAAAATGATGAGGTCTTATTGCATGAGGAAGATGAATTTTTCCAGTCTGTTTAATAACTAACAAAAACGCTAGTCCATTTCTCCTAGAAATAAAACACAAAATTGAGAGTCAGAGAAAATGCCTGATGAAGAGAAACTTAAAAAGTTTGATCTTCTCGGTTTATAAAAAAGTAAAGTGAGGGGTGCCTCAGTTAAACATAAGTACAGCTAGTGAGGGAGTCCCCTGTGGTTCACTAGTAGACTCCTTGTTTACAACACAGGATATCTGAGTTCAGTTCCCAGACACTTATACCACTACAGCCATGGAGGCACCAAGCATCTGGATTCAAGTTTGGTCTTTGGATTCTGTCTCAGTGGCCTAAAGAGAGGATGGATGGTCTGGGTAGCCTCCACTCCTTCAGAAATTCCTGCCTAAGCATGTGCATTGAAGGTCTGGGTGGCCCTCATGTATAAACCAGGATTGCCACATCTGGGGAGAAAATACTGGCTACTAAAAGGCTCTTTGATCTAGTGGAGAAATGCCTAGCAAGAATGAATGGCTGGAAGCTGGAGCCAGATGCAATCAAATTAGGAAAAGGTATCATTTTTTAAGTGTGGGAGCAATTATTAAACTAAAATACCAAGGGAAGTGAGGGATCTTCTGTCTCTTTGTATCTTCAGATCCAGACTGGATGCTTTTATAAAGAATAGAGAATATGCTTTAGGCAAACATAATTTACCACACTCAGTTACAAGGATGATTGGGTGAAATGTTAATGGCCTGTGATATGCAGATTAGACTTAAATCCAGCAGTCCCTTTTTGCTTCAAACTCTATGAATCCATGAATGTCCACTGTTAAGTTTGTCTGCAAGGTTGAACTGAGTGCTGTGCTAGCATTGTGTGCAGCTGTTAAGAACATTTTGAAGTTAGATGCTTTATTTATTCTTTCAGTAATTCTGGTGAGAGCAGCTCTTAAGTTGGCATGTAAAATTTTCTTTTAGAAACTCATCTGAGCCACGACTTTTATTATGATGCAGGTCCTGCATTGTCTGTTATTTGACTCCTCATGTAAATTCAGATTCCAAAAAATAGTAATAATTCATATTGCAGTAATGCCTGGAGACAGCCGAGATTGGAGCCCGTTGTTCTGGGCTCTGTGTGTACACATAATGAAAAGATCATCTCTGTCCCCAGTGCTTCTCACTCTTCACGTATAGTGAGAGAGAACAAATAAACTGTTTAAGAAAACTAGGTTGTTTATCAAGACCTGAGCATTATCCTCCACCAATTTGCATCTGATTACACTGATGAGTTTCACCTCATTTTACCCCATAGTGAAAAAAGGTTTGTGTCCATGGTCCTTGCAGAGTCACTGTCATCCATATAACATGACACATTTGAGTCCATATAATATCTAATCTGTGATGCATAGAAAAACTGTTGGTTCACCATGAATACCACAGAGTAATCTGTTAAACTGGGTGTACTATATTCAATGCCATTCTTTGTTTCAGGTTGCTATCAGGTGACACCTGCTGGCTGGCTTGGTCTCAATGTTCATTTGATAACCTTGTTTCTGGAATTAATGGAACAGGGCTGTCCAGTTTCTGGATAGTAGGGGCTGCATGAACCTGGGGTGCATGCAGCATTGGCCACAGACATCTGGGCTCCCACCTCTTCCATGTGTGCAGATGCAGACCCATTCTTGATCCTGCATGCAGGGCTCTGCTTTTGCAGCATAAGCAGTCTGCATACGTGGCACCCTCCTGCCAACCTGGCCCTAGGAACAGAAAGCAAAGGGAGGGGGAGCGTGCTGGGAAGAGCCAGGGCTGCGCCAGGAGGGGCTATGGTGAAACTTGGGGTGGCTGCAGCCCCCCCCCCCCACCATAGCCCCCTCCCAATGCCACCACCACTCACCCCGAGCCCAGCCCCTGCTGAGAAGAACCCGATGTAGCCCTGGCTCCAGCCCACAGCTGCAGCCTGCCTGCCCTACCCTGTGCAGATCCAGCTGCACATGCCTCCTCCCCCCCCACACCCTCCCAGGGTGTGCACAGCAGTGGGAGCTCCCCTGCCCCTCCTGGATGAGCTGTCCTGCACCCAACCCACCCAGCTAAGCAGCATCTGCCCCTGCCCCACTCCCTCCCTTACCATGGGGGCATTGGTCTGTCCCCACCATGCCCCTTCCCACCCTCCTCCCCTTGCAACTGCAAAGGACTTACCAGCTGCACGCAGCTGTATCATAAATCAGATCAGTGTCAGCCAATATGCCTCCTTAAAAATCTGCTATCAGTATCAGCCCCCAAAATCTGTAGCAGTGCACCCCTAGTTAAGTCTGATAAACCTGGTTGAATGTAGTATCTTAAACCAGTTTCAGCCATTTTGAAATGGGTTTATGTTCTATTACAGTTTTACACCAGTTTCTGATCACTTAAACTGGTTTTTGTGTAACTTCTGTCCCTACTGTGTATTTTATCATGGAGTTTAGTGTGTGTTAATTATTTAGAAAGGATGGTGGTCATGAATGGAGGCTGGGGGGGAGGAGGGAGCATGGCAAGCTCCTGAATGTGCTGTCAGCAGCGGGAGCGTGACCGTGGTGAGCAGAGAACTCCTGCAGGCGGCCACAGTGCTGTTGGCGACGGGGAGGGGTGACAAGCACTGACCAGCAGTCAGCGACCACCCGCAGACACCACCGGCAGCATCAGTGGCGGCCAGAGGTGATTGGGGACCGCCCGCAGATGCCACCAGTGGTATTGGTGGCAGCAGGGTGGGGTGGGATGAGGGCGGTGAGTGGCAACCGCCCGCAGAAGGTGCACTGCCAATCTCGGGGCACACGTGGACCCGCATGCACCCCCTATGCATCGCCAATGACTGTGGTTTTAGTTCAGTGGGTCAAACAGTGGAAACAGAGCAGTATTATTGGCCTCATCTGTTCCCTACGGGGATCTTTTCATTGTCCAATCAATTATGTCTTCCTCAACCTCATCCCTGTCTTCACAGACTGGCAGTTGTCAACTCAGTGTTTGACTGCTCATTTGTCTCTTCACATGCTGGCTAAGATTAGAGCATGCTGGGCACTGGTCTTTAGACATAGAGTCTAAGCTAGTAGGGTAGTGGTTCTTCCAGTCACAATTACAGTCAGACAATTTTGTGCAAGCCCCATGGAAAACCTGCCTGCTGGAGATATCTCACTTAGGAGGGTCATGGAATAGGAGCAGGGCACATGCATATGTGTGCGTAAGAAGAGTGGAGTGAGAAAAGCTGGGGAGCTGTTCCCCAGCAGACAATAGGCTCAAGGCTCCCAAAGCCACTACTGGAGGAGCAGCCTTGGGAGCGGTGCGAGACCTCTCGGGCTGCGTATGGCACCCAGGGACGGTGCATGGAGTCTGGGCCCTGGGAGCAGTATGAGACCGCTCAGGGCCCATCACGGTGCACGGTTCATAGTTTCATAGTTTCTAGGGTCAGAAGGGACCTGAGCAGATCATCAAGTCCGACCCCCTGCTATGGCAGGAAAGAGTACTGGGGTCAAATGACCCCGGCAAGGTGTTCATCTAGCTTCTTCTTAAAGACCCCCAGGGTAGGAGCCAGCACCACTTCTCTTGGAAGTTGGTTCCAGATCCTAGCTGCC
>NW_017728923.1:3318152-3328128 GCF_001723895.1 Crocodylus porosus
CCATGTTCATCTTGGAGTCAATGATGACTCCAAGATCCTTTTCTGCCTCTGCACTGATGAGAAGGGAGTTCCCCAATCTGTAGGTATGGTGCTCGTTGTTCCTCCCCAGGTGCATCACCTTGCACTTGTCTGTGTTGAATCCCGTCCTATTCTCATCCACCCACCCCTGTAACCTGTCCAGGTCTGATTGCAGCCTATTCCTCCCTTCTAACGTGCTCACATCCCCCCACATCCTAGTGTCATCAGCAAATTTGAACAGGGTGCTTTTTACCCCCTCGTCCAAGTTGCTGATGAAGATGTTGAACAGTGCGGGCCCGAGGACAGAGCCCTGCAGGACCCCACTGCCCACATCCCTCCAGGTTAAATAAGACCCGTCCACCACCACTCTCTGGGTGCGGCCCTCCAGCCAGTTGGCGACCTATTTGACTGTGTGGGTGTCGACACCACAGTCCCCCAGTTTCTTAATGAGAACAGGGTGAGAGACGGTGTCGAAGGCCTTCCGGAAGTCCAGGAAGGCTATGTCCACTGCTACCCCTGCATCTAAGGATTTTGTGACCTGGTCATAGGCCACCAGGTTGGTCTGACGGGACCTGCCTCTAATGAACCCGTGTTGGTTGCCACTAAGCATAATCTCCCCTGCTGGCCCCTCATGGACGTGCGCCAGGATAACTTTCTCAAAAAGCTTGCCCAGGATCGAGGTAAGACTAACTGGCCTATAGGTTTGGTGCACGGAGTCCAGGCTTTGGGAGTCTCAAGTGGCGGTTTGAGCCTGCAACCCTGCCAGGTAGCCAGGTGTCACGGTGTGCATTTTGGGGCATGGAGTTAGGGCTCTGGGAGCCATGAGCAGTGGCTCAAGCCTGCAACCCCAGAAGGCCTGCGGGTCCCACGGTGTGCAGGGTGGCGCATGGGCCTGGGCCTTAGGAGCCACAGCAGGGAGGCTTAGGCCTGTAACTTGGGCAGGCGGCTGGGCAGGGAGGTATGTGAATGGCGCACATTGAGCCAGCCCCGGGAGCAGCTCAAGGCTGCTTGGGCTCCACACAGTGCACAGGTTTGCACACCAAGAGTCCCCCTGGGAGCAGCTCGAGTCTGCTCAAGTTAGCCAGAGCCCGGCAGTGTGGCTCAGCATTAAACTAAAAGAGCCCCAGTGCCCCGAGCAAAGCCCAGGAATGGGAAAGACCCCTGGGATGAGGCTGGAGACCCGGAGCCAGCGAGGGCTCATCTCCCATAGGAGCTCCCTGGGTGCCAATGCAGGGCCCAGAGGGAAGAACCCTCAACTCGAGGCCAGCGGCTCCAGGAGGCCTGAGACAGTGTGGGGACCCAGAGGCCAGATAGACAGCCCCCAGAGGAAGTACCGTGAGTTAGCGGGAACCCGGGTTCCGCAGGGGAGGTGCCCCCGGGGAAGGGACCCTGGGGGGAGAGGACCTAGGGGGAGAAGACCCTATCCCATTTGAGGGACTAAGTGGTTGGAACCCAGATAGGGTGCGTCTAATATCTGGTATAGTTGTTTCCTATTCAGTATCTATTGTTATTGTTGGTGTTATAAATAGTTGGGTGTATTAATTCTGAATAATGGGCTCTGTAAGGATGTCTTTATTAGCTAACCCACTTGTGGTATAAACTTGCTGTACTGACTGTCCTGGGATCCACCCCTCTTCTGGGCCTGAGGCCCTCCCTAGGGCTGACTTCTTCCAGCTGACAGACCTTTATATGTATATTTGTATTTACATTTGCAATTGTATCTCTCTTAAATAGTTTTATATATATATATGTTGGTAACTCAGTAAATTGTATATAGTTAAGAACTTTGGGCTGGGGATAACTCTACAGAGGAAAGTAGGATCCGCTTGAAATTCTGGCACCCCCCTCACAGCACCCACTTCCTGCCTACCTGTCCCATCCAACTGAGAACAGGGCACACCCTTGGGTGTACCCAGGCTACACTACAATAAGTGCCAACTCAAAACATGATAGTTTTCCCCTGGAAGTTACTGTCCAGCCTCCTGGATCAGGAATGTACTTTTCTGAGAGATCTCCTGTTGCAAGGCGAGATTTCCTAATAAAACACAAACAGGCTTACCATTGGGACACGACTCTCTCTATCTGATCAAGGCCAGGTTCTCATGGAAGATAAGTACCTGGCCCAGGGGTCCCTGCTGGATTTGTGCCACTGAGTATCCCATTTCCTGGGAGATGACATATGATCCATGAGACCCTGGTTGATGTTACAGTTCTCTTTTCCTTTATTCAGATTAATTATGTTTGTTTCTTAGACTTGGAGGCAACGAGAGACTGACAGGCAGCAATGGGAGCTGCAGTAGGAGAGCAGGAGAAGAGAGAACCTGCTCAGAAAGACAGGTAGGCAAAGCAGATCTGTCCTCCTTTCAATGATTACTGTAGCTGAAGACATCCAAAACCATCAGTAGCACTCAGTTCCAGACAGGCAGCATGGTGCATTCTCTAGCACTGCACTGGCAATACCCAGGCTGTTCTACTAAGCTCTGGGTTGCAGAAATTCGGCATAAAAACAGAGAACAGTACAGAGAAATTACAAATACAGGAACACTCTCAGCTGCGTCCCCCACAAGGCCAGTGTACTTGTCCTTCATGAGGGTACTGCCTAGTCATGCCTCCACCTGCCCTGTTCCACATCTCAGCAAGAAGAGAACAAAGATTAACTGGGAGCTGCCTCCTTCGTTCAGGAGGTAAGATTAGTTTCTTGTTCAGGTAAGGGAGCTCTTTGCTTAGGCTGAAATGAGAACAGGATATTTCATTTTCCTCACACAGCAAGTGATCGCTTCCTGCCCTGCCCTTTACTACAAGCATTTCTATGCAGCAAAAGGAAAGTGAGACTATAGCATGTGTTTCACACCAGTGAAGATGTACTGGAATAAACTTTAATGTGCACTAGCAAACAAAATGTAAACCCTCCAGGAACTTTGTACACATACTGTGGTCGCTAATGTGTGCTAAACCCAGACTGTCACATCTTCACCACTACTATTACTTGTGCCAGCTAGATTAGTTTAGCACAGTTTCATGGGCACATGGTATAATCACACCTTTCTGCAGTGTAGCTTTGCCCTAAAACAGGAAGAAAGCCTATCAGAGTTGCACAGAGCAAGCCTCCTCCATCTCTCTTCTGCAGCCAGGGGTGACCAAACTTTGTTAATATCTGTCCCTCATATCAAGGAATTCTCAATGTTGCTGTGTTATGCAGCTGACTTGTTTAGTGTGCCAAGTCCAGGACACCAAGCTATGGCAACAGCACCTGCTGGTGGACTTGGGCTCACACATTCCCAGTTCCTTGGAGTGCCCCATGCCCATTTGCAAAAGGAAGGGCATCAGAAGTGTCCTGATAATAGGGGACAGACATCACTTCCCCCTCTGAGGAAACTTACCCTGTACACTGTTCCCATAGGGATCAAGTGACTGTGTGGGGACAGATACTGATGGACTGGTCATGCAGAAAGCACAATTAAAGAGCAGGCAACAGTACAGGGTTGCAGGAAAAAAGCCTGAAAGTTCAATCACCCACATAAATGCAGCATGGGCAGAGGTCCTTGCCAGGTCTAGTATCTCCTGCCTCCTCGGGTAAAATCTTATTCCTCCATCTACAAGTCAAAAATGCATGGAAAAATATTGTCTGCTTCATTTTACCCTCAGAGACTGAAGTCAAATCTGATATTCCAAGAACTGATGGTACATCCTGATGTATTCTGCTTTCTCCTAGGTCTCAGCCCTACAGTGTACAGTCATCCATGAGTATGCCACTCCCAGAATCATACTACTCCATCAAGTGAGCTCCTTTCTCATGAGGAGGCATGTTGCTCAGCTACCATTTTCTTCTTTTAACTGGAAGTGAGTAATAGCAGCATTCTGCTTCCTGGGAGGTGGCACTATTACCCAACCAAGACTTCATTGGGTCCCCTGCATCTGCAACATCCAGAATGGGGAGAATTTGGAAGTTGACTGAAAATCACAACCAACTGGAAATATTTTCTGCAGCTCCTCAGCTGTGTTGCTCATCTCCGATTACCTCCTTTCTACAAGGTGACATTTGGAGCAGTTTATCCCCTGCAGATCCTCCCAGGATTTGTGTCCCTCTGTACTGCCTGTTTCCTGGCAAGTGGGGCTTTGTGTAAAGGCTTTATCAATTCTCCTCACGCATCCTGTCTCCTATTCCTCTTTTAGAAGGAGAGACAGCAGTGGCGGCTGCAGAAACCTCTGAGGAGGAGGGAGGAGCAGCAGAGAGTAGCCGGTATGTAAAAGAAGTGAATCACAGTTTATTAATATGATCATCATTGTCTGAAATTGCTGCCTGAGAGCTAGAGACAACTTAAGTCAGAGCTGCACAAAACAGTCCCCCAGTGATGCACCCTCAGGTGCTGGGAAATGAAGCTTTTTGGCTTCAAGCAGAAAAGGGAGGATGCAGGAATCCAGGCTATTTAGAAATGCTCCTGTCCCTGACACCGTTCTCTTCTGTAATGTTCCTATAGCCAAAATCTGCCACATGATCTTCTCTCCACTTCAGATGCTAAGCAGAAAGGGAAATGGGGCATGGAGGAGAAGCTCCCAGAATCTGAATTATTTCCTGCTATTAACCCTCATATGCTGGAACCTTTAAAATATCCTTATGGAAATATGTGTTGCACCTGGAATACCCTTGGGAGCAGGGTTGAGTGGCTGCTGCCACCTTTTTAGATTTGTTTAGGGTTTGGGAGTATCTGAGACTCCCAGTCTCCTCCCTGAGAGACTTGCCAAGGGTTTAACCTGAACCTGCTCCAGGGCCTGGACTTGGGAGTTTTGTTAGAGCTGGGTGGAGAGCTGTGCTGAGGAAACATATCAATGAAGCTTATAGCACTGAGTCTTACTAAGCTAACGGAGCTCCTAAGAAGATAAACGAGAGTCAGATACACACCTTCATCCTGCTCCACAGGAAATGATTGCTGTGAGCTGGCTCCAACCCCCTTTGAAACCAGTTTTTATTTCTGCTTATAGTTTCACTCATGTAAATCTGAGATAATGGTGTTGCCTTGGTTTACATCATTATAACTGAGAGAAGAATCTAGCCTCATTTGGCACTTGTGAATAAGTTAAGTTTGCTAATGCTGTTGCCTCTAGGGTTGGCCAGTAAGGGATGGGACTGGCCAGATATATTCTATGGGGTAATATGGTTTATTTGTAAAATTTCTATGGAGTCCTGCTTCCCTGAACACAGACAGTTTCCTTGCTCAGAAATCCCCCAGTCTACCACATTCAGCAAATTCTGTGACCAAAAAGCACTGGTTCTCAGCTTCCCCTTAAGGTTGTCTTGTGACTTTTTTTTTTGTGTGGCTTCTTTCCAGTAATATACGGACTACAGAACCACTCCCCTAGTCCCTAGGTTTGTAGTCCCTAGCCTCTCTGCCCATACAGCTCACTCACATAAGTAACAATCCCTCACTGGGGTTTTGCTGTTACACCTGTCTGTGTGTCCTGTTCTGATGTTTGTTTGTTGTCCTCTCTTGGGTAGTCTCTGTACAGGTCAAAGTGGTATCCCTGGCTTGGATATGCATCTCTTGCTTTTCACTAGTGATGACTGAATGGCACTAGCAAGTCTCTAGTCCTTGTGGCAAAATTTCTTAGGAAGAGTGAAACTTCTTTCTGTCAAATACATTTGACAATGGATCAATGAGAAGAATCTTAAGTGGTGTACAGTGTTGCCCACAGCATGTAAGGGAATCACTGATTTGTTACCCAGAGATTCAGTCATTTTTGTGGGTAGTGGCATATGTGAGGGCAGTGCAGTATCTTGCCTGGGTAGATGAGAGCAAGTATTCATGCTATGAGTAATCCCAGGTCTTTGCTGCTCTCTGGGTCTTACCTCTCAGTCTTCCACATGCGTAGACTAGTAGGAGGATTCAAGCTAGTCAGAATCTAGAGAGAGGAATTAGAAAGGCTCTAGACAGACAATGTTTCTTTAGTCATCAGCAAATAAGGGTCATTTAATCTCACTAACCCTGTCCAGTGGTAACATGTGATGAGGCTATTCCCAGGTTCACGTGCTGAAGATCATTTACATTACTACCTAAAGTGCTACCAGGAGCCAAAGTCAGTGTGAAGACAAAACAATCCTTTGTTTTAAGGTGCTGTGCTGTCATTATGCTAATCACTGGGCACAACTCCTCAAGGGAAGTATTTACAAGTGATGAACACTGTCTGGTCTGCTGGGAAATCATGCGAGAGGCTGGCAACATTTTTGGCCAGAGTATCAAAAACACTCTGACCTATGCCTCAGTTTGGCAAGCTGGAGGCAGACAGTCGGGGAGCTATGAGGGACCTGATCCTTGTTGCTGCTGATGGCTGCACATGTGCTTCCAGGAGGATGGTGGGAGAGGGCCCTCCAATCTACCTTCCGCAGCCTTCAGTGCTGAGTGAAAAAACCGCAGACCAAACTCCCTCCACTCTTTTTTCCCCACTCCCATTCTGAAGACAGTGCCAGGAGCAGGGCTGAGCTGCGTCAGCCCAGCTCTGCTCCTGGCATGCATGGACACAAGTTACTGAAGGTGCTCTGTTTTGGAGCATGTTCATCTGAACCCTCATTCAATGAAGGTTCAGATTGTTGTGGGATCAGGCCCTTTTACAGTGTTCTACAGCCGTGCACTTGTGTTTGGTCATGGCTGTAGAGTGCTTTCGGGGCCCAGATCAGGCAAAAATGGTCACTTCTGTGAGCACCCATGGGATGTATTAATGCCTATACCTTTTTGTTCTAGGAACAACGAGGAGCTGTATGAGCCTGTAAGTACTTTTAGGCACATTTATATTTTGATCTGGCTTCATTAGATGTTGGGGCTGGGAAAACCTGAGAGAAGTTGTTGAGAAGTGGCAGTTTCAGTCCCTCTCATGTGATTATTTGAGGCAGATGTAATTCGGCAAGGTGCCAAACCAATGTTAGAGCACAGGTGGGAAGTCTTCAGAGCTGGCTGTGCAGAGTGACTAGGAGACCTGAGCTGCTTGGGGCTTTGTTTTCAAAGGCACTGAGCACCCCAGATGTCAGTTCTCAGTCTGGCCTTCAGCCTCTCTGTACCTCATTTTACCCTAGCAGTAAAATGTGGGTAATGTCTATTGTATGTACATGTTAAGAAACTTAAGGTCTACTGCTTGCTGAGTAAGTCAGGTTTCCAAAATTGGTTGAAGATGGAGGTGTTATCAGATCCTGAGGCAAGGCCATTCTTTAGTTCCTTTTTAGACTTTTTGCATGAGAAAGTTATAGTGGTATAAACTAAAGGACAAAGTTTAACCATTATGATTATACTGATCTATCCACTTGTTATACACGCATATTCCAGTTATAAAAGTGCCTTTTCTGACTTGAAAGATGTTTAGACCAAACCAGAAGAAAGCTGATCTTATTCCAGAATAAGTATAACTGAATCAAAAAGTTACTTTTATTCCAGAATAAGTGCCCAAGGGGGAGTTTTGATGCTGTATCTATATCAATTAAACTCTATCAGGACAGTTAGAGTAATGTAATTGGCAAAACTTTTCAGGACTGACCAGCTCTTCTAAGCTATTGTTTTTCTGTGGGAATTGGATGTCTAAACATAATTTGTCCCCACTGATACTACCACTAGCTGAAATATCTGTGAAGTGTTTTGAGATCTTTTTGGCAATTGTAGCTTTACAGAGGATTGTATGCACAGTAGACAGGTTAGTTTCTCATATTTTGTATGAGAGTAAGAGAAGTGGGTGTTTTATAAAGTGGAAGATGACTACAAGGATGAAAGTAGGAAAACAGTTTTCTTCATAAGGATCCACTGTCTCTTTCCTCCCTCTTTTCCATTAGTTATGCTATCTATCAGCTTCTTCAAAAACTTCTTTGTAAGGTAGGTGGTACCAAGCCATTGATCTCCTATGCACATAGAAGCAAAAAGATAAAACAAACAGCTCAAATTATACCAGAATACTTGTTTGCCGTTATTGTTATTGCAAGGGACGCTTACTGGGCAATACCATTCTGGGAGTATTAAATAAAAATAAGGAAGATGACTTAAGTGGTTGTTACAGTAACTTACATAGCAGGACAACAGAATTGCATAATCTGGGTGCAGTGCAAGTGATCCTAGTTAGCTTATGTATATGGGCTCATCCCCATTTGTTTGTTAATGCTTGGAAAACAGAGAATTTATTTTACATCCATATTCTTAGAGCAGGCATTCAGCTTTTTTCTTTTGTTTCTTACTGCAAAAGCATCATTGTTATCTCAATTTTTTTTGTTTTGGAATGATCCCCTGAGACCTGATTTTTTTGGGTCAGACAGTTGAGTGCAGGTTAAGTGAAAAAAGCATTTAAACTGAAAGATATTTATGAGAAAAATCTCTTCCAAGCAGTTAATACCAAAGCAATTATTGTACAATAAATCTAAAACCAGAGAGAAGCAATAGGGAAGCAATTCTTCCCATCTAATGAGTCGAGTCATGAACACAGCTTAAGTGTTTAAGGCCAGAGTGGATCATACACCCTCCAGCCTCAACTCTACTGCATTACCCCACTGGTATTACATCTGTGTTAAGTAGAGTGTAATGGAGAACCAGGCCTTAACGGGCTCTGGTATTTTATTAAACATATCATGTTGACAGCTGGTCAAACTGGACTGTTTTGGCCTTTATTACTGCATGTGTATAGTTATTTTCAGTTCCCAGTAAAATACCCAATCCTTGGTGATAGAAATACAGCACCCTTGGTTCCTCCTTGTGTTCACATTCATTTCTTTTTGCCTCTTTCAGCACTTCCCCATCCACTTCTCATTTAATAGAGACAAGTGTTTTGTTTTGTTTTTTTTCCTTCAGTCTGTAAGGGTACTTTTCTCCATCTCTATTTCACCCTTGGTTTCCACCCATAGCTCCTCTCCTGCACTATTCTCTTTCCATGTTGGACAATGGAAGTTGATGGTATCAGGAAATGAAATGGACAAGTGTTACAAGTAGCATTTATTGACTGCAGACTCAAGTATGATTCTTTCAAGCAGGGATCTGGACTGAAGTAGTCTTGAAAACCTCTAGATTTGGGAGATTCTTAGAGTAGAATCCACTTATTTTAGCCTTTCAGCCACAATAAGGAGATTCCACTTGACACCTGAAGAGGCACTCAAATAGTGCAAACTGTTTGGCTCACTAGGTAAGCAGTACAGCTCTGCCATTGACAGGAGTCTCAAAAAGCTAACTCACTGCTGTCCCTGCACCGCTATACTGAAGTAGAAGACGGCATACCCTGCGCTCCATTTCGAAGAGCGCAGCCCCGAGTTCCTCTCCTATTTGAGTGTGCCCTCATTCTGTATCGGTGGGGCCTGCCTGGGCGCTACTGGTTCCACATTAATGCTGCTCCTAGGCCTCCTTCTGAGGCATCGCACTGTAGCTGTAGTTGCTCTGCTGGTTTGTAATACCTCAAGACTGGGGCCTTGCTTATGAGTTTCTTTATCCTTTCAAATGCCTACTCCTGGGCTTCTCTCTAGTCCCATGCTGCCTTGTGTGTTAGCTGTCTCAAAGTTTTGCATGCCTCTGAGCACGTGCAGAATCTGGAAAGATAGTTAGCTCTGCCTATAAATGTCTGTGGTCTGGGCATTTCCTTAATGGCTGTCAGTTTCCCAGCTTCATCTTATCTGAGTTCAGCTCAACAATCTGCTCTGGGCACCTGCCTAAGAGCTGTTGCAGCTTAGTGTCCGGGTCTTGGAGAGCCTGTTCCTCACCTCCTTCATCCCCCCCACAAGCCGGATGTCATCTGCTACAAGGCTGATTCCTGACGGGCTCTGGCGCTGGAACGGACCAGTGCCCATGGGTATTCATTCGTCTGCCACAGTACCTTGCAAGGGCTGCCCTGTGCCTTAAGGCCTCAACCTCACTAGAGAGGGCAGAGCCCGTTTTTTTAATCCCAGCCATAAGGCACGGCCGGAGCTGGAGCTGGGGAGGGTGCACGCCCCGCCTCCGGGAGGCGGCCGTGG
>NW_017728923.1:3328279-3332688 GCF_001723895.1 Crocodylus porosus
GCCGCGGCGGAAGCAGGCGGGCGGCACCGCGGCTGCTCGGAGCAGGATCCTGCCTAGCGGCTTTGTTGTGCGGGGGGAGGCGGCGGAAAGACGGGTCCTGGCCGTGCGTGTGGGCGGGATGGAGCCGCCTGCAGGGACCGGGAAAACCTCCCGGCGCCCGACCTCGTTTCCGAGGTCCGGATTCCTGCGTGCGTGGGAGCAGGTGGATGATCCCTTGTTCTTGTCTGCGTAGATGGGGGACGAAGAGGGCGACTCGTAGCGAACGTGTCTGGTAGCTGGAACAAGTGTGTTGAGTTAAAGTCAGTGCAAAGAAGAGCTGTGCTTTAGGGAGTCCTTCAGCATCGCTGCTGGCCGTGCGATCTCCAGGTAGGCCCCCCACACCCACGGGTACCCTGTGGCAGCCTGATCCGGGCCCTGAGCAGGAACCTGGAAACGCTGCTTTTGAATTGCTGGCATTGCCACTGGCTTGCTGAGTGACCTTCGGCAAGTCACTTAACCACCCTGCCTCAGTCCCTCTGTCTATACATTTCTTTGCCTTTTGGGAGCTGGTTGATGGCCATGCTCTACTTTGAGGCTGCAGAGTGCTGTGTCGGTGCCAAGGGTCAGAACCTGAACCCTGTTACTTGTCTGTTGTGGTGTCACGCGCAGTGCTCAGAACCGGGGTCTAAGCTGGAGCTACGAGGGTTTCTGAGGCAGGTAGCCATCCCCTTGGGCTCTGGTTCCCTCTGCCCTGTGGGAGTAAGCAGTGCTCAGTTGCTTACTTTCCATTAAAACTTCCGCCTGAAAAGGGTTCTGATGGAACAATCAATATTTTAATAGCAAGAGAATGGGCTTTTTAGTGGGGAAAGTACTGTTTTATAAAAGGGAAATGAAGTGGGGTTTTTCTTTTTTTCTTTTTACTTGAATGTGGAAAGAGGAGGGTGAATGGGATGCAGAGTGTTTGATGAAGGCAGGGTAAATTTGGCTTGGGCCCATTATCGCTGAGATTGAGAGAGGTTTGGCTCTGGGCCATCCCCGCTTGTGGGGACTGCAATTCCTCTGTAAAATGTCAAGTAGTTGAAGTAATCTTCACCCATCTGGGGTTTTGTTCCTTTTGGTTCATAACTGCTGTTTTCCCAGGCTCAAACATGCTGCCTGGCTTGCACTGTTCTTCCCGTTGGCATGACTCAGTGCTGACCTCTGTTCGCTTTGCTGCAGGTTAGTGGAGGCAGAGTGCTCGCGATGCTGCAGTGCACAGAGCAAAGGGATCCTGTGTTTCTGTTTTAGCTTCTCATCTTTTGCAAAGGCTGACTGTCATCTCTCCTAGCAATGATACAATGGATGCCTTCATCTTCCCGCACCACTGAAACATTTTTGAGCAAGTAAAGACACAGATGCTAGAATATTGTGTGCTGCCCTCACTGGCCCATCCAGACTTCCCAGTGATGCCAAGGCTGGGCATGGCTGAGTAATAGGATGAGGACAGATTAGTGAGTCACTTGGTAAACATACCTTCAGTCAGTGGCTAATGTCGCAATGCCCTGGTATCGTTGGCGGACTTTGCCACAGAATCCTCTTGCCATGGAACCCACGCAGCTCTGCTGGGCAAAGGAGTGTGAGCTGCCCACCCTGCACCAGAGAGGGCCCTGTGTGCCACAAGGAGTGAGGATGAAGGAGCATCATTTTGCAAACCCTGCATCTCTCCCTTTCCTTGTACCATGGCTGGGGAGCTTTTTCTCCAGTCACTAAGGTGGTATAGTGGCCAAAAAGCAGATCTATGCTCTCAGTGGTCTGGGTGAAATTCCTGTCTCCTTGGTGCAGGCCTCCCGGCTCTAGTACAGGTATTTTAATTGCATTTTGAAAAATCTGGGAGGCATGTGAATAGAGTACTAGGGAGCCCTGTAGCTAACTTGTCTTGTCCAGGGGACATGCTTATCTACACTGAGCTTGGCTGAAAGTATTCCATCCCATAATGGTTTGGTCTCATAGTTAGAGGGGATAGACCTGGGAGGCAGGAGACCTCTGCTTTGGCTCCTGCTTCACTGGGCTGAATAGTTATTTGTCCACGTTCATTGCAGTTGGCCTGTCTTAGCAAACTGGAAAGCTGAGCTGATATGTGGTGGGGGATAGGGAGGTCCATCTTGAGATGCTGTGAGCAAGACATCTAACAATCCTGAGCACTCATCAGACCTCATATGAGATTGGGGGGGGGGGTGCACTTGGCACTCCTAAATACCAGGCCCAGGAGGCCTCCCACTGGGCGCTCTGAATCAGTGGTCATTGTGTGGTGAAAGTGGTTGCCTTGCCTCAGTTTTTCCAAGTGTACTCTGGAGGTAGTAGCCTTGGATGTAGCTGTTATCTTGGGGTCATTGATGTAATTAGGTGTCATCAGTAAGGTGTCACTCCAGCTCTATATCACTTACGTTGAGTGGCTGCTAGGGCAGGATAGGAGGAATGCACCTCCCTTAGTAGTAATACTTACCACAGGTGGTGCGCACAAACTGGTATGTCTTCAAAGCATTGTGGATTGATAGATGCAGTATGGCCTGTCAACAAATTTGTAATCTCATACAGATTATATCTATTGAGACCCTGGGGAGTCATGGAAAATGCTGATCACTTTACAATTAAGACTGGGCTTGAAATGATCTTTGGCTGAGATATCATATGATTGACTATGTCCTCACAAATAGATGGGGCTTAACATGGAGCTAAGCTTTAGCCTGGGCAGAGTGTACTTGGAGAGAAGCAGGTTTCTGCAAGAATTGGAAGGGCTCCTGAACTGCTGAGCTGAAATAAGGGAGAACCTTATCTTCAGCTCTCTGGAGGGGGCTTCTGAAAGACTGGCATAGAAAAAGTATCCTAAAAAGGAGCAGATCATTTCACTCCTGATTTATATTGCATCTTGGAGGCCTGCCTCCTGGGCCTCTGCTGCGATGTACCTTTCCCATCCCTTTTACCCCCCTTAAATATTGCACCTCACTCCTCCTACCTCTTCTCTATCCCCTTGCATACCCCCAGCTTAGTTTTGTCTTCCTTTGTACTATTGCAAATTCTGAACCATGCCTCTGAATTTGATGGAAATACACCAGTGTGGAGCTGAGGAGAGTTGGCCTGGAGTTCAGTGGCTTTCCAGAGCGCTGGGTTTCTGTTTGCCAGGCAGTTTGCTTGCTCGTCCCCTGCTTAGGGCACTGCTGATATGGTGAAAATCTGGAACTAGCCTTCATGCCCTTGACATCTGCTGTTAGCTTGTGGCTTTTCAGGCCTGTTTCTTTACATTTACCTTGTGTCATTTGCAGCATGAGGCCCATGCAAAGGAGAGTACAGGTTGTACAGGGGAAACGGTAAAAGAGACTTAGTAATTTTATTATAGTGGCGGCTCATGGTCCAGTCATGAGTGGAATATTGTCATGTTAGGGGCTCTACTCAAGAACATGGCAAAAGCCAGACCTGCCAGAAGCATTAACCAGGCAAATAGAGATGCCAAGATGAAGTAGCTTGCCCAAGGACTGGCAAAAGAGCATGTGGCAGAGCCAGAAATGGAATGAAACTCAATTCAGGTACTGTAAACATGAGACCTTCAGCTCCACAACATGAAGGGAGAACGGTCTGAGCCTTCTGGATCTAGTAATCTGAGATATTACAGAAGAAAAGAAAGGGAGGATTTTCTGTCCAAGATTTAGAGATGACTATGTCAATTTAAAGTTAGTATGTGATACAGTCTGGCTGTTTTCTGTCCTTCTACCTGCTGCCAGGCTAACTTCTTGGAGTATTGCTTTTGATTTGCCAAACTTATACGTCAGCTTGGCACCTACTAGAGCTCCAGTGCAAACCAAACTTCTTGTTAGCATGACTTGCCCTGTTGCTACTCATAGCCTGGTCTTTGAGGGAGGCCCTGATTTTAAGGTTCTCTGTTGTACATAACTGACCCTGTAGAGCAGGGTTGGGCAATTATTTGGGCTGGAGGGCCACTTCAGGAGTTCATTGAGCTGTTGTGGGGGGAGGAAGGGGGTGCTGACCTGGAATGGTGGTGTGGGGGAGCAATGGAGAGGACTTGATCCTGTCCAGCCCTGTGCCCGTCCACCCTGTGCCCACCACCGGGGTGTCAGGGCACATGGGATCTCCATGGAGACTGGCCTGGGACCTATGCGGCAGGGCTGGACTTAGGCATGGGTGAACTGGGTGGCTGCCCGGGGCCTAAACAGAAAGCGGGGCGGTAAATGGTGAAAATAATGATTATTATTATAGTTTCTAGGGTTGGAAGGGACCTGAGCAGATCATCAAGTCTGACCCCCTGCCATGACAGGAAAGAGTACTGGGGTCAAACGACCCCAGCAAGATGTGCATCTAACCTCCTCTTAAACACCCCCAGGGTAGGAGCCAGCACCACTTCTCTTGGAAGTTGGTTCCAGATCCTAGCCGCCCTGACC
>NW_017728923.1:3332699-3349915 GCF_001723895.1 Crocodylus porosus
CGACCAGGTCACCAAATCCTTAGATGCAGGGGTAGCAGTGGACGTAGTCTTTCTGGACTTTCGGAAGGCCTTCGACACCATCTCTCACCCAGTTCTTATTAAGAAACTGGGGGACTGTGGTGTTGACACCCACACAGTCAAATATCTCGCCAACTGGCTGGAGGGCCGCACCCAGAGAGTGGTGGTGGACACATCATTTTCGACCTGGAGGGATGTGGGCAGTGGGGTCCCTCAGGGCTCTGTCCTTGGGCCCGCACTGTTCAACATCTTCATCAGCGACTTGGACGAGGGGGTAAAAAGCAACCTGTTCAAATTCGCAGACAACGCTAAGATGTGGGGGGATGTGGGCATGCTAGAAGGGAGGAATAGGCTGCAATCAGACCTAGATCAGTTACAGGGGTGGGTGGATGAGAATAGGATGGGATTCAACACTGACAAGTGCAAGATGATGCACCTGGGGAGGAAGAATCGGCACCATACCTACAGGCTGGGGAACTCCCTTCTCATCAGTGCAGAGGCAGAAAAGGATCTTGGAGTCATCATTGATGCCAAAATAAACGTGGGCCGGCAGTGTGGGGATGCAGTCAGGAAAGCCGCCAACCGCACCCTGTCATGCATCTGCAGATGCATCTCGAGCAGGTCCAAGGAAGTGATCCTCCCCCTCTATGCGGCACTGGTCAGGCCGCAGCTGGAGTACTGTGTCCAGTTCTTTGTGCCGCACTTCAAGAGGGATGTGGACAACATGGAGAGGGTCCAGAGGAGGGCCACTCATATGATCGGGGGGCAGCAGGGCAGGCCCTATGAGGAGAGGCCACGGGACCTGAACCTGTTCAGCCTCCACAAGAGAAGGCTGAGGGGGGATCTTGTGGCCTGTTACAAACTAGTCAGGGGGGACCAGCACGCATTGGGGAAGTCCCTGTGCCCCCGAGCCCCGCCAGGAGTGATCAGGAATAACGGTCACAAGCTGGCAGAGGGTAGATTCAGACTAGACATCAGGAGGTGCTACGTCACTGTTAGGGCAGCTAGAACCAACTTCCAAGAGAAGTGGTGCTGGCTCCTACCCTAGGGGTCCTTAAGAGGAGGCTAAATGAACACCTTGCTGGGGTCGTTTGACCCCAGTACTTTTTCCTGCCATGGCAGGGGGTTGGACTTGATGATCTGCTCGGGTCCCTTCTGACCCTACCTACTATGAAACTATGGGTGGGACTGGGATTGTGGGGTGGTGACAGTGTGGGCCAGGGTGCAGGACAGAGCCATGATCTGTTCCCTGCATGTCCCTGCTCATGGAGCTGGCACTGGTCCCGTGCGTGGGGGCATGTGGGGAGTAGATCGTGGCTCTGCCTTGGGTCCCGGGCCTGCACTGTCACCGCTTCATGATCCCAGCCCCACCTGCCTGTCCTATTCCTGGACACCACTCCCCACCTGCCTATGGGCCCCATCCCTTCTAGCTGGCCAAGTGCTCCCTGCCCCTGCGGGTCCCAGGCCGGTCTCCATGGAGACCCCACCTGCTCTATCAACTTCCCCTGGTAGTGGGTGTGGGGCAGGCAGGCTGGAGTGCCTGGACAGTGGGGCTGGGTGTGGCGGTGGTGGAGACATTGACAGCCGGGAATATTATGTGGAGCCAGAATGGTCTGAGCTGAGACCCAACCCCTGCACATGCCTTGATTATTTAAACAGTTGAGGTCTGATTGTGTAGAAAAATTAAGCTTTATGAGGCTCTGTAAGATCCAAGGTTGGCAGAAGCCTGGGAAGCTGTTAACAAGCTGCACTGTCTAGTCTGTTATCTCTGGATGCTGTGTTTGGGCTCATAGGTCAGTGAGGCTTCATAGACTGCACTCTATTTTTAGGTTTACTATCTCCTGTTTTGTCTTTGAACTTACACAGTGGTAGTATTTGTGTTTAGTCTCAAGTTGTAAAACAGAAGGCATGATTTAAGGGGGAAAACTTTGGCGAGGTAGTAAGACTTTTGAACCCATTTTCAGAAATTGGGAGTTTGGGACTTTCTGAAAATCAGGCTGTCTGGATCAGTGTTAGCATCCAGAATCACTAATCTCTTCTGAAAATCATGGCTATTGTATGTCCTATCAGTGTGGTGGTGGTTGGTTGGGGTTTTTTTGGGAAAATCCCAGTACTGGAATGAGTGGAGAAATGGTCTCTGATAGCCAACTGAAGGCAGCCTTTTCCCAGTGAGGGAGTCTTGGAGTTAATATTAAAGTGTGTCCTTCCCTATCCTACCTTGAAACCCAGAGTTGCTGCAGGTTACATTGAGAGTGCACTGTCTTACTGCAGCAGGGCTCTGTCTAGGTGTCTAGCATGCAGCTGTCTGGTGTAGTCCCATAGGTCAGAGCTAGTTCTCTCAGCAATATGGTTCTCATGCCGATTCAAGTGTTAGGGGAAAGGAATGCTGATAAATGAAACGGCTGCCATTTCCAGTTCCTGTTCCTATGGAAACAAGACATCAGAAGAGCATGAATGTAATAAGCGCTCTAAAATAATTGCCTGCTCTCAGAGCACATGGCATTTTTCAGCTCCATCTACTGAGAGAGCCACCAGAAGCAGCCAGCTCTTGATGACAGGATGCTGCACTGAGGGCATCAGTTGTGGGATGCTGTAGTTTCACCTGCACTGATCTGTCTCCCAGTTTCTCATTCTTGTGACAGCAGTGGCCCAAATCTAGCAGAAGGCGAGCACTAGGAACAGGTGGTTGGTACATAGATTCATAGACATTAGGGCTGGAAGGGACCTCAGAAGATCATCGAGTCCAGCCCCCTGCCCCAGGGGCAGGAAGTCAGCTGGGGTCACAGGATCCCAGCAAGATAAATATCCAAACTTCTCTTGAAGTCGTTCAAAGTAAGTGCTTGAACCACCTCTGGCGGCAATCTATTCCAGACCTTGGGGACTTGGACAGAAGGAAGAACTTCTTTACTGTTCAACCTGAAACAGTCTTGGAGGAGTTTGTGACCGTTCGACCTTGTCATCCCTTGGGGCGCTCTGGTGAACAGACATTCCCCCAGGCCCTGGTGAGCACCCCGACAAACTTATAGGTGGCCACCAGATTGCTCCTGAGCCTGCGCTTTTCCAGGCTGAAGAGTCTCATGGCTCTCAGCCTCTCTTCATAAGGTCTGTTTTCCTGATGTCTGAGCATGCGCGTGGCTCTCCTCTGCACTCTCTCAAGTTTTTCCACATCCTTTTTGAATTGTGGAGCCCAAAACTGGACACAGTACTCCATCTGTGACCTCACCAAGGCCGAGTACAACGGGAGAATGACGTCCTGGGATTTGCTTGAAGCATCTATGGAGGCAAGCCAGCATTTTGCTCACTTTACTAGTCACAGCATCACATTGAAGGCTCATGTTCATCTTGTGGGCAATCCTGACCCCCCAAGTCTGTTTCATCCGTAGTGCTAGCCAGCGTAGCACTGCCGAACTTATAAACATGCTGCAGGTTTTTCCTCCCAAGGTGGAAAATCTTGCATTTTTCGGTGTTAAACACCATCAGGTTCTCATCCTCCCATTTCCTGATCCTGTCAAGATCTGCCTGGATCACCCTCCTGTCCTCAGGTGTGGATGCTTTACCCCAGAGTCTGGCGTCATCAGTGAACTTAGCCATTCCACTTCTGACACCAATGTCTACATCATTAATGAAGATGTTAAATAGTATAGGCCCTAGGACAGAGCTTTGAGGGACCCCACTGGTCACAGGGAACCATGATGATTGACTTCCATCAATCACCACCCTCTGGGATCTACCATGGAGCCAATTCCCAGCCAGAACTGCTGTATCCCATGATCCTTTGAGTGTGGCAAATGGTGCAGCAGGGGCTGACCCCTTTCAACACTGCTGCTACCACTGAAGCTGGGTTGGTGTCATGAAAGGATAGGAAGTTGCTGGTGCAGGTGTGGCCCTTCTGATGCAACTTACACCCCTCTCTGCTAGATTTCAGGGGTGGTTGTTGGCTAAATGTTGAAATGGATATTTTTTCATGTAATAGCTACATGCTCTTGCATGATAGAAGCTCTTGTTATCTCTAGAAATATGCATGAAAATCATCTCCATTCCCCTTGTTGTAGAATTATCCCCAGAATGAATTTGGCCCTACATACTTGGTAGGCTTTCCCTTCAGCCCTGTCCTACCACAAAGACTGTGCACCTGCAGTGTTCACTGAGGTTATTCCTGTGACTGCATATAATTGCCTAGAATTTCTTGCAGAAGCAAGATTTGTTTTCTTCTCCTCTGGCTCTTTATTTACAGCTCTTGAGAAATCCAGCCTTATCAGCCTTAATGCTGATCTCCAGTAGAAGTCTTGTCTGGTTGGTAATGTGACCTGATGCTGGACTGAAGCCACAAAGCAAGTGTGTTCACACTATAAATCCATAACATCCTTTGCACATTAAAGTTCATGCCCAAGGATCACCTCATGACAGGTTATTTTACCTACAGCCATTTCACAAGAACAAAACTTCTTGCACTGTTAAGGAAGATGGTGCAGGTAGTCTCCCTCGTGAACTCATCGTCAGCTGATCAGACTTTTTTTAATTAACCTAAAGGAATAGATGTGAAAGTTTCCAAATAGATATGCTTATGTGTATTGATACAGACAAGGGCTGCCATACAAAGGTCCAGCATGTCCATCCCTCATATGTGTTCAGGTTTGCATTGGAACTGTTCTCTAGGAAGAGTTTCCTCTGCCCTCTGTGTCTTCCATATTGAAAGGTTTATTTGTCCCGACTTCACAAAGAATCTAGGAAAAAGAAAAGAAAAAAAAAAAACAGAAAAAAGGAAGTCCAGAAAGAGTCAGGAAAACTGGCACCAGGTTAGAGAGCATGGGAATGGTCTCATGGTATCTAATTTCTGCTTGTGACCCATTAGCAGCAGGGGTTTGGTGTCAGCTGTTTAGGGTGGGATTTTGCTCACGGGGTGGTAGAAGTTAAAAGCTTCTCTTTTTTAAGACTGTTGAGAACTTGGCAATCATCTGATTTCATGTAAACTTGGTGTTTAATACTGTTTCCCTATATATATATATAAAAGACTAGTACCATCAATGTTTGGAGTATGGGCAGCTCAAACCTGAGGGAGAGGTGGGACAAATGCCCAAGAGAGGTGGTAGGACAAGAAGGAGGGTTCCTGCCAGGGGAGGAGATTTTCATTTTACAGTCTGGTCTGTTGCTTTCGTCTTAAACTCCTGAAGTCCACTTGTTTGTAGGGTTGTAGCTGGGAGATGAATTTTCTGATTGCTTTCCTGAGGCAGGTAAAGCCACAAATCTTGTTGTGTGGCAAGAAGACACAATCTTCCCTGTCCATGCTCCCCCCACCTCCTCCCGCATCAGGCCGTGATCTCATTCTCTTTGGTTAATCAAAATATTGTTGCTCCTGCAGCTGTCTAAAAGTCATTTTTTGCCTCTGCTTGTACTGGTTTAGATTATTGTGCAAAGATTTCCCATGTGTGTCTATTACTAGAGTGTCCAAGCCTCATTCTTGTGTTTGAGTTTTGCCTTCACTTTTTATACAAGCTGAAATGTCACAACAGATCTGCACCAATGAAAGGTGAGACTATGCAGTTACCAGCTTCAAGTCAACATTCCAGATGTCAGCACCTAGTTATGGGTGATGTTCATTTGGTCTGAGATTAGGATGTGACCACATAGACTGGTTAGCTTAGTTCTGCTTCCCCTTGTTATGGTGTCCTAATACGTCCTGATCTGATTTCTTTAGAGCTAACAGACTCTCGTGATAAAATTGGAGGGCATCTACTCTGGAACCATTTTTTATATGTGCACCAAATTCCACTTTTCTTTGAGTCTGTGAGGAAGGCTGGGATGTGTTAGTGCAGGGGTGGGTCCACATATGACTGGTGGGCTGAATCTGGCTTACTGAGGGATTGTGTTCAGCCCATGGCAGGTCCTTTGGTCCTGGCTAGCGCAGGTATTGGAGGCAGCTTGGTCTGGCATACGCGGTCAGTCCTACTGCACCCAGGCACACAGTGGGGCTGGGGTGATGGCAGCTAGACTTGCTTCCTGGCAGGCCTGGTGGTGGTGGCTCCTTCTGGCTGCTGCTGCTGCCACTGAACCCAGCCCCACTGCCCAGGAACCCCAGCAAGTCTGCCCTGCACTCATTCCTAGGGTGGGATCTTGGGGTGATGATAGTGTAGGGCTGGGGCACCGGTTCCAAGTGCAGGGATGAGTGGGTAGCAGATCATGGCCTGGCCCCACGTTTTCACCACTCCAGCATCCCGGACCCAGCCGCAGATGCTGCTCCCCACCCGCAGCCAAGTGCCCTGCCCACATGGGTCCTGGGTGGTCTCCATGGAGACCCTAGGATTGCGGGGCAGTGACAGTGTGGGGTGGGGCCCTATGATCCCAGCCTCACTCACCTGCCCATCCTGCTCCTGGATGCTGCTCCTCATACACCTGTGGCCCCATTCCAGCCAAGCATAGAGTAGAGCAGAGTCATGATCCACTGCCTGCATACCCTTGTGATGGGTGCCAGTTCTGTGGGCAAGGACTTTCAGGGAGTGGATCGCGGCTCTGCCCTGGGCCCCGGCTCTGTGCTGTCACTACCCTGTGATCCTGGAGTCCCCGTGGAGACTGGCTGGGACCTGCATGGGCAGGGTGCACAGCCAAGCAAATAGGATGGGGCCACTTAGGGAGCTTTGGTGAGCTGTGGCATGGAGGGGAGGTGCTGACCTGGCTTTCAACAGCTCACCAAAACTTCCTATCTGAGTGGCAGGCCCAAATAATGGTCCACCCCAGGTTAGTGTATGTTTATTGTACAAAATGCCATAGTGAGGAGGGCCATCTCCACCAGGGCTGATGCTGATGACCTAGTGACTAAATGCCTGTTTCAGAAGGTATGGACACTGTCACCAATGGATTTGGCAGTGTTTAAATGTAAATGTATCATAGAATCAATGAGTCGGAAGGGACCTAGACAGATCATCTAGTCCAACCCCCTGCCATGGGCAGGAAGGAGCCCTGGGGGTGGCAGGGGTCAGAAGACCCCAGCCAGGTGCCTATCCAGTCTCCTCTTGAAGATTTCCAGGGAAGGTGAGAGCACCACCTCTCTGGGAAGCCTATTCCAGTCTCTGGCCACCCTTACAGTGAAGTAGTTCTTCCTAATATCTAACCTAAACCTATCCTCCCTCAGCTTGTGGCCATTGTTTCTGGTGACTCCAAGGGGGGCCCTGGTGAACAGACTTTCCCCGAGTCCCTGCTGATGGGTCCCTGATAAGGTTGTAGGCAGCCACAAGATCTCCCCTCTGTCTTCTCTTGCGGAGACTGAAGAGATTCAGGTCCCTCAGCCTCTCATAGGGCTGGCCATGGAGGCCCCCGACCATACGAGTGGCCTCCTCTGGACCCTTTCCACGTTCTCCATGTCCTTCTTGAAGTGCGGTGCCCAGAACTGGACACAGTACTCCAGCTGTGGCCTGACCAGCGCTGCATAGAGGAGGAGCAAGACCTCTCTAGACCTGTTGCTGTATGACAGGTTGCAGTTGGCTCTGCCTACTGCTTCGTCACATTGGCGACTCATGTTCATCCTGGAGTCAATCCTGACTCCAAGATCCCTCTCTGCCTCTGTGCTGCTGAGTGGGGCAGGCCCTAACCTATAACCATAATGCTGGTTCCCTCTCCCCAGGTGCAGCACCCTGCGCCTGTCCTTGTTGAACTGCATCCTGTTCAGATCCGCCCACTTCTCTAACCTATCCAGGTCTGCCTGGATGCGGTCCCTGCCTGCCGATGTATTCACTTTACCCCACAACTTGGTGTCATCACAGTGAACTTGAACAGGGTGCTCTCCACACCCTCGTCCAGGTCGCTAACGAAGATATTGAACAGCACTGGCCCAAGGACTGAGCCCTGGGGGATTCTGCTGCCCACACCCTCCAAGGTTGACATCGACCCGTCCACCACCACCCTCTGGGTGCACCCCTGGAGCCAGTTTGCCACCCATGTGACTGCATTCGTCAATGCCGCAGTCCCTCAGCTTGCCCACCAGAATTGGGTGGGACACTGTGTCGAAGGCCTTCTGGAAGTCCAAGAAGATGACATCGACTTCCTCCTTCATATCTAAGCACTTTGTTACCTGGTCATAGGAAGAGACCAGGTTAGTTGGGCAGGATCGGCTTGGCATGAACCTGTGCTGGTTACCCCTCAACATCACTTTCCCTGCAGGGCTCTCACAAATGTGGCCCTTGATAATTTTTTCAAAGACCTTCCCCAGGATAGAAGTGAGGCTGAGTGGCCTGTAGTTGCCAGGCTCTTCCTTCCTCCCCTTCTTGAAAATAGGAACCACATTGGCCCTTCTCTGGTCCTCAGGGACTTGGCCCGAGCACCAGGAGTCCTCGAACAGCCGTGCCAATGGCTCCTCAATGACACCAGCCAATTCCCTCAGCACCTGCGGATGAAGTTCATCCGGGCCTGCAGACTTGGATACATCTAAGCTGTCCAGGTAATCCTTAACTAGGTCTGAACTAACAGTTGGGGGACTTGCATCCTTCCTGGGTGCCTCTATGCTATCACCCGAGAGCACCCCATTGTCAGCAGGCAGGAACATGGAGGCAAAGAACTTGTTGAAGAGTTCTGCCTTCTCTCGCGCATCTATCACCAACTGCCCTGCCCTGCCTTGTAGGCATCCAAAGTTACCCCTCTGGCTTCTGCAAAGATGTTGCCTCTCCTGCCTTGCTTACTGCCTGCATAAAGAGGTTCAGCTGAATCTGGTTCTGTGTTGCCAAAATGGGCCAATTCTTTATTATTAAGTTTCTTCATGGAGGCAAAGCCCCAAAGTAGTGTAAATGGTGCTTAATGTTCAGTGACTCAAATTCTTGAGTGTGAGAACCCTGATGCTCCTTTCTCCGAGAGCATTCCTCCTTGGGCCGGTTTGTGTTCCTTTTAGCTTCCAGACCCAAAAATGAAGTCTGTGCAGACTCATGAGTGACCCACAGCATCTGCTCTAGTAAACCTACTCTCAACTCCAGGCACAGCCTTTTGAGTGTCTTGTAGTTTATGGTCTGCTACTATCCTTTGCAGCATCTGGGAGGACCTATCTAATCCTCAGGCATCACTCCCCACCATGTCCCATTCCTCTAATATGCAATTAAAATCTCCAACCAGTATTAGGGGCAGTGGTCCCTGTAGGAGGGTTGTCAGTTCCTCTAAGAGGGTACAGTCTCATGGCACTTTGTGAAGTTGCACATGGTTTGATAGCAAGTTAGAGGCTGGTTTGAGGACACACGGTGCCAACCCAAGCACTAAGGTGTGACCACTCTCCAGAGATACCTTGCTGCCTGCCTTCTAGTGCAGACATAGCCAGGACTCCCAACTGCATGTCACAGGGAACAAAGTACATGTGGCTATAGATTGCTGTGTCTCCAGAGATATGTTGTCTGGCATTTACTGTTGGACCTGCGGGTAACTACTTGATCTATGTCTACCCTTTCTCATTGCATCCTCTCCTGGACCCTCTAGAGGCTTGCTGGGTAGCCCCGTTTGAGAGATGCTACTGCAATGCAAATAGTTCTGGCAGTAAACACCCTGTACTGAGCACAGTGCAGCACTACAGACAACCTTGCATCATGTATCGGACATGGTGATTCATTAACTTAAAGTCTCTGTGCCCATCAATCTGTCTGTTTTTTTCTTTGATGCCTCAAATTCTCATTTTGAGGTTTGAGGTGAGGGATGATTTTATGATGGTTTAATTTCTGGAAACCTATCTCTTTGATTAAGGGCAGTTTTGTCTTGTGATGAGGAAAGTAATTATGCTTGGGTCAGTCTGTGGCAACTGATCAGGCTTATTGAAATCGATAAAAGGAAATAGCATGTTCTCATGGGAGATGTAAGGAAAATACTGTCGCTCTGGCTAGACTATAAAAAAGGGCCCACAGGATTTACATCTAGTCTTGTTGGTTAAATAAAGGCAGTTACATCTTTTGGTTCTAGGTGTAAGATGATCTTTACCTGCATAGGTTACAAGGAAATGATACACTGTCTCCCTCTCTTCTCTTCTTGCAGCTGCACCCTGCTTAGCTTCATGTGCTAGAACAGGGGTTGGCAATATTTATTGGCAAAGTGCCAAAAACACCTACAGCCTCGATGTGTAAGATGTTGGTGTGCCAGGGGTGGATGATGGGGGAGCTGCGAGGGGCCTGATCCTTGTTGTGGCAGTGCAGACCTGGCCTCTTCTCTGCCATCCAAGCAAAATGCCTTCACGTGCCACACAGGCACCTGTGCCAGGGGTTGCCTACTCCGGTGCTAGAATGCATTTTTTGCTTTCAGGAACTGGTCATTGCTGTAAACAAAATACTGGGCTTGGGCTATTGGTTTGAGTCCTGGGGGTAATTAACTATCCTGCCTCAGGCCAAACTCATGTTCTGAAGTAAGAATCTGGAGCCATGTTGTTTTAGTGATCTGCAAGAACCCCTTTACACTGAAGATTTTGCTGGCTTCAGAGCTTCCAGATATGGCTGTGAGGGAAGGAACTGCCCTTTCCTTGCTCCTGCCCCATGTTCTACCCTAGAACATGGAGGTGGTTGGAGATCTCTGTACAGCTTGTTCCCTTGATCCACTATTCAGTTCTTCTCTCTTCTTGTTCCCTTTGCTACTTCTGTCCTTTTTATAACAGTGAGGCGAGCACATAAGAAGGCGTTTGCTTGAGCAGGTGAATGACTGTACCAGAGGGAGGCTGAGGAGGTGGACATAGAAGTGCTTGTGGTTCCTGCCACTTGTAGCACTTCTAAGCTGTGTTTGCACAAGAGTCCTCAGAATCATTTTTTGGGTAAATATGAAATTCTTAGGGGGTATTGTGTCGAAACGTCATACCTATTGCTTGGGAAATGCAGGTGGGAGTGCGAAAGAGATGAAAAGGTCTTTTGTTTTGCCCTGGAGGTTTCAGTGGGGTCTGAGGCTTCAGGTGAAGGTGAAGAAGTGCCTAGGCAAACTCGTTTAGAGAGGAGATTTCTGCCTTGCCTCAAGATGCGACACCAGTCCAGAGTAATGCAATAGGAGATCTGTTCCCCATGCCTCTATCTTGGAGCTCAGTTCTTCAGGCTTTGTCATGCCTGCAGCCATTCTGGTTGTCTTGGGGTAACACTACGGGGCTTCAAAACTGATGTTCTGAAGAAATGTTACTCTTTTTCCTAAAATCTTGGTGTCTGTGATACCCCATTCAACACTTTCCAGTGCAGCACTTATCTTAAGAAAAGCCTCACAGGAAGCACAGAAGTTCACAACTATGCAAGGTATATAGTAACAGTAGTTTGTTTCCTGCTTGGCAATAAATGGGACAGTGTTGTTATCCACAGCTGCCCATGCTCTGTTTTATGGGTTTAGGTGGTCCAGCTGATCACTATAACTGGCAGTAGCAGCCAGCTTTCTAGCATATATGCAAATAATTGATTTAGTACTATATTGTCTCTGAACTTTATTTTGAGCAAAATGTCATCCTTGCTTTGGACCTTTGTACATCTAGTTTTGTTTTCATGTCTTTTTGTGGGACCATTATAACACACACAAGTTCATTTTTTGCAAATACTCAGGATTACCTGCCATTGTATGAGCTTTAAACATAATTAAGGAACATCCTGATGAAGCTACCTGAAATGCAGACAGTAGGTACAATCTTATACTTGTTTCCTTGCAGCGGCAATAAAGTTGACTTTCTGAATGATGGAAGAAAACATGAGATGTTTTTGTGTGAGAAATCTGAAGTTAAGAAGGGTTGTTGCTGTTGTGACCTTGGTAATGCCAATACCTACTAAAGCCTGACCCCATTATAGAAGTAAGTTAAAAACAGACCGTACTCTGTTCAGCTTGACTTTGTCACAAACTGCATCCATCACCTGGGTGCAACCATCTTGCTCTCAGCTTCTTATTCAGCAACTCTTAGACTGCTGAGCTGAATGGCATGCATTAGTCTTCCTATAGCTTATTTTCTTTCTCCCACTTTCTTTACCCCCGACTGGTAGTGTATTTGGGACAGTGAGATGGACAAATACTGCCTGCATTAGAGACCCTTTAGGATCAGGAAGCCTGGAAAGAAAATTGAAAATTTGGAACCTGAAGAGCTCCAGTCCTGTTCCTAGGGAATGTGCTTGATGATCAGTGAGGCTAGGTCATTGTTTTGGTACCTTTGTTCTCCTACGGCCAAATTCAGCGGTGGTGAAAGCAATCCCAACTTTCTAGAACTTCTTTGAGAATTGGATTGGCTTCTGCCAGGGCTGGCTGTTTGCTTTGTTGGCTTCTACAGCTGCTTTACCAAGAGGGTCAGGTCACTGCTCATCTCTTGGTTGGCAGCGATTTCCCCTCCCAACCCCCTAAGGAAATTGCCTAACATAGTGGTCATAGTAAGGGGGAAGATTTGAGTTGAAGAGGGAAAGGGAGAGAATCTTTCAAGATGAGCTGAAGGAATAAGAAACAATCCAGTAGCTCTGTCTTCTTCCCCCACAGGCTTTCCTTTGGGTCTCTGCATCTCTGTACTTGGCCTTTTCTGTAATGGTTAAACAAAACTTCATTTAATGCAACACAAAGGTTGTGAAATCAAGTGCTCAAAAGTCTTGACATTCCAGAAGTTAGGTGCAAACTTGAAATCTAACCAGCTTCAAAATAGCAGATTACAAGTATTCATGTGCTGCCTCATGCTAGTTTTTGTGGTTTTACAGTATTACATTCCTGTTTAAAAACTAGCTTTCTTCCTTACTCTGTTGCTGTGAGATGCATGCAAACAGGAGAAGTGGAGAAAATGGCTAGATAGGAGTAGCTAAATAAACAAACATTTTCTTTCATTTGCAGACTTGTAGGGCTTACTTGATATGGGGGGTGAAGCACTTGGACAGAAGTAAGTGTGCTTTCAAGTTGCTGTTGTCTTATTTAAGGCTTTTCTCACAATGGTGATTCATAGATATTAGGGCTGGAAGGGACCTTGGAAGATCGAGTCCAGCCAGATAAACGTCCAAATGACTCTTAGGAATCCAGATTCCGTCTAAAAAGGCACAGTGTTTTGATCTTCTTTAAGAAATGTAACCCTTCACCTGGCCTCAACTGGATGTTAACTCGTAGCAAAAACATGTCCTGCACACCTAGGATTGATGGTAGTATTTTAAGTATGCACTTGCTGCTTTACAATGCCATGTAATGTCTTGGTACTATGCAATGCCAGACTTAGAAAGGAGACCATTCTTTTAGTGTACCAGTCTTCTTACAGGTGCAATTTAGGTCAGTGGGATGGTTGAGCACCTCCCAGCATTTGTCACGTGTTAATAGGTACTGAGATGTTAGGATCTGGATTTTAGGAGCATATTTGCAGGGTTGGACCAACTGTTGCTGTGCATAGCTAAGACTGTTCCTGGCCTTTGGTCTTCTGAGCTTATTCTTTTTTGTCCCCTTTATTCTTATTTTTATTATTTCTGTGCTTGGGGGGGGGTAAGGATGCAGTTGTCGTTCTAATTGGCTTCAATAGGAGGAGAGGTAACTTAATGTTTCTGAAAACTGGTGTTTTGTAACTGTTGCCTTTTGTGTTAGTTCCAGAAATCCAGGTTTTTTTAGTTTGTTTTTCTAGCCCTCCCCAACCTACAATTACTGCCTTGTGATTTTTTGCTACAAGGGAGATCCCATTGAGGTGAGGCAGAAAAATCAGGCTTATCATAAGGAACTAACACTTTGTCTACAGTGCACAGTAAAGTTCGATGCTGTTCCCTGCTATGAGTCATTTAGAAGCTGTTTGTAAGTAGGAATTGAGAAGAAGAAAAATGTTTCTGATTATTTACCTTGTGCACATAACACTCTTTAATCTCACTATTTCCCTTTTACTTCCAGCTTTCTCTGGCTGTGTGAACAAGCCTCTAGAAACATTTAAGGTTAGGATCAGGGCCATATATTGATTCAGCTACAAACTCATGAAAGCAATGGTTAATTCTCTGCTATTCTCTCCATTATGGATGTGGTTCATTTGGTGACGCAGCTCAGTGAAACTTTCTGCTGTGAACATGTTCTTCTTACTGCCTGTCGATGCCAGGCCCCTGTTGTAATTGCATTGGCACAGGCAGGATCTCAGGTACCTTCATTTGGGCTCTTTTTGTGCAGCAACCAGATAAAAAATGTTGGCTGTTTTGAGCCTGTTCTGAGTGGGAGGGGGTAAGATGATGCAGAGGGGGAATTATAATAACTTCATAATAGTGGTGGAGGGCAAGTGTATACTTGTCCTCTTGTTACCGGAAGATGGTTAAAAGGAATCCTTACCCCACTTAGGTTTCAGTTTACCTTTAGGCAGTGCAGAAGCTGACTGCTGTGGAAAACTGTACATGTGTGTGGAAACTGGAGATTAGAATGGAAGCTGTTAGCTATTGTATAGCAGTCTGCCAGTAACAACTTGTATAACTTTTCTAGGTCTTCAGGCTTTCAAAGCCCTGCTGGAATGCTGACTTGTAATGCATCTGGCTATGTTCCTAACCTCTGTTTTTTCTTGCATCCCATCCAAGCTTATTAACATTGTGGCTCAGACATTACCTGGATGCAGGGAACAGCTTCCTGTCTCTGAGTCAGTTCTCCAAGCATCTTCTCCTTCATGTCAGTGCTGGAAACAAATGCAGCCTGTTTTGAAAGGTTTGGAGCAGTAGTTCTTAACCTTGTTGGGCTTCAGACGCCACTTGGAAAATGTCAGCTCTTAGTTTTCACTACAGCAATTCTTCTGTTGCAAAGAACCCAGAGAGACCATAACAGGTCAAAATGTTTTTGATGCTATGGATTTGTATTTGAAATCTCTGCATTTTATTTTGTGAATTGTGTGTAGCGGTTTGCACATCTCAGGGTGCCAATATTGTTTGGCACCCTTAAAAGGATCTTGTGACACCCTGGTTAAGAATCATTTCAAAATGCACATCTGTCCACTCCTTTAGCGCTGATAGCCTGGTCTCCTGATCTATATTACAGCTTTAGATTTACCGCTGTACTTCTGGATTTTTCTCTGCAGAATCCTGGAAAGTAGCAACTCTCTCCTTCTGCTTGAAGAATGGTTGTGTTCAGGCAGTTTGGGCTCCTTCTCTGGAAGAACTACGTTTTGCAGGTATGTTTCATGCTGGGTTTTCTATCAGGAGAGCAGAATAAATGGTGATGCAGAGGAAGCTGTGCAGTGCTATTCAGATCAAGTTATTTCAAGACCAATGTGTCTTCAGGAAACGTCTCTTTACAGATGATGGCCTGCCCCTTAGAAAATGCATCTAGATCCTAGAGGGGGTGGTGGTTTCTTTATTCTCCCCTCCCCACATCATCTTTATCAATCCCTGTCACTTTCAAGATGGAGCCCGTTGGATTGCCCACTTCTTCTTAGGGTGGGGAAACAATCTAGATGTGATCTGGCCATTGCAAGGGTAAGCAGAGGAGTCTGCTCTCATGCTGGCCCTTTTCATTTATTCCACTGATGCTTTGGATTTTACACTTGTTTCCTGCCATGAAAGCACTGACCAGTGGGCCGCTCTTTCCAATAGAAATAATTGTTGGGGAGGGAAAAGCACTGGCATTCATTCTGCAGCTGCACCCTCTCGCCTGCCTCTGGTGCCTTCCTGAGACTGGGGTGATCCCAATTTAGGAAATCATGGGGAGAAGTGGTTGCTTTGGTTCTCCCATTTCCAGGAGGGACTGGAGCAGCAGGGCAAAATTCCTGCCTGCTTCTTGTACCAGGGACTCTAGTGTGAAGAGCAGGCAGGGGGCTTGCAGCACTGCTCCTTTTGCCCATGGCAAAGCCCCCTGCCTGCTTCTCACACTGGGATCTCATTGGTCTTGCAGTTAAACCAACACTTCACAGATCAGCTCTAGGTTGCAAACACACACTTATCCTGATTGCTCTCTGCCAGTCCCATCACAGTGTAGTGGGGCTGGTTCCAGCATCTCGAATAAGTGGGCTAAGTAAAAGCAAATTTAGAAATCTCTTGTGTTCCCTCATTGCTGGGGTAAAAGAATCAGTTCTAGGGGCAGAAAACAAGTCTGGGTGTGCACTCTTGTATCCTGTTGAATGTGAGACACTGAGCTTATTTTTGGACAAAGTTCAAGAGGCAATAAGAGGGTTAATACAGTAGGCTGCCTTTTGGTGACCTCAGTATTGTTACAGACCCTCGCTTACCCCCAGCTTCCTTAGAGTGATGCATCTTGCAATGCTCCTCTCTCTCTCTGCCCTAGCCGCACAGAGCCAGTTCATCTTTGGTGTAAACCCATCCTGCTCTATGGAGTTACACCTGGGTTAAATTTGAGCCACAGTTTGTCAAAAGGTTATTGATTTCCAAAGCCCAGAAGGCCCTTTGCTTTGCAGGAAATGAGGCAAATAGCTGCATTTAACAGCTAAGTGAGCCAACCACCACTGATCAGTCCTGACCACATCCAGGAGGAAGGGCATCAGTCAAAAGTCAGGCAGCCTTTATTTACCAAGGGGGACTCAGGAGCCAAAAGTTAACTCTATACATTACCATCTATGGGATGCCAAGGACAGCAGAAGATACTGTTTTGCAGAGAGCTTTTTTATCCTGAGTTTAGATTGGAATGCTTAGTTCAGATTTTCTGTTCCCAACCAACTGTTGGGGGCATGCCCAAATCCAGCCAGCTCCACTACAAGGAAAGAAGCTATTTCTGTGGATTTATTTTATCTCCTGGCAAGAGGTATCAATAAACCTTCTTAAAGGGCAGGATAATTGCAAGCAAGCACCAATCAGTGAATAAGTCCCTTCTTAGAGCATTTTCCCCTCCCCGCAAAACAACCCTTGGAGTTGTCTCAATGCACAATATTAAACCTCAATGGTCCCGTGACGATGGGAGTGGGGGGATGTCTAGGATCAGTCACCAGCCCTGTGGTGAAGCAGAATAGCTGTTTAACAGTACAGAAAATAACCTTCCCTCTCAGTCCCAGACTACTCGGTATCACAACTAAATGAAGAAAGGCAGAATGGAACAAGAGGAGGTGGAGATAAAGTCAAAGTCAAGTCAAATTAATTTCTTTCCTTTAGCAAAGAAGGTGATGCAGGATCTTTGGCTTTTGCCCAAGGCTAAGCCATCTGAAAGATTTCATAGACATTAGGGCTGGAAGGGACCTCGGGAGATCATTGAGTCCAGCCCCCTGCCCAAAGGGCAGGAAGTCAGCTGGGGTCATAGAATCCCAGCAAGATAAGCATCCAATTTACTCCTGAAGGTGTTCAGTGTAGGTGCTTGAACCACCTCCGCTGGCAGGCTGTTCCAGACCTTGG
>NW_017728923.1:3350015-3421273 GCF_001723895.1 Crocodylus porosus
CCTTGGGGGCTCGGACAGTAAAGAAATTCTTCCTTATGTCCAGCCTGAAACGGTCTTGGAGGAGTTTGTGACCGTTCGACCTCGTGACACAGATGACACAGCCAGAAGCACAGAGACTTCTAATGCATTCCAGGGGATTTGGTGAGGAACCACTCAAGGAAGAGGAGCTCCTCCGACTTAAAATCACTACAGTCACTTTGGGCAGCACCTCAGCAGTTCCCTGGAGGCCACTTGTCAGGCACACTAAGCCCGATTAACTGATGAGATCCGACAGGTCTCTAGCGCCAGGGGGATGTGCTGCAGATTACAGCCAGACACCAAAAATAGCCAGAACCCAGCTGCCACTGCGCATGCCTGGCTGCAGGGCTAGAGCGTAGCAACAGAGCACTCTACCTGCCTACCATCTCTCATTTCCCTTTATGCAGTAACAATACAGGGAATTGCTCAGATCAGGACTCCCCAGCCGACATGTGGGCTGGGTTAATTCATTTAGCCCAAGATACCTAAAGTCTCCATGAAGCACTGTTGTCTAGCATTGCAGTGTAACATTTGCCCAAGAAGAGAGGGCCTGCTTCAGAGGTTTGTCCACCCTTAAGTGAATGGATATGACAATCACCTCAGGCTAGTGAATACAGTGAACACCTAGTCTGGACGCTCCCCATTCCAAGGCACAAAAGTCAGTGGGTCTGCAGTTAAGACAACTCCTTGGAATAGAGGTTTGTGCTGGTCTGCACTTTCCATGCACCAACTCCATCAAGTTAGCCAACACTAAAAACTCAAGCACCATGTTACAGGGTAGACTGGCCCCGTTAAGAGGGTACGGGCCCAGTTCACCTGTGACTAGCTAAATGCTTCCAGGTGGGACCAGGCAGAAGTCAGCTAAATGGTATGAAGGCCCAGACTCAAATGAGAGGTGGAAATAGAAAGCTGATGAGGGATGGGAAGTTTCTGCAGGGAGCTAACCAACAGATCTGTGAAAATGGAGGACCTGGGTAATGAAGCAGCAGCAGCTTACCCCCAAAATAAGAGCTATGCTGGAAGGAAGTGCTCAGTATGGCACCAGATTAAGGGGTTTCAGAAGCAGAAGGCTGTGGGGACCACTCTTGCTGAAGCCTGGAGGTAAGGGGCAGGGGGAAGAGAGCTGCCAGAAGACTGGTGTCTCAGGCAAGGAGATGGCCAACACTTGGTGGAGGACATGGAGGGAGGTCTCCCAGGCCAGAGCACAGAGGATGCAACAGGCAGGTTTTGTAGAGGCTTTGAGAGAACTGCTGTTGTTAGATTTATATCAACAAATAATGCCTGGAAATAGAGCTTAAAATTTAACTGAGGGGCCATACACTTATCCCAAACTGGAGAGCTGACTACTGGTCTGCAGATACTGGCTAGTATCACCCTGACTGGCTGCAGGAAGACCCTATGAACATTACATGAAGTCAGACCCCCGGAGTTTAAAAGGTAGAAGGCTCACTGTAAGGAAGCAGCCAGGCAGGACATGGCTGTTTCAAATGGAAGATTTCACAGAATAAACGGGGAAAATGCCACTGCCATGCCTGAACACTGCCCTTGCTACGTCCTGCTTGGGTTTCTAGCGGCTATGAAGGTGTTAATCTTGGAAATAAGCATCTCGTTTTTCCTGGCATTTTCCCATATATTCTGTGAAATCTTCCATGTGAAACAGCCGCATCCTGCCTGGCTGCTTTCTTACTGTGAGCCTTCCATCTTTCCAGTTCATTGGGCATCTCAGCAGCAGGACTGGATTTGAACTATGCTGGGCCCCACTCCCACATCCAGTCCATTCAACTGCACCTGCTCCCTCTGCCTCCCATCAACATGCACTGGCTAAGCCCTCAAAGCGAGCAGAATCTTCCTGCTGACTTCAGTGGACTGTGGATGATGCCACTAACCAAGACATATCTAAATCCAAGAAGCAACATGTTCTGCAGGACAGAGGGGGTTGCAAACTTTGTAAAGAAACTAAGAAGTGCAGTGTAGTAGGGAGTGGGGATGAACAAGCAACTGTTGTACAAGCCTCAACCCTGAAGGAGAATAGGAGCCAGTAAGGAAATTTCAGAATGGGACAAAAGGAGGCCATTGAGGGAGCAAGAACAGCAGCATGTAAGGTATCCAAAGGGGTGAGACAGGATACAGTAGAGTGATACTTCATCCTGCCAGCCAAGGCTTGGGCATGGGCAGTGGGTACAACAGGCCCAAGAACTAGGACTGTAGAGGTTCTACTCTCAGCCCTGCCAACTCCACAGGTGTATGCCTTCCAGTAAGGCTCTGCTTCAGCACATTCCACACCTCCAGCACACAAAATATTCCCCAACAACAATAAGCAACAACCTCAAACTCTTGAGAACAGGTTTCTGTTCCAAAGTCTCCTAGTGCCCCGACTGATGTTTTTAAAACAGGATAACGACACTGACCTCCTTTGCCCTGTGTTCCAAGATACAGAGCGGTAAAGTGGTATACAAGAGCTAGGCATTCTACCTCCTTCCTGGGGCTTTTAAAATGGTTGGATACTGCAGGATGGAAGGTGTGAGACATTTGGGTGGCCCAAAGCCGGCCCAAAGCCACCCCTAAGTCACCAAGCTGTTAAATTATCTCTGGCACTGGCAAGCAGTTCCTGTATTCCTAAAGTGACCATTCCTGTTCCGGAGGGTTTGCAAGCTTGATCCAGAAGGACAGACATCTCTGTGGTGGTAAAGTTCATACTAAACTATTTCACAACTTCTATTTAAAAGGATTAATGCTCAGGAATTGAACCATGATTCGTGCTCGCTCTCTCCCTGGGTGTGCCTTGTACTTCCCTGCCTGAAATTCTTAACAGCTTTAGTTTTTTCTTCTTACAACACCTTCAGTTTTCAACAAACAAACAAACTCAATAGGGCAGCATTGCCTGGCTCTCTTATGGGTAGATCTGCTACTTCCTGCTCTCTTCACGATGCATCCCTTCCCCATGACGTGGGTAATTTTCAGATAGACAAACAGATTAAGTGACCTGCTTATGACCACATAAAAAGTCTATTGCAGACTCAGATGTGAACTCAGTACTTGAGTCCTAGTCCAGAGCCTCAAAACACAAGGTCTTGCTTATTTCTAAAGCTTTATTATTAGAAAGGGGAAAAACTGAGCTGAGAACAATAAACTCTTGTGTGATAAGTGTCTGAGTTTATTGTGTTACATTAATATGTACATGTAGATGTAGACACGTCCACTGTTTAGGTTGCAATGGTTGCCCGAGTTAACTCCCTGCCTTTATGTTGGTTGTTCTTTTGATACCTCTTGCCATAAAACCAGCTGTTATAAGCTCCCATGAAGCTCCACCTGACTCCTTCCTCTGTTTGTACAGCACCTTGTATGATGAGGGCTTGACTTGACAGGGTCCTCTGCCTGTAATACAGCTGCCTTTAGCTAGACACTGATGCAGCACTTTTTTTCACAGTACTTTCTATATGGCCTGTGCATTGCATAGGAAATGCATTGCAAAGCTCAGACCATAGTGAATTGCAGCTTCCTCCTTACTGCTAAACTGATCCACTTCCAGCCATTTAAAACTTTTTTTTTAACCTGTTCTTCCTTCAGAAGCGGCAGATCCTGGTGACACTCATAGAAATTTGCTTGCCATTGCTGTTTGCTGCAATCCTGATAGCACTTCGTCACCGTGTGCATTCAGTCAGCCACCCCAATGCCACCATCTACACCAGGCAGTCAGTGCAGGAGCTGCCATGGTTTTTTCGCCATCGGGAGCCAAGCAACCCATGGGAGCTGGCCTACGTCCCCTCCAACAGCACGGCTGTAAAGAGCATTGCCGAGGCGGTGGAAAAGGCTTTGCATGTCAATATCAAAGGTTAGCATTGACTGGGAGTTGCAGAGGTGGGAGGAGGTCTCTTAAACATTCATGTTGTGCATGTGAGCAACATGCCTGTAAAAATGTTATGTATAGTTCTGATTGAGCAAATTTGTAGGCCCGTTCTTAAAGGTCTGTTAATTACGTGCTTTGCTGAGCTGGGGCCTACAGTCAGGATGTTTTAACTGTGTAGGTAACTGGCAGGGAGTGCTGAAGACTTCCCTAGGTTAATCATTTCTAGGGTCTAGAGATCAGAACCTCTTCTTTGTTGGTAGTGACTTCCTTGTAAGGGCTGAGCCTTTGGCTATTAAAGTTAAAGGAGCCCATTCAAAAATTGGACTTCTGTTTTGCAAGTGATGCTTGAGGCTTTCATAGCAGAACAAGGAGTTAAAAAATAATGCTCCCCTTTATTAATTTTTTTTGTACTTTGCATCTAGTTGCTTTCACTGTTTTCTCCTATATATCCAGTAGAGTTGGTCAAAAGTTCCTGAAAAAACAGGTTTCCGTGAGAAGATGCTGATTCTATGAACTTGGAATGTTTTAAATGAGAAATGTCTGTAAAGGTTTCTAAGGATGAAACACTTCATTTCAATTTCTGTTCATATTACATTTTATAATCCAGAAATTAAAATAGTGGCTGCTACATGTCAACCTTGTGACATTGCTTAGTTTTGATTATAGCTATTTTGACTTTCCTGAGTGAAAAGATTTTGGAGGTCACATTTATGCTGTAAACTTCATAATTTCACTTTTTTGTTCTAATCTGGAATCAGGACAAATGTCAGGATTTCCTGTGGAATGGAAATTTTACCTTCCCCCAAGCTCTTAAGCAGTTTCTTATGTAATTTTTGTGGGTCTCTTATCCAGCAGGAGGGTTGGGTGTGTGCTTCTAAAATAGGGAAATGTCAGAGCAACCCATGCTGTGCCTTGGGGAGGATCAGGACTGGGACAGGAGGGGCTGAGTTGATACAGCTGTTTGCAGGGAGTTGAATGGGGCTTGCTTGAGCCCAGTCTGTCCTTGAGTTCAGTTTGGTATTGAAAAACCAGTCTGTATTGTGTGGGGTTAGCTCTCCTCTCTTGGAAGACAAAAAATGCAACCCCTTTGGTATCAAGAGCTGACAGTGCTTGGTTTGGGTGGTGACATTATCAGGCTGGCAGTCTCTGGCACCTTGTCTTTGGGTAAAAATCTGAGCTGGATATTCCCTGATGAAGGCAAAAATCTGGTGAAATGGGTTTGCCAGCTACTGCTGCAGGGTATTCATCATGCAGCAAGGAGCCCTTCAGAACTGAAGTCCAAGACCTCCACACTCTCAGACATCTTGAGGCTTCCCCTCATGGCAGTGTGTTTCACTCCCTTGCACGGGCAGCTTATTCTGTGGACTTTCTTCTTTTGCAGCTCACGGCTTTTCCTCAGAGAGGGAGTTTGAGGACTATGTAAAGTTCAATAACCACTCAGGCAATGTGTTGGCCGCTATTGTTTTCAAGCACCACTTCAATCACAGCAAAGACCCTTTGCCACTCCAGGTAAGTGAGCCTGTAGAGAAGGCAGTAAAGAGTTGGCATCCCCAAGAGAGGTATAGTGGCCCCCAAGCCAAGCCACAGTGACATGAGGAAGACTGTCCCTGTTGTGATGTTACCATGTCAGTGATGGTGTAATGTCAACTCCAGATACCGTGATTACAAAGAGGGGCATAAAAGCACCCTGACATATACATAAGAAACAACTTCTCTGCTGGACAGTGCCAGTAACCTTAAATGGGGAGACAGTGATGACTGGCATTTCTCCTGCCCAACCCATAAAGAGCAATATCTGTAGTGATGTTTTTGGGTGGGGCTTTACTAGGTATGAAGAATGTGGGGACAGGATATTTTAATTTGGTCCCTTGTGGTCCTTCATGGGTTAGCCAGTGCACTGCGTGATTCTTCTGCCCAACTGCTGTTGTCTTTCTTGCTGTGATTCTCTGTTCAGTCATAGTATCATAGAAAATTAAAATTGGAAGGGACCCCAGGAGGTCATCTAGTCCAACACCCTGCTCAGAGCAGGATCATCTCCAACTAGATCATCCCCACCAAAGTTTGTTTAGCCAGGTCTTAAAAACCTCCAAGGATGGAGATTCCACCACCTCACTAGGTAACCTGTTCCATTGTTTTTCTATCCTAGTGAGAGAGTTCTCCCTAATATCTAACCTAAACTTCCCTTGCTGCAACTTGAGACCATGACTCCTTGTTCTGCCATCTGCCACCACGGAGAACAGTCTAGCTCCAACCTCTTTGGAACTACCCTTGGAAGTAGTTGAAGGCTGCTATTAAATCCCCTCTCGGTCTCCTCTTCTCTAGACTAAGTAAGACCAATTCTCTCAGTCTCTCCTCAGAAGTCATGTCACCTAGCCTCCTCACCATTTGTTGCCTTACTCTGGACTGCCATCAACTTGTCCTCCTCTTTTCTGTAGTGGGGGACCCAAAACTGAACACAGTACTCCAGAAGTGGCCTCACCAGTGCTGAATAGAGGGGAATAATCACTTCCCTCGACCTACTGGCAACACACCTACTAATGCAGCCCAGTATGCTGTTAGTCTTCTTGGCAACAAGGGCACACTGCTGGCTCATATCCAACTTACTGTCCACTGTAACTCCCAGGTCCTTTTCTGCAGAGCTGCTGCCCAGCCAGTCTTCCTCCAGCCTGTACCAGTGCTTGGGATTGTTCTGTCCTAAGTGCAGGACTTTGCACTGGTCCTTGTTGAACCTCATGAGATTTCTTTTGGCCCAGTTCTCCCATTTGTCAAGGTCACTCTGAATCCTAGTCCTACCCTCCAGCATATCTACTACTCCCCCTATCTTGGTGTCATCTACGGGCTTGCTGGGGGTGCATTCCATCCCATCTTCCAGTTCATTAATGAAGAAACCAGCCCCAGAACTGACCCTGGGGCACCCACCCCACTTGATACCGGCTGCCAACTAGACATCAAGCCATTGATTACTACCCTCTGAGCCTGATGCCAACTAGACATTGAGCCATTGCTTGCAGGAAGACTCCTGTGAGTGTCTAGTTGGATTCTGTTAATTAGACAGTCACTGATTTACTACCCTCTGATGCTCCAGCCAGTTTTCTATCCACATTATAGTCTATTCATCCAGCCTGTACTTCCTTAACTTGCCTGTGAGATTGTTGAGGGAGATCATATCAAAAGCCTTGTTAGAATTAAGGTACACCACATCCACTGGTCTCCCCACATCCACAGAGCCAGTCACCTCATCATAGAAGGCAATCAGGTTGGTCAGGCATGTCTTGCTCTCGGTGAATCCATGCTGACTGTTCCTAATCACCTTCTCCTCCAAGTGCTTAGAAATGGATTCCTTCAGGATCTGCTCCATGATTTTTTTTCAGGGGCTGAGGTGCGACTGACTGGCCTGTAGTTCCCTGTATCCTCCTTATTCTCTTTCTTAAATATGGGCACTATGTTTGCCCTTTTTCCGATCATCTGGGTCCTCTCCCAATTGTCATGAGTTTTCAAAGATGATGGCCAGTGGTTGTACAATTACATCGGACAACTCACTCAGTAGCCTTGGGCACATCCCATCTGGTCCCATGGACTTGTATGTGTCCATTTTTCCTAAATAGTCCCTAATAGTGTTCTTTTGCCACTGTTGGCTGCTCACCTTCTCTACAAACTGTGCTGCTAGGTGCAGTAGTCTGGGAGCTGACCTTGCCTGTGAAACCTGAGGTGAAAAAGACATTGAGCACTTCAGCCTTTTCTGCATCTTCTGTCACAAGGTTGCCTCCTCCATTTAGTAGGTGACCCACACTTTTCCTGATCCTCCTTTGCTACTTACATATTTGTAGAAACCCTTCTTGTTATCCTTACCATCCCTTGCTAGCTGCAACTCCGATTGTGTTTCTGCCTTTCTGACTTCATCCCTACATGCCTGAGCAATGCTCTTATACTCCTCCCTAGTTATTTGTCCAACTTTCCACTCATAAGCTTGGTTTTTGTGGTTTAGTTCACTGAAGATTTCCCTACTAAGCCAAACTGGTCTTGTGCCATATTTGCTGTTCCTCCTGTGCATCAGGATGCTTTGTTCTTGCACTCTTCAGTGAGGCTTCTTTTAAAATATAGCCAGCTCTCCTGGGCCCCTCTGCCCCTCAGACTGGCTTCCCAGGGGATCCTGCTCATGAGTTCCCTGAGCGAGTCGAAATCTGCTTTTCTGAAGTCCAGGGTCCTTACTCCGCTGCTCTCCATCCATCCTTCCTTCCTTCAGGATCCTGAACTCAGTTAGTTTTATATCATGGTCATGGCTGCCCAAGTTGCCATCCACTACTACATTCCCCACCAATTCTTCCCTGTTTGTGAGCAGCAGGTCAGGAAGAGCATGGCCCCTAGTTGGCTGCTCCAGCACTTGCACCAGGAAGCCTTTCTGTGCCAGGCATCCACCATTGCCTCAGGTGATGTTGGGACCTGGACACTCTCTTTTTGCTTTTTTTGCCTTGTAGGTTGATTACCAGCTGCGCTTCAAATACAGCCCAAGGAATGCCCCACGGAATGAACAGACAGGCCTGAATCCTAACCTTGACCGAGACTGGCACACCAGCTACCTGTTTCCACTTTTTCAGCTACCTGGCCCCAGGGAAGCCAACCACGATGATGGGGGAACACCTGGTAAGCACAACCCTTTGAGGACTTGTTTTAGTCCATGGTACAGTAATTTGTCAGTCAGAAAAAAGAAACTGCTAAAATAAGCCATCTAGCCCAGGTACCTTGACTAGGGCATTGAGAGGGACAACTGAAATGACTGGGCAAATGTTATGTCAGTGGCTGTCATGGTCTGGGCTAGCAAACAGCTGACCCCTCCCTCTGCCTCATCATTAGGAGACAATGGGAAAGTGTAACTCTTATTCCTTGATTTGCATCTGAGGGAAGGGGACAACATAGAGGGTGGGCTGGTATTAGGATCTGGGCTTCTGATGTTTAGGAAGTGTATAAGGGGAGGAAGTGATGTGATGCCCTGCCAAGCTCTTTCTGGTTCTGTTCCCACCTTGCCACAGCAGTATCTCTGCCAAGTCTCTTATCTACAAATGTGTGTGCTTTTCCCCTGTAGCCTTTGACAGTACGCCATGGTGTAATCATCAGCTGGAGCTGTGGCCAGGTTCATCATGGCCACATTTGCCTCTTCCTGCTATTTCAGCTGGTGTCACTCTAGAAAAAGCTTGAAAAGGGGACATTAGTGATTTATGACATTATAATGCTCTCTCTTATTTAACTGGGGGGATAGATGTTTCTGTTGAGCTTGGAATAGATAAATCAAATTTTTAAAGTGGATTTGTTTTATTTAAGTACAGTTCTTTTTAAAAATAAAACTTTAAAAATGTATTTTGTTGCCTATTAAGCCTTATTCATTCATATTAATTTAATTTTAATTAAAATTTTAACCAGTTTGTCTGCTGCTGGCATTTTAAATAAAATCAAACCATTGAATTGATGATGAAAGTTACTGGAAGGATACCTGGAATCAGTCTAAAAAGAACTAAACCAGTTTTTGACAGCGCTAGCTTCTTTTGCAAGCACATAGCGAATGTTTCTCTTGTTTCAGTTCATTCAGTTTAATGACTAGTTCATTCAAAGTCAGGAGTCCAGTTGAGCATTGAAAAACTTGAAAAGTTTCATTTTCCTCCTATAATCTATGAATAAAAATGAGGTGCAAGGAGATGACATCTGGTTCAATTCACTCACTACAGATAATATTTCCTATATCTAATTTAGTTTTAAGTGTAAAACATTCTTAACTTTGTCCCGCACATTTTAAAGAACCTTTATTTAATTTAAAATCCATTTAAAAATGCTGGGGTCTTTTGTGCATTTTGCTGTGATGGTTTGTGCCAAGCTTTGTTGGGATAGATCGGAATCCCATCATTTGCTATTTTCTAACGTAACAAAACTATAAACATTGAGACTCCAAATAGATACATAGTAAGCTTCATAATATAATATGCCTAAATATAACATCATCCTTCTGATTAACAAAAATAAGTGCCAGACTTAGTGTAAAGCTTATTTTGATAAACATTACCAACTACTGAGAATCAGCCTATCCTTAAAATGTGCAAATACAGAACAAGGTTACAGCCTGATTTAGATCACTCCTTGCTTGCTTAATTCTCCAAAGGATGAGGATAGGGCTGAGCTGCTAGCATATACTATGTTCTAAGCAATGTCACCGTTGGTTGTGTTTGTCCTTTTTGACTTCCATGCAGTCTTCTGCAGCCTAAAGCCAAAGGTTGCTTTCCCTTTGTTTCATCAGGAGTGGCTCTTCTAGGTGCTGCACAGTCGCAGAGCACTAGTGAAAAGTAGCTGACAGCCCTGATCTGGGTCCAGTCTGGTGCATTAACACAAGACAAATCTGTCCAATAGCAAACGTGCACCCCCTGCATGGGTGGCACTAAAAGCCCTCACCCTGCTTCTTTTAAAGCAGCGATTTCCACTGAGGATTGTAAGCTGTTCTGAGCAGGGTGCCTCTACTGCTCTTTATTTGCAGCATTTAGTGTGGCACTTGCCCTTAGGTGGGGTTTTGGTGTGGCAGGAAGACCAGTGTTATCACATCTACCGCCCACCCCAAAGCTAAGGGCTTAGGGCTGGCAGTGGTTGCAGCCCTGCTATGAAGCATATGCACGTGACTCTGGGAAGCTGCTCCAGCAGCATAGTGCATGATTCATAGGAGAAGGTCAGGAATCTGCCATATCTGGTTGGATGAGGAGGGGAAGAATCCCAGTTTCTCCATGAGCAGCTTCCAGATTATATTGGCTGGTGGTAGGAAACGAGGTGCTTATTTTCTCTCAACCAAAGTCCAAACTTGCCCCTGATGTAGCTCCGTTGATTTGATGGATGAATCTGGCCTAGTCTGCCACTCTCTTTCTCCCTTCATATGGCTCAAGAAACCCCTTCTCTCTGCCTTGTGGGCTAGCTAGCCACAGAACTTAGTCTACAGGGTCCCTTGCTCTGTGAAATCATTCTTACTTTTTTTTTCAGCTCAGGTTCATATGTAAAGAAGCCTGTAGCAGAACCATTGAATTATCACCCTAACAAATGACCATTGAAACAGGAGCCAGGGAGCAGAATGGGGCAGCAGTGTTAGCACCAGCTGCATGACATGCCTGGTTCTTTCATACCTTCTAGGGTCGGAAGGGACATGAACAGATCATCAAGTCCGACCCCCTGCCATGAACAAGCGCTGGGATCATAATACCTCAGCCAGATATGTATCCAACCCCCTCTTGAAGACCCCCAAGGTAGGGGAGAGCACCACTTCCCTTGGGATCTCATTCCAGAGCCTGGCAGCCCTAACCATAAAGTAATGCCTCCTGATATCAAGCCTGAACCTGCTCTCACTCAATTTGTTGCCGTTATTCCTTGTTATCCCAGGTGATACCCGGGGGAACAGAGCCTCATCTATTTTCTACTGGTCCCCGCTGGTAAGTTTATAGATGGGCACCAGATCCCCTCTCAGTTTTCTCTTGTGGAGGCTGGATAGATTCAGACCCTGTAGTCATTCTTCAGAGGGCCTGGTCTGCTGCCCTGTGACCATGCAAGTGGCCCTCCTCTGGACCCTCTCAATGCTAGCCAAATCCCTCTTGAAGTGCGGCACCCAGAACTGGACACAGTACTCCAACTGTGGCCTGACCAGTGCTGCATAGAGGAGAAGGATCACCTCCCTGGACCTGCTTGTGATGCATCTGTAGATGCACGAGAAGGTGTGGTTAGCGGTTGCTAACCGCTTCCTCTCATTGATGGCTCATGTCCATCTTTTCTGCAGCTGGTGGGTGCTTGGGGCCCTGAGAGGCCAAGTGACCTGCTCCTCTTCACTCAGCATGTCTGTTACAGAGCAGGAAATTGAACCTGAGTCTCTGATGTTGCTGGCCAGTGTCCTGTAGCTAACCAGCAGTAAACTCTGAAGACCTCAAAGACTTTTAAGACCTGAAGGTGAAAAATCTCCACAAAGTCAGTTGCCTTGGTTTTTGTGAAGGAGTTTGTGCTCTAGCTTGCTACAGTCTGCTACTTACACTGTTACATATGGACTTCATATTGTCCCTCTCTGTTAATGGGATAATCCCTCCCTCTTCTGTGCCAAAAATCTGAAGGAAAAAGAGGCAAGTGAGAAGAAGAGGGGCAGCAACACTTCTAAAATGATGACTAATTATCCTGTGGAATGGAGTGCTGTAAGAACTTCATAGATTTCATAGACATTAGGGGCTGGAAGGGACCTTGAGTCCAGTGTGTACCCTGCCCCCCTACCTTCCCCCATAGGTGGGAGGTCAGCTGGGATCAGCTGATCCCAGCAAGAACAGTATCCAGATGCTTTCTGAAAGAGTTCAGAGTAGGTGCTTGCACCATCCCTGCAGGGGAGTCTGTCCCAGAGCCTAGACACACTCACCGTAAATAACGTTTTTTTTCTTATGTCTAATCTAAATTGGCCTTCCTGGAGTTTATGGCCATTAGACCTGGTTACCCCTTGGGGAGCTCTGGTGAACAGCTGTTCTACCAGGTCCTGATGTACCCCTCATATAATTGTAGGCTGCTACCAGCACCCTGGTAGCAGAACGATAGGGTGCTGATCTGCCATTGATTTGGGTCAGGTTATTTCAGTTAATAATGTCCTTTTTGAAGCTGAGCCTCTGTCCTTTCCATTTAATGAAGTCATTGGAAAAAAGATGGAAAGAAGGCCATGCAGAAGAAAAGTTTTTGTCTCGCTAGTAACAGGAACCTAGGTTAAAACCAGAGAAGCAGCCACCTCACTCAACTACACACCCGTCTTCTCTTGTCTGCTTACATCGTTCTGCCTCCCTGTGGTCATATCTGTATCATTTTTGGCACTTGCATGCAGGCAGCCATTCTGTTTCCCAGCAGTATGGAGGCATTTGTGAGAGTGCATGCTTAGCATGTAGATGAGGCATGCAGAGGTTACATACATGGCCTACTGCATGGACATGTACCATGGTTTAACCCCAACAACTAAATAGATTACATATTTACCTGGGAAGCTAGAGAGCTGTGTTCTAGCTTCCCACTGCTGAGAGGGGTTTTGAATCTGTATTTCTGAAACTTCCCAGCCTAGTGCTTTAACCACCACACCACAGGTTAACCCTTATCCAGGCCCTTCTCTAGCACTTATTTTGGAGGTTGGCCCCTGGGCAGCCATGAGCGGGAGATATGTGTGACCTGGAAGAAGGCAGCAAGCCAGAAGGTGTGTGGCTCAGTGAGGTGGCTGCACCTCTGGGTTCTAGTCTGGGTCCTTGTTTCTAGTGGAACAAAAACTTCCCTTCTGCATGGCCTTCTCTCCATTTTTTCCAATTACTTTATTAAATGCAAAGGGCAGAGGCTTAGCTTCAAAAGGCAGCAGAGGGCAGCAAAAAGGCCTGACAAATGCCTGGCCTGTGGTGTGGTGGTTAGAGCACTATGCTAGGAAGTCACAGTAGATATAGTTTAAACCCTGTCAGGAGACACCTGGAGGTCTTCAGCTTCCTGGGCAAGTCCCTAGTCACTGTTAACTGGGCTAAAGCACAGGAGGGCCATCCTTTTCCAGTTTGTTTTCAGGGCACATGTGCCCACAGACACATGCTCGTAATCATCTATGCAGCCAGGGTAACACATCAAGGAATAAAATGGCTACCTGCCCATAATTAGCAAAATACAGTGTAGATGGATTAAAAAGGTAACTAAGAAGAAACAGAATTCCACACATGCCTCATGTTGCCCCTTTCTGTTAATAGGATGATGCCGCCATTCTGTGGTAAATGCTCAAGGCAAAATAGACAGGAGAAAGAGTGTCTCAGATGATGAGTAATTAGCCTGTGAAACAGAATGTCAGAAGACTGATAGGGCACTGAACAGCTGTTTTGCAGACCTGCGTGCAGCCTTCTGTTTCGGGCTCTGCCACTGATCTGCTGTGTGATTTGGGTCAAGTTACTTCAGTTGATCTTGCCTTTGTTTATCCCTTCCCATCTTCTTACTCTCTTGTGTGCTTAGGTCACAGAGTCATCAGGACTGGCACTATTTCTTCTTGTGTCAGCAGAGTACATAGTGGCAGTGGAGCCCTCACCTTGTGGGGGAGGCCCAAGGATTCACTTAAGTAATGTAAGCAGTAGGTAAATAAAAGGGAAAAAATTCTGAGACCAAGAGCTCTAAAAGATTTGACTTTGCACAAATAGTAATAAAGCCTTAGGCTCTGGGGCATACTGTCATCATCACTGTGACGGGGCTAGACATACCTGTTCTCTATGGACAAGTTGTTACATAACACTCCATGACTGGGATTTTTGCACCTTAATATTTGTCCCCTTCTGGATGTGGAGCTGGATGACTTCTGGGTCTGACCTGGTAGAGCAATTCCTAGGTTAAATATCAAATAAATTAGTAACCTTGAGTGACACGAAGTGAATTCCATCAAGGAATTGTGGGAACAGAAGACATGAGATCAGTGTCTCCAGAAAGCCTTGATTGGATTAAAGCTGTATAACTTGAGTCCTGCGAGTATTTTCCTTTTCATGTGAATGCACAGGCTTGATTAAATAAGCTGCACAATGGAATATAAATTGATTACTACCTTATTTGTATCTCATCAGCTGCTCTAAAAATAAGTAATGCGCATTATGATTAAGGATCAGTGCCCCTGATACAGGTCCTTGTGCAGCTGATTCTGTACAAAGGAGGCACCATTGTCTAGTGTCTAGAGTATAGCAGAGAGCCTTGAAGGCCAAGTACTGCCACAAACACATGGGTTAATGACTCCACTTTTTACCCATGTTATTTATTTGCATTACTTCAAATGCTTGAGGCCTCAGCTGAGACCCAGGCCTCATGATGCTGATCATTGCATACGCTTTTAAGATGTAGCTTTTTTCCTGGAGAGTGTATAGTCTGTACAGACAAATAGGAACAGAAGCTTTATCATATTCACTCTTTGGATGGGGAGCAGAGGCCTGGGGAGCAAGCTGCATAGGCAGTTTAAGTTAGAGCCAGGAACTGCATAGGCAGTTTAAGTTAGAGCCAGTGTGCCAGCCCTTCATCAGCAAACCCCAAATGCAGCTGTGCCGACTGAAGCTGTACCATCACTCCTGGGAAAAGGCTCTTGACAGGCTTCTTTGTCCTGCCAGAGTGAAGTCCTGAGAATTTTCAAGGAATAGTCCAAATAAAACCAGAGTGTTACTGTATGAATCTATGTGGGTATAGATCTTCTTGGAGCTACTGCTGTGCTGTTTCCCCCTTGCAGAGCCTCTTTCATAAAGGCCATACCTTTTTCTCACATGCACAGCATTGCCCTCTCCTCCCCTGAATGGTGTCTATAGATGACAGGCATACAATTCATACCCCTCTGCAACTGGGGAGCATTGATCTGCTGGAACTGTCTGCTCTTCTCCTACAGTACTCTCACACTGTCCCCCTGGGTGCCTTTGTGTTTTCCCCTCAGGGTACTTCCGGGAGGGGTTTCTGGCAGTGCAGCATGCTGTGGACAGAGCCATCATACAGTACCATGCCAACGCCTCCAGCAGCAGTCTGCTGGAAAGGGTCACCGTGGCTGTGCGGCGCTTCCCCTACCCACCTTATGTCAACGACCTCTTTCTCCTCGCCATCCAGAACCAGCTGCCCCTGCTGCTCATGCTGAGCTTCACCTACACCTCACTCAATATCGTCCGTGCCGTTGTGCATGAGAAGGAGAAGAAGCTGAAGGTAATGGAGGAGGCTTGTCAGGGAAGGTGTCTTGCTGGCAGACTGCTGTAGCAGTAATACAAGTCACTGTAGATCAAATGACACTGGTTTACACAAGGTGGAACTGGTCACCTAGATATCCCACGTAGGGGTGTGCAGAGTGAAGATGAGCACAGCAGTGTCACTCTACTGTGTTGGCTAGCTTGGTTTCTTCACCTGTCTGTCTGTTTATGCTAAAGGAAATTGTCCACATCTGTAGGTGATCAAGTACCATCTATTGATGGGTGTGAAGAACACAGGGGAGGTGATGCTGTCACAGGATACTAGGGTAGAGGAAAGCCTGAGCACTCTGTCTGGCAGAATGAGAGAAAGAAGAGACTCCACTCTACTAGGGATGAGGGGTGGAAAGCAGAAGTGGGTAAGAGACTGAGCAAGGGGAAAGCACATCAGAGAATAGCCCTAAAGGAGAAACTGGTAATGGGAAGATAATTGCTCTGTTTCAAGCAGTTGGAATCTCCTTTGCAGGAAAACAACTCTAAAGGAATAAAAATCCTATAATCTGTAGCAGCTTGATGTCAGACACTGAACTCTGCATTCTGCGGTTTGCTTACCCATTCCAGATGTCATTAATCTGCTGGCTGCCTTCTAAAACATAACCCTCTTTTTAAACTGCTGAGTTAGGAATAAATCCCCTTCTTGCTGGGAGCCAGAAGGCAGAAGAGGGGGAGGTTAGGATGGTCTAGTAAATGCTGTGGAAGAATGTGGCTAATTCTGCAGCTGGAATCCAGCCCTGCCACCCTGCTGTGGTGCTTTATCTGCTTCAGCAATTGCTATTAGGTTTGCAGGCAGGCAATTCTCATGGGTTAGAATGCAGCTTCAGGATAGATGGAACACATTTGTGGGTGACCAGGATGCATGAAAAGGAGTTGGCTAAGGAGATTTTGGGGAAAAGGGAGCTTTGTTTTCTGAAAGGCAAGTTGCAATGAGTTTTATTTCATACTTAGAGACTTAGGTCAGCAGTTTGGTACCTCATAAGCTCAGGCAGAGCATCATACTTTTAATGTGAGAGTCTAGGGTTTGATCCATCTGGCTGAGAATACTGTCCTATTATGCAAGAAGTTAAGATTAGATGGTTTCAGTGGTCCCTTCTGGCCTTCACCTTTTGGGTTTGGATCTCAGTTTAGTGCTTCAGGGGGAAAAAAAACAACTTGTTCTCAGCATTCTTGCTTAATCTGACATTCCCTTGAACTGATGGGCAGAGACCACCTTGGATTCAAAAGTGAAATTGCTGTGGATGGGGCTTTATGTCAGCAATGGCTACTCTTGTGCCATGTGAGTCTAGCTGGTTTCCAGCACGTGCTGTGGGGCACCAAAGGGCTAAAGCTTTCTCCTTCAGTCCTGCAAAGGGAGATCCTAGTAGGGAGCTCCCCTGGCCTGCCTTGCTCCTGTTGTGAGCAGCTATTGCACCCTTCCGGCAAGGGAATAGGTGCAACTTAGTGTGATACTTCATCTTCCTTGTCTTCCCCACAGGAGTACATGCGCATGATGGGCCTCAGCAACTGGCTGCACTGGAGTGCCTGGTTCCTCATGTTCTTCCTCTTCCTCCTGGTGTCCATCTTCTTTGTCACCCTGCTCTTCTGTATCAAGGTGAGCATCCCAGTTTGGATTTCTGCTCATTATATCAGAACCAGGGTGCTCCAGGGGCTTTGGGAGCCAATGGGTGGGCATCAGTAGGTGGATTTAGATGGAGGGAAGGGTGGATCTTTCAAGAGCTGCTTCTCCTTCCTCCGTTAGGCTTCCCATTATTACCTCTGATCTAGAGAGTGTCTCCCTGAATGGTGTGGCAAGCTGAGTTAGGTGGGCAGTGGGGAAGAAAAGTTTTGAAGTCTCTATTGAATGTTAGAGGCCTCTTCTAACATGGGAATAATGGAAGTGTGGTTTGCTACTTTAGTCTGGACCTCAGCTATACTTTGTTTCACCAGTTTGAGCTTTCTGTGAAGACTCCTGGCCTTGCTTTTATACACAGCCCCACAGTAACTGTGGCACTGAGTTCCACAAAGCCAGAAGCTTAGCAGGATGCAGGAGGGTGCTGGGACACTTGCATAGTTAATGAGACTATCCAGTTATCAAAGGACCTGACACACCAGGAGTGTTTCATGCAACCTCCAATTCCTGGGATCTGGGAGGAAGCTTTCCTCATGGGGAGGCTACCAGAGGTGTGGGGAAGGAGACGTGCCCCCTTCCTCTGAGGCAGCTGGTCCTGGCCCCTCTCCAGGATGGGATACTGGAGAAGACGCTGGAGCTCTGACCATTCCAGTGGATGACCACATCGGAGTCCTTGGGTGGCCTCTATTCCCAAGACGCACTTTTAACACCCTGTAAACCATGGTCTACAATAGGAAAGTTGTGACCTATAAATTGCCCCTGGTGCTCTGCTTTTATACTTAGACCCTTTCTCTACCACTGTCTCCACCATCATGGAGCTGCAGGTCTTAGACATTAACTCCACTGTGTCACTGGTGTGCACTGCATATGTAACAAATAGGATGATGCCGTGGATTTTATCTGCAGGTCAGTGAGCAAGGGGCAGTGCTTACCAACAGTGACCCCACCCTGGTGTTCACCTTCCTGGCAGTCTTCTCCATCTCCTCCATCTCCTTCAGCTTCATGGTCAGCACCTTCTTCTCCAGAGGTGAGTCTTTCTCTTCAGCCTTCATGATGTTCCTCAGCAAGGCTGCCACAGGAAGAGACTGTGGAAATGGCACCTTTCCTGCTGAGGAGATCTGCTCCTTGTGCACCCCTGTCAACTGATTTTACTTAGGCAAGTTGGTAGGACATGTTTCCTGGCAGTGCTCCAGGCATAGTATGGTAACAGTGTAGACAATGCCCTAAGGACATTATTTGTTCTAGCACAGCATTTCTCAACCCATGGGTCGTGACCCAAAAGTGGGTTGCAAGAATATATGAAATGGTTGCAAACAAACTTTAAAGACGGATTCTCCTTTAAAGGAGAAAAACGTGGGAAACCATGGCTTTTCCCTTGCAGGCTGGCAGAGTTCCACATTGAGGGGCTGGAGCCTGGGGGTGGGAGTAGCAGGTCAGGAGTAAGGGGCACTGGGTCAGGACTGGCCATAGATGTTTACAAATGGATCCTGGTACAAAAAAGGTTGAGAAGCACTGCTCTAGTGAACCTTTACCACCAGTGGCATCATGTGAGGGGGACAGAGTCAGGCTAGATTTCTGGGCACCTATACGCTTGCCCAGTGCCTAGTTAAGCAAGTCTACTAATTGGCATGCTCCAGCAGCCTTGGTGTCACGTGTACTAAGCATCCCTGCACTTCAAATTAGTGGCAGGGGGGCTTTAACTAAAGCTCATCAAATGGGATTTAGTTAATGTGCCCTTGCCACCATTTTGAAGCATGGGACACTTGAATACATGAGACACTGTGGGTGCTTTAATTGGAGTGGCTCCCAAGAGCCACTTTAAAGCACCTCCACCCTGGAGCACATGTAAAGGCACCCCTGGATCCCAGGATGAATTTGCAGGGCTGGCATTCAGAAAACAGTTTACCCTGCAAACTGCTTGGAGTGCTCTGGGACTTGAATGGAAATGGTATGTTCTAATGGTTAGAGCATGGCAGATCTGGGTTCTGTTCTACTGACCCACTGATTGCCCATCAGTGAGTCATTTATCTCTTCTGCACCTGTTTCCTATTGGCAGATCATAGAGAATAACTGCCTTTGCCAAGGGCCAGGGCCTCTGTGGTCAGAAAGCTTTGTAGCACCACTGAGCATGTCTGTATTAGTTTGTCTCCACACTGTATTGTTGAAATCCTGCCCCCTTTGCCTCCATCTCTGCCTTTTACAGCTAATGTTGCAGCTGCTGCCGGAGGATTTCTGTATTTTTTCTCCTACATCCCTTACTTCTTCATCTCCCCCCGCTATGACCTGATGTCTCACAGCCAGAAAATAGCATCCTGCCTCATCTCCAATGTAGCCATGGCCATGGGGGCACAGCTCATTGGCATGTTTGAAGGCAAAGGTGAGTGGCTGTCTCATTTATGCACTGCTATTGGATCCAGGCCTGGCCAAGGTTGCAAAGGTCAGGAAGCTCTACTGGAGGCACAAACTGAACTTTGCACTTGGCATGTTCAGTGTTTGTGTCTGATGGTTTTCAGCCCAGCTTTCCTTGGTTCTGGCTTTCCTTGGGTCCTTGTGACGCAATCCTGTGCCATTGGAAGGACAGTGTGAGTCAATGGGCATTCTGGCAGTATTGCCAATGAGAGGGGAACAGCTCATTCTTGGGGCTTCCTTTTTGAGGGAACTGTTCTCGCATATGCTTAGTATCTTGAGAGTGTTGACTTGCTTAAACCATGCACGTATTCTAGCTATTGCCGCAGGTTTTAGAAGCACCCCATCTCTAAGGGAAATCTGGGCTTCACAAAGCAATGCTTCTTCATCGGCTTTCCTGTTGGTACCCAAGTTAATACTGCTTTAAGGGACGTAATTCATTAAGTTAATGGCATCTGCATGTAATTTCCATGCTAATTAGAAATATGTCTTTGGATGCAGGAGGGACAATATCTTTGCAAACAGACACTTAGGAGTAGATGGAGACAAAGAGAGGGTTTCTTAGTGGTGAAAGGCTCACTCTCTTGTTAGAACAGCTCTATAAAATGCCATAGAGGAGGGTGGCTTTGGGCTCAAGGGAATTGGGTGATCTGGATTCATTGTCTATCAGTTAATCTGTCTCTCCCTCTGTTCTTCATCTGTTCAATAGGGACATAGACAGCTTTAGGTCAGAAGGGTGCCACAAGGTATGATTCCTCAGATATGCGAGCTGCTTTGTAATTGTGGTCATGGAGATCTCTAAGAACCTGAATAGAAAATGGTGCACATGAAAGTGGTGGGTAGATCCACAAGTGGTGTCTGGGATATGAGCCTTCAGAAGTCTGCCATTGTGGGCATGAGGAGTGTCGGGAGGACCAATGGGTTCTTAATGTGGTTCTGTGTCTCAAATATAGTGGGGGTTGAGACTGGATGGATTTGCACTGCCACTGAACTGTCCTTGTACTAGGGAATTCTGCTGTAAACAGGGCAGATACATGACGTGAAACTTTAGGTCCCTGTAATTTACTTGAATCCAGTTGTAGATTACCCAGTGATAAATCATGGATAGAAATATACCAGTGCAAGTTACACTGGTTTAGTTGTTGTATATCCTCAGCTTATCCTGGGGGACTTGTTTGCTCAAGACACTCTGCTTACTTCTATCCATAACTTAGTGCTGTGCCTTGTCACTACCCAGCTTCCTGCATGCCCAAAATAGTTACTTGCCTGTCTGCTCTGGATCAGCTGAAGTAAATGACACTGGTGTAGACTTGTATGTCCAAGCTGTGAAAACAACATGGTTTTAGCAATGTCTTTGTTTTGAGACCCAGGTGGAGATTTTGAAGACTAAATAATGTAATCAAAACTGGCCATTGTATTTCCTTTAAAATTGCGAGGTACTTTACAAATCAGCAGAGACAGAGTCCCTGCCCCATAGAATCTACAGTACTGGGGAGTGGACCTGAAGAAACGACCAGCTTTGTTCTAGTCTTGTTGTTCTGTAGGATTGATGAGAATGAGGTCCTGCAGTAAGTTGGAGATTTCCCCCATATGTTCTTACAGGTCTTTTAAAGTAAATTACAGAACACATTGCAAATATGTGTCAAACTTATTATATCTGGTATTTTAAACACACGCACATAGATGTGCGTACACGCACACACGACAATGACAACTCAACACTGCATTGACTGTGTGTATATGTATGCATGCCTCTCATTAAGTATTAATAAGAATGCACACCACTGGGTTCACTGTCAGCATCTGGAGGATAGGGTGTAGGCTGTACTTGTGCTCATTCTTACTAACAGTCTTGGGTGCATTTCAGGGTCTGGTATTCAGTGGAAGGACCTCATGAAGCCCGTCAGCATAGATGACAACTTCACCCTGGCTCAGGTGCTGGGGATGTTGATTGTGGACTCCATCCTCTATGGCCTGGTGGCCTGGTATGTGGAGGCTGTCTTCCCAGGGGAGTATGGTGTGCCGCAGCCATGGTACTTCTTCTTGACGGTGAGCATTGATGCCTAGCTGGCAATGTTGGAGATAAGCTGGTGACTGCTCCTGTAGCCTATGCACCCACTGCAGCAGGATGTCAGTAGGAACTGCAGGGTAAAAATCTTTCTGCTGTGTTAGGCAAGATATCAGATTTAATTATAACAATGGGCTCTTCTAGCTTTTAAAATGTAGGTGTGAGTGACACATAGTTGTCAAACAAAGAAAGTCCTGAACTGCTTTGCAAGTTAATGAGACTTCTATTGAAAGTGGAAAGCTCTTTGCAGGCATTGACTTTTAACTCCTTGGACTGGAATTTTGGCATAGATGGCCTTGCCAGTGTAATTGCCCCATCCCCAAGTGCCTGTGTGCAAGGGCTTGGAAAGAAGCCACAAGCAAAGATCTGATGGAGTGAAACCTGTTAAGAACCATGGTCTGTGTGACGTTGGCAATATATGGAGTGGCTAACACAGGCCATCACACTATCAATTGTTTGGTTGGAAGGCTGTTTTTGTGCCCTAGCCCCTAACCCAGTCTGTTTATTTCAACACCTATCTTGGTAGTGCAGCTTGTACTGACCAGAACCACCTGCCTTTCTGCCTGGGGCTCGTGAGCCAGAGCTCTGCTCACCAGAGAATGTTGCAAGGAGCTCTGAGACTCTCAGATCAGGAGATTATTTGGGGCTGTGGCTCCTGGTACCTGTGCATTGTATGTGCAATGGGTTGACCCTGTGGTGTGGCTAGAGAGGACTCCCCTGGGTACCTGGACCTGGGAGTGGCCTTTGCCTGCTCCTTCCTCAGGGTTTTAACATCATGAGTGATCCCTAAATTCTGGAGAGTACAGGTGGTCCCTTGAATGTCAAGCAGTGGTTCTCAGCCTTTTTGAACTCGAGGCACCCCTCTCTGGACTCGCGATTCCTCCATTACTTTTGTGAATTGAGTGACAACCAATTTCAAAAACTAATTAATATATTATAGTATTTACTTCCTTGCAGAGGGGCTATGCAGTCGGAGTGGGGGATTGGCCAGGCAGAGACGAGCCTGAGCCTGCGCTTATCTACTTATTTCCTCATACCTCGTTTTTCTCCTTACACCTTATTGCACCCTAGCAGTTGGAGGTATAATTTCAGTTTCTGAGCTCTGGGGTAGAGATCCCAGGGCCATTTTTATTCGGAACAGGTGATTTATGGGAAGCGGGGAGGAGGGGCTGCGACTGACTGAAAAGTGGGCACCACCTCTTTAAACAACCCTCCTGCCTCTCACTGCCCCAAGCATCCACCCTGGGGAGGTGATATCTCACTGGGTACATTCCCTGGGCCCTGTTGAGTTGGCTGGTCGGTGCCTAGGATAGCTAAGGTTTCTCACAGTGACTATTCATCCTCTCCTTGGTCAGGAGTGCTATAGGAATGACCACACCCATGACAATATGCACTCACCCCGAGAGAAGATTTCTGACTTTAAGCAGAAGGCAACTGTATGTATAAGAGTTTTCAGCCAGGGATTGATCTGTTAGCTTAGATGGATGCCCTGAAATGCCTTTCTAGTGCCTAGAAAGGGTATCAAGAACCAGAGTCCTTTGGTGGAGGAGTAAACTAATTCTCTTGATACCAGTTCCCTCCCCTATTAATAGCCTTCTCCAGTAGGTCCCTTAGAGACCCTGAGAGAGTCTGGGAACTCTTTCTGGGTGAGGAGCTGGGATTAATTGTCTGACACCTTGATATTGGGAGGCACTGGGAACCATCAGCTTCCAGCAGCCCTGGGGCAGAGTGCTGATTTGAAGGGGACTGTTTCTGAAGCCTGCCTCAGTGGTGTGTAATGGGTCTGTCTGATGTGTCTGTTTCTTTGCTGCTGCTTTGTCTCTCTACAGTCTGAAAGTATCTGAGTGCAAGTAGATGATAGGGAATGCAGGTCAAACAAACATTTGTCTAGGATGGCTTATACAAGGAGGATTCTGCCTGGAGCAGGGGATTGGACTATTGTGACCTCCTGAGGTCCCTATTTTTGTGGTCAAGAGCCAGCTGAGAGGAGGGAAAATCATTGTGTGCTGCAGTGGGGTCATCCATTCCATCTCTGTGTTTCTCCTCTCAGCCCTCGTATTGGTGTGGGCATCCAAGAACTGTCCTGGGAAAAGAGAAGGAGGAAGAGGAGGACCCAGAGAAGGCCTTGAAAAGCCAGTACATTGAGGAGGAGCCTGCTGACTTGGTATCGGGGATCAAAATCAAGCATCTCTCCAAGGTAAGGTGTTCAAACTTCTTCCTCTCAACCAGGTGGCCAGGCTGAGAGCCATTTGGTTCAGGCAGCAGAAATCCTCCCCTAGCATCAAGATTCATGTTGGCACAGGCCAGGCAGTTTTGGTGGATAGTATCCAGTGGTAGTTGCTATGGGAGGTGTGACTCAGAGCTTGCCTTCCCCACCAGCCACAGCTTCTTTTTGATCCTGTGGGATCTCCACAGAAAATCAAGGGCAAGTGATCAACAGAAGTTTATTGTAATACCCCAGAGTGCAGAAGCCTTGCATCAGCATCCCTGAAAGAGATCAGCAGGTTGCCCAGTCCTTCAGACCCTACTCCTTATCCTACCAGAAGCAGTGATGCTGGTGCATCAGGTTCCCTGCAGCTGCTTTGCTCCACAGCTTGAAGCAGGAAGTATATCTGCAACTATCTTGCCTGCAAAGCACTTGTTGCACCATTCAGTCCAGCTTGTGCCACTGTGGATCTTAGCTGTCCTTAGTCACTGTGCCATGTTCACTGCACACACCAGCCTCCCATTGGGCATGTGGTGTCCTGAGACTCTGATGTTTCTCTTCCAGTGCTTTCTCCCAGTGTCCCTAGGCCAGAAACATTCTTTATACTATGCTCCTGCTCTCTGCCCTTTAGTGGGGCCTCTGCAGTCATCTGCTCATAAATCATCCCAGTCTAACAGACCACATCCTGCTCTGCACAGGGCCCAGGCAGATCTTGACCTGGGAGCTCTTCAGAGTTCCAGGTCACCAAGTGCCTAGCACTGTGATGACACACTGGCTAGCCTGAACATCGTAATTACAAGGGCTGTGGGTGTGAGTGAGTCTCAGCCTTTGGCTTCTGACCCAAAGGTGTGACATCTTACTAGTGGGAGGAAATAATCCCTTTATGCTTCAAACAAAGCCCATGTTTTATCTCTTGAAAGTCAGTATTTAATTCATCTGGTCAAATGTTTCACTGCATCTTATATAATGGTATGAGTGCTCTGGGATCTTTTGAGGTGATACAAGTGGGAGAGCGGCAGGTCCTTCCTTCTGACATGTGGCTTCCATCTTGCTGTGCCTGCAGGTGTTCAGAGTAGGGAACAAGACCAAGGAGGCAGTGAAGGACTTGACTCTGAACATGTATGAGGGGCAGATCACGGTCCTGCTGGGACACAATGGTGCTGGGAAGACAACCACCCTCTCCATGCTCACAGGTATGAGTCCTGCTGGACAGTGTGTGGTGTTGCCAAGGGAAGAGTACTAGGTGCCTAGGCACAGTGGGGAACAGGGGGATGCCTCCTGCATAGGGGACATATCTCTAACTGTGGAACAAGCAAAGCTGTAACTGTTGCTTGAGCTAGGGATAGGGGGCGGTTCCTGAACCTCACTCCTGGCTCTTGCTGAGCCCCAAAGCGGCATCTGAGGACTGCAGAACAAGATACCACTGCTGCCACGGGGAAGCTACTGTCTGAGGGAGCAGTTAAGGGAGTTCTGTAGCAATGTATTGCCCCTCCCTGCCCTGGGGCTGAGCCCATTGACCTCACCAGCTCAGGGAATGTGGGACTCTCCCTGGCTTGTCCTACTGGGTGCCTGATTGCCCTGGGTAGACATAGCCCTCGTGTGGATCCCAGCAGTGCACAGAATGGAGGACTGGCCTGGCAGGATCACACCACTGGCCCATTAAGTTGGGTATCCTGTGTCCCGCAGGCCCAGTGCCTGACATACTGGAGGAAAGAGCAACCTGCTCAGCTAACTGTGAGGAATGGAGGAGTGACTTCCCCACTGGTCTCTGGAGTGATCAGCTCTCCCCCAGCAGCAGGGCTCCCTGCCTGCACAGCCAAATCAGGACTAACCACAGTTGGCCTAAAAGGGGATCCTGGGCTGCGGGGAGGGTGGGGTAGTGACCATTTCTGCCTGGCACACAGTCAGATCCCTGCTCTGTCTGGCTGTCACACTGGTTAGGCAGATCATGGGGAATCAGAGAACATAGTTCAGTTTGACTTCTGTGGGGGAAGGAGAGAGGTCACCTCTTCACTAGTGTTGGGTATAGTAGAGACAGGCTCTAAAGGGAGCCCTAGTAACTTTTATTTTCTGATGAATGCTCCCAGTGAAGTTTATGGTCCCAGGTGAAGGCTGTGGGAAGCCTAGGGGCTCAGGGAGCTGAGGGCCCCTGGGTGAGCTTGAGAGAGAGGCACTGGTACCTCACCACTTCACTCCACAGCACAGGGTGTTCATGTGTCTGTGCTTGTCCCTAAACTGCATCCCTTGGTGCGTTCCTCTTCCTAGGTCTGTACCCTCCCACAGATGGCCAGGCATACATCAGTGGCTATGAGATCTCCCGGGACATGGTTCTGATCCGGAAGAGCCTGGGTCTGTGTCCCCAGCATGACGTTCTTTTTGACAACATGACCGTAGCAGAACATCTCCACTTCTACTCTGGGGTGAGCTCCTGTGTCATGTTATCTGGCTGACTTCAGTGGGAGGGAAGACTCCTTTGTGTCTGCAGAAACCTTAGAGGATCAGTGGCTAACTGTAGCTATAGTTTCCAGCAGGTGAAGCCTGTGCTGTCCAGTGTGTATCATCATGTGACTTCTGCATACACCAAATACTGGCATTTTATACTTTTAAGATGAGTAACAGGCCAGGACCCCTTTTCTGTACAGGCCGGGGCTATCTGCACACACACTTGCTGCTGGTTTGGTTCAGCAGGTGGACATCCCTGTGTGGATGTATACATTGGTGGAGGGGCCTATTTCAGTCTAGAGGAGGGGTCGGCAACCCCCAGCTTACGTGCCGGAACGTGGCACGCAAGGCCATGCCATAGGAGGCCCGGACTCTGGCCATAGAACCTGGACTGCTTGCAGCAGGCAGCCAGAGGCTGCAAACCCTTCTGTATTCACCCTGGGCTCTGTGGCTGGCAGCAGCTGCCCAGAGCCTGGGCTGGCTGGAGCTACTTGGGGTTAAAGTAGCAGTGATGGCAGGGCAGTGTGGGTTTTTAACTTGGTTTAGCAGCCTAAGTTCAACCTCTGGTGCCTCTGTAGGCTTTTCACTCAGGTCACCTTGGTGGGTCTTTATTGCTGTTTTACCCTGAGTTAGGTGCATGCAATGAGCTAGGGGCACACCTTCTATGCAGTGGAGACAAGCCTATGTGTGCTGGGTGGCTGGAGAGCTGCAGTCATTCAGATTGACCAAATCTGCTGTCTCCCACCCCAGCTTTCTTTGTTCAGAGGCTGCTGGATTGGCCAAGGCAAGCAGAGGCTCTAGTAACCTCAGCACAGTGTTTCCACCTTGGCTGGACCTATGCAATCCCCCACTGCAATCTAACCCCAAGGAGACCATGGTGAGGCTGCTTTCTGGGGTAGCACAAGAGATGTTGAGTAACAGGCCAGGTCGCAGGGATCCTGATTTCCAGGACCACTGGTAGGCGCTGGGACATAAATCACTTCCTTTTCTCTCAGGTTAAATGCAGAAGCGGGTTGAGAAAGCGTGGGAGGAGTGATTTTTCTTATGCCTGGGTTACTGATTGAGTAAGGTCTCTCATTGGGTTGGGAGGGAGCAGGCAGGTCCCCCTCTAGCTGTTCTGTTTTACTACACTTAGCTGTTTAACCCTTTTCTCCCTTTGTCCATCAGCTGAAAGGCTACCCCCCAGCCAAGTGCCCAGAGGAGATGGACCGCATCCTAAGGATCTTGAACCTGGAAGACAAGCGCTTCTGTCTGGCAAAGGCACTCTCTGGGGGCATGAAACGCAAGCTATCCATCGGCATTGCGCTTACTGGGGACTCCAAGGCAAGTGACTCTTGCTTGACTTGGGAGGCTTGGTTTAAACCAAGGTGCCCTGGCACCAAAAAGCAAGTGGTGGAGTACACCTGACAGAGATGCCACTGTCCCCAGATAGAAGCACCCCTGAGGGCTTGGAAATGTTGTGCCATGAGGTGTTCCCAGCATTATGGGGCTGCTGGTGCCATGGTTCTTCTGGTAGACCTGTGGCAGTGGAGCCTCCTAGTATAGATGTGGGGTATGGCAACAAAAGGGTTTTTTCTTCTGGTTTTGCTACACCTTGCTGTAGCTGTCTCCAGGTCTTAGTTCTGCCAGCTGGGGCTGTGATCCTTTCATGACCCTAGCTGGCACAGCTATATGGACAAACCTTAGTTGATTTTTGGGCACTGGTCAAAAATCTGTGACTGTCCCTGGAGCTGTTGACTCAGAGCAGGCTGGATGCTGACCTTGTAGGCGGCCACTTTCTGCCCTCCCAAGTCAGGGTAGCAGAGCAGGGATCTAAGACAGGATACAGAGGGTGTGAGGAAGATACAATGCCCCCAGAACTGAAGGGGGAAGCCAGGCTGCCATTTTGAAATTATCTCTGAAGTTGGGACCAGGCGGCTCAAGTGTTCCTGGAGTTAGAGGGCATATTTGTAGCTGCCGGTCTCCTTCATATGACTGGCCCACACGTGTACCAGGCTGCTGGCTTCAGCACTGGCTTTGTCTATCCCTACCAGCAGTATTTTTCATGGCTCCTCATAATGGGACAGTCTTCCCCATGCATAGGTTGTGATGCTGGATGAACCGACATCAGGCATGGACCCTGCCTCTCGCAGGGCAACCTGGGACCTCCTTCAGCAGCAGAGGAGCAATCGCACCATCCTGCTGACCACTCACTTCATGGATGAAGCAGACCTGCTGGGGGACCGCATCGCCATCATGGCCAAGGGGGAGCTGCAGTGCTGCGGGTCCTCGCTCTTCCTCAAGCGCAAATACGGTAAGGGGGAGGGGACCCCACACAGGGCAAGGGGAGCCTCTCCCCTTCCTGCACTGGGTGGCCAGATCAGAGTCCTGGAGAAGGAGAGGGTGGCCAGTACTCTGGTCTGCCTTGTGGGCTTGTTGCAGGGTCCTGGCACTCTGGGGGAGAATTTCTGCTATCAGATACATCGGGAGGTACAGGGTGGGGGATGAAGGGGTCACAAGAAAGCATGTTAGGCTCGTGTCTCTTCAATTACTCCCTGCCTGCTGCAGTTCCCCCTCCCAGCACACCCTGGAACCTCCTTCCTCTGACATGTATATGACACAACTAGAACAGGGCTCTTACTGCCACAGCTGTGCCCACAGAACTATGTCAGCAGCACTCCATAGTAGACACCCAGTGTGTGCTAGCAGAAGGGTTTTTTTGCCCTTTGCATCGTTACAGCACCTCCCTGAACAGCAGCTAAGCTAGCTGAAGCTCTCTTCTGTCAGCAGCAGTGAGTCCATACTGGTTGTCCTGGCTACAGTCACTTTTAGATGACCAGCAAAGCTTTGTCATATGGGCCAGGCCTGAGACTGTCTGCTTCTACTCCTCGTAGTGAGATAATATTAATCTCTGTGGATGTATTTGACACCACAGGGCGGGGGGTGCTTTCTACACTTACCTCAGCTCAGGCTCTGCAGGCCCATGTTGTGTCCTTTCCCTGTCCACTCAGCCCACCCATGTCTCAGCACTGACTGGCCAGGCCTCCCCCTGGAAAGGATGTTGGTTATGACAGGCTGCCTTGTGTGAATGGGCTCTTCCAGGCGCAGGATACCACATGGTGATGGTGAAGGAGCCATACTGTAACCTGGGAGAGATTTCTCGCCTCATCTGCCAGTATGTGCCCAATGCCACGATGGAGAGCAATGCAGGGGCAGAGCTATCCTTCATCCTGCCCAAAGAGAGCACGCATAGGTAATGGCAACCTCTGGGGACACACCTCTGCATGGGCCTTGCCAGTCTGCCCAGCCCTTGCCAGGTCAGTGTGGGGCAAGCCTAGTACAGCATTCAGTTGCAGGGCTCGGGCTTCTGCCAGCTGCCCCCCACTGTATGGGGTCTAGCAGACACCGGGGTACTCACTGGATTGGGTTGCTTTTGTTATCTGGAAAGGCTCAGGAGGCGGGTTGGTCCTGATTTTAGAGACTAGCATAGGATATGGGAGACCTGAATCCAGGTCCCCGCTTTGCCACAGACTTCCTGTGTGATCCTAGGCAAGTCGTGTAACCTCTCTCCATGCCTCAGCTCCCCATCTGTGTGCTGGGGATAGTGGCCCTACCCTACCTCCCAGGAAAGTGTGGGGGTAAATGCATCCTGTTCTGTGAGGCTTTCAGATGATGGGAAGGGTATGGAAGTACCTAATGCACATAGGAGTCCAGACAAAGTGTGTAGTTTGTGCTTAGTGGATCTCATAGGGCTGCTTAAAGGTACTGTCTGAAGGGTGGTGCACAGAATTATGAGCCTGGAGAGCTGAGTGGTGACAATTTTGAGGGAATCACTGTTAGATTTGATCTGAAGTAGAAGTTTAAATACCCTCACCCCCTTGGCTATGCTCTGAGGATGGGTCAGTAGAGCTCCTGGATGGGAGGGCTGGTGTTATTTCCCTACCTTTCAGCCAGCCCCAGGACTGACTGGCTCTGGGGAGGAAAAGGTGTGTTGCTCCAGAGCTGTTTTCTCAACCTTTTCTTGTGCATCATCTTTGCTGAAGTCTGTGCCATAAGTGCAGGCACCATTGGCCTTTGGCTAGGGAATGTAGCAAAGCGAAGGCCCTGATGTGTCCTTACCTTGGGGAAATACCTCTCCAGTTCCTGGGTGTGTTATTGCTAAAGCAGCCATTAGAGAGCTCAGTAGTGTCACTTCAGTGCAGTCTTTGCACAGTGATTGAAATAGTTCAGACTGATGGCTGTTTTAGAAAGCAGCTAACAAGAGTCTCATAGGGGTTTAGCAAAGCCGCAGTGAGATGACATGGACTGTTTGGCACAGCGCACACAACTTCCATTTCAAGGCCACTGGGTGAAAACTGAACCCAGAAGCTGATCTGAAGCCAAAGCCTTGCACTGGAGTGGCACAGTTGGAGGCGGAACGGACTTCTCTGTTCCTGCCACCTTGTGGTCAGAGCCTGGGCAGCATCTGTGCTGCATTTTGATTTTTAGCACTTTGACTGAGTTCCCACACATGCCCCGTCTGCCTGCAGTCCCAGGGCTAGGTGTCTGGGGTAATGCCAGCTGGTGACCTGCTTCTCTGCTCTGTCTCCTGCCCATGGTGTAGAAGGTAGAGCGCTTGCCTTGCATTCCCAGTTCAGTGCCTGTATCCCCAGAGCTCACTGGTTCCTCCCCTGTCTCTGCAGTTGGGGTCCAGAAGCAGCAGGTAGAGCTCTCTTTTTCCGTCACTTTTTAGTGGACTATTAAACACTCAAAACAAGTGGAAGGAAGCCTGTCCCTCGTGTCTGAATAAGCAAGTCAAGCTCCCTACTGCCCAGCATCTGCTCAGTGACTCTGGAGAGCAGGCTTTAAGTGTCTGTAATGCCTGAGCCAAGAAGGGGCCAGGATGTAACTTCTAACCACCCTGTCTCTTTGCAGGTTTGAGATGCTCTTCACTGAGCTGGAGCAGAAGCGGGAGGAGCTGGGAATTGCTAGCTATGGTGCCTCAGTCACCACCATGGAGGAGGTCTTTCTCAGGTACTCCTGACCCTGGGGATCCCACGCTTGCCCATCTGGGTGAAAGGATTGGGGCCCCGGGCCTCCTGGGCAGGTGCCCACCTCCCTGGCATCCTGGCCTGTGGCCAGGCACATCGGGCTTATGGCCATGTTTGCACTCCGGCGGCTCCTGCCACCACCAGGAGGCCGGGGGCCACCGGAGATGGGGGAAGTGTGCAGGGCTGTTGAAGGCCACTTGGGGTGGCACAAGCCAGCAGGGACCTGCATGTGGCACAAATGCATCAGTTCACATGCTCCATAGCCTCTATTAATTGAGTCTGCTCTGACTCCTGTGTGTCGGAGCACACAAGCATTTGTGTATAAATGCCCCCAGTGACTAAATTAGGAATAAACAGCTAAAAGAGGGATAAATGTAGGATTTTGTTAGCATCTGGATTGTGCCCCTGGACACAATTCTGGTGGGATTCAAGCCAATGCAGAGCACAGGTCAGTCGCACCATTCCCCTAGTCCATCTTGTTCACTGAAACAGTATGGTGTTTGGTTGCCCAGATGAGCTCTACAAACCTCCCTCCCTCCTCTTGCAGGGTTGGTAAGCTGGTGGACTCAAGCATGGATATCCAGGCCATCCAGCTCCCTGCCCTGCAGTACCAACATGAGAGACGGTCCAATGACTGGGCCATGGATGACTCCAGCAGCATGAGTGGAATGACTGACATGACAGATGACAGTGGAGCATTGATCACAGAGGACTGCTCTAGCATCAAACTCAACACAGGGGTGAGCACTCAGGAGGAACGTTAATGCAGGGAGCTGGAGAGGAAGAGGGTGAGGAGGGTCTTTGGGTTTTTGGTGGGTGGAGTCGAAAGGAAATCAAACTTGGGCTCAATTCTACCATGGTCTCTGCCTTAACTTGCTTATTAAGGGGATAAGAAAAGACTTCCCTTTTAGATGCCCTGAATCTGTCTCTAGGAGCCTTGGACTGCTGAGAGGACAGGTTTTTAAAACACTGCATTTTGGAAAGTAAGCTCTCCTTCTGAGGCAGGCCAGGATCATTACCCTGTCTTGCAGAGGGATGGGACATCCCATGGTCACACAGTAGCAGAGCTAGGGTTAAAACCTTATGGGCATTTTTATGTGTGTTGCAGGATACGGCACCGGGTGCTTTAATTAGTGAGCCGCACTAATTAAAAGCATCCATGCATCAGGTGTATCAACATCCCTGCACTGAAAAAACGATAGTGGGTCGCTTTGAACTAAAGCTCATTGAACTTGTTTTATTTCAGAATGCCCCACTGCCATTTTTTCAGTGCAGAGACACGCTGGGACACTGATACACATGATGTGGGAGGCTGCTGGAGCACATCAATTTCTTTGCTCCAGCAGACTCGATTAATTGGGTCTTCTCTGACACTGGATTTCCAGCAGGTCAGAGCAGGTTCTGCACATATGTATAGGAGCCCTAAGAGTCCTTACTCCCAGTCCTCTCCTGTGACATGGGATTTCCCCTGCCTCTGATTTTGGATCCCTGGGACTGACATCTTGGCTGTAGGGATTTTCATTGCCTGAATGCTTCTGTTGCTTGATAGGCAGTGGTGTTGTGCCAGTGGCAGCTCTGAAACAGAAGGAACCTTTACAAAGTCACCAGATCCCTGTGCTTTTTGAGGCCTTATCCTGGAAGTATAAGAAAGTCTTTCCTTTTGAAAAGTACTGATCTGATGCTGCCCAGTGTTAGCACCAAATATGACTTAATGTAAAGGGTTTCGTTTTCCAGTCAGATGTAGGAAGAAGTCAAGGCAGCCTTTTTAATTTTGCTTCAGGTTTAAAGGAACACTTAAACCCAAAGGCCACATCCAGACGTGCTTGGACGTTTGGTTCCCCAGGGACAACTAGCAGTGGTGTACCTTGTGCCACCATAAGTTGTCCCTGGGGAAGACATGTGCCACACGCACACTGGCATGTTGCAGGTTACCCCAAATGGGGTAGGAGAGTCTGGTTCCAATTCTGCTGTGCAGAGCCTGGCAGCTGTGGTACGGCTCTGGGTGGCCTGGCTCTGCTTTTGAGTGGTGCACGTTGCCTGTGCATACACTGCTCCACTTTTTTCTCCGTGGGTTTTGGGGTCAAAAAAGCCCTCTGAACTTGTCCATTGCAGTGCAGAGAACAACTGAACATGTTCCACATACTGCATGGCCACACTTGTCTGGATGTGACCAGAGTATCTAATTTATTTACCTGCTATTACCACAAATTGCTCTTGTGATTTCCAGCACTGAAGGAGATGAGAGAAAAACCATCTTTCTCTCCTTGTTCAGTTAAGTTTGTGCATCTGTGACAGCACAGGGAGTACAGTCTGCTTCCTTGCGTGCCTACCATAAACTGCCTTCTTGCTGTTTGTGTGGATGTTTCATAAAGCCACAAAGGTGTGGAGAGGGATGGGTAGATATGTGGTGGGGTGGTAGATGGTGGTTCCATAGTCCATAGGATTGGAAGGGACCACTTGGGTCATTGAGCTGTTTCCTGGTGTTGTGAGCATGATGTCACCATCCTGTTCATAGATCACAGAGGCTTGTACAGGGAGGCATAGGAGGAGGGTCACATCTGGGAGTTGCTTCCAGCTTTCCTTACAATGGATGAGATCTCAAGGTGACTGTGGCCCTTTCCTCAGTGGAGGGTCACCTCTGATAACGTACTTATGGGCATTGCTAGAAGACTTGCCTAGGGGAGCTCCTGTCTCCATCCATATGGGGGCAGGGAACAGGGAATACCCTCAAAGAGTTGAGTTTCCTTCTGACATGAAGAAAGAAGTGGATAATTGGAAGGGGTTGGGGTGGATTTCAAAGTGATTTCAATGTGTCAGGGACATTCTTTTGTCTCCATGGTGTCCAGTTAATGTCTCCTTCTTCTCTGTGGTCCCAGTTCTACCTGTGCTGCCAGCAGTTCTATGCCATGTTCATGAAGCGAGCAGTCTACAGCTGGCGCAACTGGAAGATGGTGGCAGCCCAGTTCCTAGTGCCACTGATTTTCACTGCCTTTGCCCTGATTGTTGCCAAGACCTTCCCAGGGCCCAGGGACTCCTCCCTGCTGCGACTGACGTTGGACCCATATGGGCAGACTACCGTGCCTTTCTCTGTTTCGGAGGCAGCCAGCCTGTCCCAAAGCCTGGCGGAGCAGTACGTAGGGATGCTGGATGCTCAACACCAAGGGTCGCTGGAGGTGCTAGGTAAGAGCTAGGCAGAGGCAGGAGTAGGCACAAGATCAGCAGCGTTACTACTTCACAGATGGCAAGGAGTTGGGATAACTGAGTCAGATCAATTCGGGGAACCCAGCTGACAGCAGAGAAGTTGTATGCCAGGCTTCATGTGTCCTGAAAAGCCTGAATGATCCCATATGTTCTTTAAGATCATAGGAAAGAAGGGCTGGAAGGGACCTCACAAGGTAATCTGGTCCAGCCCCCTGTTCAAGGCAGGATCATTCATGACTGAATTATCCCAGCTAAGTGTCTGTCCAACCTGCTTGTGAAAATTTTCAAGGATGGAGATACCACAACTTCTCTAGGTAGCCTGTTCCAGTACTTGACCACCCTCAGAATCAGAAAGTTCCTCTTAATCTTCAATTTAATTTTCCTCTGCTACAGCTTGAGGCTGTTGCTCCTAATTCTTTCCCCTGTGGCCACAGAGAAAAGCCTATCTTCCCCCTTCAGGTACTTGTAGACTGTTATCAATCTCTCCTCCAGCCTTCCCTTCTCAAGTCTAAATAACCCTAGTTCTTTAAGCCTTTCCTCAGAAGTCATGCTTCCTAGGCTTCTAATAATTTTTTTTCTCTGAGCTGGACTCTTTCCAATCTGTCCACATTTTTCTTGAAGTGTGGGGCCCAAAACTGGATATTGTACTCCAGGTGGGGCCCCACCAGTGCTGAATAGAGCAGAGGAATCACTTCCCTTGATTTGCAAGTGACACTTCTGTTGATACAGCCCAGTATACTGTTGGCTTTTTTGCATTGTTTTTTGCATTAAGTGTTTTAACCAGTGCACCTAACGGTTGTTCTGAAAGCTGTGATCAGCTTTCACCTGCGTATTTCACATCTGCCTGCAACCTGGGGATCCTTATTCACTTCTGGTCATTAAAAAAGCTTGGGCTTCATACAGAAAGTGAAGACAAATGTCTCCATTTGCTGGAAGACTTTGTTCTGGGCACAGTTCCCAGTGGCTCAATATTCTTAATTTAAAATAAGCATGTTAATGCTCCACGAGCTCCTATAGATCCACACATAGCTGACTTATTTACTACACATTATTTTCCAGATAGGGTAAATTAGCTCTGAGTCAGCCTTTGCTATCTATAAGGCAAGTCAGTTTTCTTGTTTAAAAACTGTGGAGCTGCCATGTTGGGCACAAGCACCCCTTGCTTCTCAACAGGGAGATAGATCGGGGTGGCAATTCCAAGCTGTCTCAAGTGCAGCTCTCCTGAGACACTCTCTCCAGATCTGTTAAGTTTGGCCATGGTGATCCTGAAGCTCTCTTGTACACATGTCAAGTCAGTTGATTTGCTAGTAGTCTTCTGTCACTTCAGGTACTGAATAGTCTAGTTCACCTATGGACTGGAACACCCTGGGGCTTGGTGTTTAATTAGCATAGCCTTCTTTTGATTTACTTCCATCCATCAGTGCTAGAAGGGATCTGTGCCCCTCTGAAGGGGCATTTCAGTTCTACATTAGACAGCGTGTAGCCAGTCAGAGCTGTTGTTTGCGTATTGGGGGTGATGCCCAAGTCCATGAGGTTTTGGGGCCCTTGCAGGGCTTTCCAGCTTCTCAGCAGCTAGGGTCCCCACACCAGCCTGCCCCACTGTGCAGGCAGCAAACTTACCAGGCTCCCTTCTGCTGTACTGCCCTGCCCCAGAGACGCCAGGCACCACCGTAGCAGCAGGAGGAATGAAGAGGCAGGAGCCTGGGGGCCTCACTTTAACATGTCCTGTGCTGGATGCAGTCCACAGGCCACCAGTCGGAGAGCCTTGGTCTACAGCAAAGGTGTAAATGAACTGCTCCAACCACAAGATCCATTCTCCTCTGTAGAACAAGTCCTTTTCAGCAGGGGACATGCCAGCCTTGCTACCTAATGCCCTCTGCAATACAGAGAGGAGTAAGTGTCAGGCTTTTACATGAGGAGCATCCCCTACTGGCAGTGTGGTTGCTTAGTGTCTTGATGTAGCAGGACTGTGCCCTAGAGGCAGCCATGACATGCCCTGTTGGCCGCACAACTCCTTCCTCCACTTTGGCTCCTCAGGGTACTCTCCTTTTTCCTTGCCTGCTACTCCTTGATGGGATTGTTATGGTGTTAAGGGAGGCTCTCCCAGGGTTCCGGGGTGAGCCCTTGTTCACTTTGGCTGGCTGGGACTTCTTGTACCTGGTTGGCCCCCAGTTTTGCCCCTTGGGCACTAAGCTATGGGCCTCCTGGCCCTATCAGTGCCTCAGGGCACCAGTTTACCTTATGGGCTAAATTTATGGCCTCCTTCCTCTCCTGTCCACACCTCATAGATGTTACTCGATATTTGTTTAGAGGGAAACCCCTGGCCCTAACACAGCTTTTGGCCATCAGGCCCCAAACCTTTGTCTAAGTCTCAGCCTTCCCAGGCGTGGCCCTTTTCTTCTTTCTGCACCTCCTCAGCCCAGATCCTCTGCCCTGGACCGTGGCTTCTAGGCCCCAGCCTCATTTTGCACTTGTGTACTCTGAGCCAGCCCTTGGTCCTCTAGGTCCCTGATCCCAGGCTGAGCTGTTCTTCTTGGGGCCTTGGTGCTCCCAGCCTTGGCTGACTTAGCCTCAGCCCTCCAGGCACCCAGGCCTGGCAGCTTTTACTGCGTCTTCCCTCTGGGCCCTTGACCCCAGCCTGGGCTGCCTGCTATATTAGCCCTTAGCCCTCTGGGTCCCTGACTCTAGGCTAGGCTTTCTATCACAGAGTGCCCCACCAGACACCCATCTGTGGCCTCCACACTGCCCCCCAAAGCACAACCTGGTCCTCTGGTATCAAGCTCAAAACAGAACATAAACACAAGTAAGCTGCTTCAAAATGGAAAGTCTCCCTCACTTAGGATTAATCTTGCCCACAGGCAATACTGCCCTTGGAGCCCTCTCATCCCAGCTCCCTTGGGTGGCTTGGGTGCCTGCCTGTTTTGTCTCCAGCAGCCCTTCTCTCCGTGGAGCTCCTCTTCATGCAGCAAGAGTAGACTGCTTCAGCAGCTAGTGGCTCTCCCCTGTCAAAATGACAGGGGCCTTGGCCCCTGTTACACCTTATATAACCCAGCCCTTGGTGTCCATTGCATGTCTGTTCTGTGGGTTGCATCTGTAATGATGAAGCTGTTTCTGCTGTCACAGGTGATCTGGAGCAATACCTCATCTTGAGAGCAGCTGAGGAGGGCGGTGCCTTCAATGAGCACTACATTGCAGCAGCGACCTTCAATCAAGTCAAAAACCACACAGTCATCACAGCACTGTTCAACAACCAGGCGTATCACTCCCCCGCCACTGCCCTGATGCTGGCGGACAATGCCCTGTTTAAGTTACTGGCTGGGTCCAACGCCTCCATCACTGTCACCAACTACCCGCAGCCCCGGAACATTACTGAGACAGCGAAGGACCAGCTCATGGAGTATGTCCAGTTTTCTTACTGCTCCCTCTCTTAAATTCAGTCAGACAATCAGACCACATGTGATCTGGACCAGCTTGGTTGCTCTCACAGCAGCTGAAGGTCCAACTTAGAATTCTGTGAAGTTAGACACAGTTCCAACTATGGCTGTAGGGAGCGTTCTCTTTCAGCTAGGGCATGGGACTGGTGGTCACGAGTTCAGTGCACTGTTTCCATTTTGGCACTAGCTGCATGGCCTTGGGCAAGTCGTATAGACCCACATTGTCCATAGATGTCTTGGTGGCTAGATATGTCACAACTGAGTCAGTGAGTTACCATAGGCAGGCCAGGGTCACCAGGTACCCATTGCAGTCTTGAGTCATCAGGCCAAGAATTGAGGCAGTATCATGGTCATGGCAGATAGTAGATCAGAGCTGGGAGGTCCAAATAAGGGACTGTGGTTCAGCTGGGATCAGGCAAGAGCAAATGAGAGCAAGGCAGGAGTAGGGTTGGTGTCAGACCGGAGCAAGACAGAGGTCTAAGAAGTACACACAGGAGCAATGTTGCTGGAACAAGGCAGTAGGAGAGGTGTTATATCACACTGTTAGGGGCTTACCGTTCCTATAGGTTTCTCCTGGTCATCTGACTCCACACCTGTGTTCTCATGCGAGGGACCAGGTTGGGCTGGTGTGTCGCCAGCTACCTGGTGGCACTAAAGACTTAACCTCTGCCTACTGGCTTGGCTGCTCCAGATTCAGATCCCTGTGGCCCTAATGGTATTTGCCTTCAAACACCTCCAGCTTGATTTTTCATAGGTGCAGATCACTTTGAGAGGTACCCAGCTGCTGAACCTCAGGCCTCTGAAAATCATGCCAAGGGGTCTGCAGTTGGGTACAACAGCAAACCCCAAGATTTGAAAACTGAGGTATCTTCATGCTTCAGTTTCTTCATCAGAAACTAGGGATTATGCTGTGGAACTCAAAAGAGGGAGCTGAAGTTCATTCAGGCTTGCAGGGTGCTTGGAGAGCTGGGACTGGGGAGCTGTGCACTGGAGCACCTGCTTATTTTGTGCTTGAGTCCAGTTCCCTCAGAAGATGAGGGTGGTGAGGGCAGGGGTTACTGAAACCATTTGCAGTGCTGATACAGTCACACAGTGTGTCTTGTTCTGCCAGCCCTTGGGTCCCCTTCTGTAGCCAGACCTGCCAACTGTGCAGAACTGCTTTTGTCTTGGAAAGCATCTAACTGGCAGGTGATTGGGATGGGCTGAATCTTGAGAGGTATAAAAGGCCTGCAGTTGCTGAAGTCACTGGGAGTGACAGATGGTTAGCAGTGCTCAGGATTTGACCTCTAGTGCAGCAAATGCTGGATATGTCAGAGCACAAGGATGGTCCCCGATGTACCCATCTGCTCACCAGACTAGAGTCCTGTCTTTACAGCTGCCTAGCATGATTTCAGTAGAGCAGGGACCTGAAACGGGGCATGGGAGGTGGCCAAGACCCCTCCTGGCATTTTTAAATCAAGGCCAATTTGGTTGTTGCAGGGCTTGACAACTTACAATAGCTCCAGTCCCCAGTTTTTCCTGCACAGCTTGTGTCCAGGGACATATTAGGTTAAATCTTCAGGCCATGCAGGGTTTAGGCAGGCTCTTTACCTTAGGAGTGGGCAAAATATGGCCTGTGGGCTGGATCTGGCCCACGGGTGAGCATGTGCCAGTTGATTGCCTCTGGCCCACAGCTGCCCCCACATCACTCCACATGGCACTGAGCCCTGCCCGTTCCGGCCTGGGGCAGCCCACACTGGCACCATGCTCCCACCCACACCCACCAGAGAGCATTGCCCAGCGCACGCGGCTTCCCACTAGGGCAGCTGCCACGGTTATCCGAGTACTGCTCGGCTCCCCCCACCCCTCCAGCAGCTCATTCTGCCCCTGCTGCATCACTCTAGGTAGCACATAATGCAGAGAAGGGCCTGAGGATGTGTGCCGGGCAGTAGATGCCCAGTCATGCTGGAGGGAAGCTGCAGCCAGGTGTTTCCTGCCCCCGTGAATGGACTTTGGCTGCCGTCCCCCACTCAGCTGTCTGGAAGGTGGCCTGGAGCTGGAGCCCTGCTCACTGGGGCAGGAGCTGCCCCCACCACCCAGCTGGACATCTGCTGCCCTGCATACTTCCCAATGTCTTCCCACATTACCAGCTGCTTGAAGCAGCAAGGGCAGGAGGAGGAGCTGCTGGAGGTGAAGGGAGTCAAGCAGTACCTGGGTAGTTGCAGTTGCAGCCCTGCTGGGAAGCTGTGCATACTTCATGGGGCTGGGGTGGTGCTGTCTGGCAGGCATGGGGTGGGCGCGGGCTAGAGTGTCACGGATTGCCATGGGCAGGAGGGGCTCAACCCCACGTGAAGTACTGTGGGGGCAGCCGCAGGCCATACGTGTGGTTGCTACCCCTCACCTGCACTGCACTGCACTGCACTGCATGGCTGCACTCGCCCCCTGCTCCCCTTCCCTCTGCCCACCCCGCCCAGCTCCCAGGACCTAGTGCATGGGCAGCCCGGCACACATGCACCCCACACTCCCCACACCTACTCCACATGCCCACCCTCCCATACATATACCCATCCATACCTGCCCCCACACACAATATACAAGAATAAGATTTTACTTTGAACTATTATGCTATTGCCTCTATATATACTACTCAAAAAAAATTAGGACAACAATTAGTTTTTTAAATAAAATTAAAATATGTTATAGTAGATGTTTGATTTTAGTTGTATCTATAATTTGTTAAGATTATATCTTCTGAAAGATTTCACCCTTGTGCGACCCTTGACAGCTCACCAAAACTCATTGAGTGGTGGCCTGCCGGCTGAAATAATTTCCCATCCCAGCTGTACCTGCTAATGTGCTGCCTCGATTTTCCCCTAGAGGGCAGACTGGGTTTGCTATCGCTATCAACTTGCTCTATGGGATGGCTTCCTTGGCCAGCACCTTTGCCCTCCTGTTTGTCAGTGAGAGAGCCATCAAGGCCAAGCATGTGCAGTTCGTCAGCGGGGTCTACATGGTGAATTTCTGGCTCTCAGCCCTGCTCTGGGACCTCATCAACTTCCTCATTCCCTGTGTGCTGATGCTGGTGAGTCCCCACAAGCAACTGCTTCCTGTGCTCCTGGGCCTCTCCCATCCAGGCCACTGTCCTTGGCAGACAGATGGGCTAGAGATAGCTTCTGGGATGGCCAGGATCTGTGTGATTGTACATCTGCTGGGCTGTACCTCATTGCATAACTTGGTGGGGTGGCATGGGCAGCCCTTCCTGGCCAGCCATTCACAGCCTACTTGCCATATAGCCCTCAAGTTTCAGCATGGTGGATATGAACTGGTAGCAAGAAGACCTGGGCTTGATGACTTGCTTTGCCTCTGGCTCCCTCTTTGATATTGGGCAAATTTCTTAATTTCACATGTACTTTCCCATGACACTGCTACTCTTCACGGTTGGGGTGGGAGCATAAATCTACTCGTATCTGAGATGCTACAACTGTAGGTACTGTGTCAGTATGCAAATGGCTAAAGTGGGGCTGTGCCATTGCTGCTCAGTGCATGTCATCATGGACTTGAATTTAAATAAGTATCTTGTCCATTTATTAGTGATTTTAAATTCAGCCTCAGTGCATCAGTATAGTCAGTACTAATAGCACCAGCTGGACCTGTATAAGACTAGAAGGAAAATGCTGCTTGTTCTTCATGGAGATCCTGCTGGACAAGGTTGTGGTGGAGGGTTGGCTGGGGCCATCCATGTAAGCAGTGCAGCCCTCACTCTCCATGTCCTAAGCTGTGGCTTCTTCAGCAGTAGAGTCCCTCTGCCTGTGGTATAAGCTGGCAGGGACTGTCCAAAGCTGAGTGCTCCCTGAGAAGCATAACTGCCTCCATACCCTGGAAAGAATGGGCAGAGTGTAGTAGTCCCATATGGGATGGGGCATAGCAGCCTGGCTGTTGGCTGTCTGGCTAGGTCAGAGAGGCTGTACCAGCAGTGCTCAGGAGTGACATGTTCCTTTTCTTGACTTCCCCTGCTGATGCTGTGCTGCAGGTGATATTCCAAGCTTTCGATGTGCAAGCTTTCACCCAGGACAACCACCTCGTTGATGTGATGCTGATCTTCCTCCTTTATGGCTGGGCCATCATTCCCCTCATGTACCTGCTCAGTTTTTTCTTCTCTGTGGCTGCCACGGCCTACACATGCCTTACCATCTTCAACATCCTCTCGGGCACGGCCACATTCCTGGCAGTCACCATCATGAGCATTCCAGGTAAGGCCACTCCCCTTCTCCCCTTCTGACTGGGTTGTCACTCAGCCACCTGTCTTGACCCATACAAGACTAGAGTGATTTTGCCTGTGGAAATGAACAGAAGGAAGTTCCCCATCTTTCTGCCAATGGACTCCTCTTGCAAAGTGCTAGCAGCAGGATGCCTGATGAGTTCTTTCCATCAGTTGAGCACCTCAGGGCCTTTTCAGTCCCCCCTCTAGCTCTATGAATGCTGGTGTCTTCCTGCTGTATTTGCCCACAAAGGGAGCATGTCACTCTGCTGTAGTCCTCCAGCCCATCTCCTATGTCTCTCTCAGAGCTGGGCCTAGTGGACCTCTCCAAGACTCTGGATAAAATCTTCTTGATTCTACCCAACTACTGCTTGGGCCAGTGCATCAGTGATTTCTACCAGAACTATGAGTTTATCCAGTTTTGCACCTCTTCTTTTGAAGCCACCATCATCTGCAGAATGTTCAGTGAGTACACATATTGTTCAGTCACCCACCTTGGTCTTCTGGGTTCACAGGTGTGAAACCAGCAAGCAGGATTCACCATCAGACTTGAACAAAGGAATTTGGGAAGGGTCTTAGGTGACCTTGGAGAGGGGGCAGAGTAAGCTGATGTGTGCTAATGGACCAAAACCACTGCTTAGCCCCTCTCTTTTGGTGTGATGTTGTTAAGTGAGAGGAGGGTGTTTTTACTGAGGTTTCCATCCTGTAGAAAAGTAGTGCAGGCATGATACCTGCTTTCTGGGGACCCAGGGTGCAGGGCTTTGAGGGCTAGAACCTTCCTGGGCACCTAGAGTTGTTTTCTGGATGGACAAGGCTCAAGGGGGCAGTTGTGCTTAATGTGGATTATTCAGAGATAGGTCAGAACACCCTCAGGCTGATTGAGGCCTTGGCCCTGACATGTACACAGGTAGGAGGCGTAAACCCCACCTTTCTGTGTCTCTGGATACTCTGCTGTCAACTCAACTTTGGGATAGGTTAGCTGTTCACCTTGGAAAATCAGTGGATGCATGGCCTCAGGGTTACCTCCCTGGCTTTGGGAAGTAGCTCTGGCAAAGCTAGGAACCTGGAAGTGTTTTAAAGGCTCATGGGGACAGAGAAGGGCACAGTGGATTGCATCATTACCTTTGAATCTCCTAAAGAACAGCGTTAATGTCTGGACAGCTCAAATGTATTGGGAATTAGCAAATTCTGCAAGGTCCTCATCAGCCTGCAGCCTTCAACATGGGCTGATGGAATAGGGAACTGGCCCGGCAGTGGGGGGGGCATAGCCCATGGCTGAAGTAGCAGAGGAAAAAGAAGTTGAGATGCAGGAGGCCTGACAAAGCTGGTGGGGAAAGGGCAGGGCTGGGGCCACAGGCCAGGGCAGATGGGATGGGGCCCTGGCAGAACTGTGGGAGGAAGCTCACCCACACTAAGCTCGCCGCATTACTCTGACTACTTACAAGTGACTATGCCCTCTTATGAAATGTGGTTCCTTTCTCTCCCCCTCACCTCCAGATATCAGTTATCAGACAAATTATTTTTCATGGGAGACACCGGGGATTGGAAAATACCTGACCTCCATGGCTGTCCAGGGGTTCTCCTTCCTCTTCCTCCTCTTTCTAATTGAAACAAACCTCCTCTGGAGACTGAGGACTGTGGTCTGTGGCATCTGTAAGAGGAGGAAATGGGTGAGTGGGACATTTAGGAAGACATACGTGTCGTAGTGAAATGGGGCCCAAATTCCCTGCTGGGGCTGAGGTACAAAGTGGGAGATGGACCTGGGCTCTGTTGTGATATGGGTCCAGATTGGCCAAGCACGACTGGAATTGCTTTCATTGGGCAGTTCAGATTTCAGGGCTGGTTGGATTAAGCCTTTTCATTAGGCTTTTTCCTAGGTCACAATTTACTAAGTGAGAATTTGGACCTGGAGCATAGTTTCTGATGTGCTATTTGTGCTTTCAACCCCCCAAAACTCTTTACATCAAATTTTTCTTTCTAGGAGTAGGATTCAGTAGGGGTGACTTGCTGAGCCATTTCTCAGAGTGCTCACTGCCCTGGCCATTCTCAAGAGGGGGTGGGACTTTCTCTCTGGTCAAGTCTGAGGGGCCATCTGGGTTGTGACCAGGGGAAAGAGGTGTTTTCCTCTCTCTTCCTCTCCCTTCAAAGTGCATATGTCCTTGCTGGGACTTGCCCTGAGTCAGGCCAGAGCAGACCTGCTGTCCCTGAGGTGGGGCGGTACTGGAAGCTCATTCATGTCCCTTTGGTGCAGACACTGCTGCTGAACAGGGTGCCTGTGCTGCCAGAAGATCGGGATGTGGCGGATGAGAGGAAGAAAGTGTTGGAGTCCCCACCAGAGTTGCTGGCATCATTAAGCAGCCCCCTGGTCATCAAAGAGCTCACCAAGGTGAGTTGGGAGACTGCGTTCCTCAGCTGCTTGAGACAGCAAAGCCTTGCAGGGCCCTGACATGGGTGCCTGTGCCAGCCGCTCAGACCACCCTGTGGTTTGCTCAGGACTATTGCAGGCCTGGGCCTTGGGGTACATTAGCACAGCTGGGGACAGGAACACTTGATATGCCGCTGGACTGCCTGTTTGCCCAGCTGGTGCCATCAGGCCCTTGTTGTCCCTAGAACCAGGCTGGCCTGGTGGAACATCTCGCACTCCGGCCCCTCCTGAAGGGTGGTGGTGATGGCCGCGCCCTGCGGGACATGCTGGAGTAGGAGGGGTACTGGTGGTTTTTGGGAGGACCTTTTGGCAAGTGCACAGCAGTAGAGTGTGTGAGGAAACCTCATGCTCTGTGAAATATGGTGGGATGCTCCTTGGCTTGTCATTTCCCAGGGTGTCCTCATAATACTGAATGCAGCCCTGTTTGCTCATTTGTTCTGGCTGTTGCTGTCTGCTACCCATCATGGCTTACCCACTGGATGCCAAATGCCCACAGTCTGCTCAGCTGCCCCTGTCCTAATGGGGCACAAATGTGGTGGGGGCACAGCCTGGAGAGGAAATATGTATCCAATTCTGTGTTTCCCTGCAGCAGCCCAGGTTGGCAGCCTTGGGTCGATTTATCCTGAGAATTTAGGGATGCTCTGAGCCCTGTCCCAAACACCCGCTCTAGAGCAGCTCCAGTGTGTACAGGGAGCAATAGTAATACATCCCTGGTAGATCAGAGCATTGCATGACCTTCCTGTAACCAAGTGTCTTCCTCTCGGGTTCCTCCCAGGTATATGACAGCCAGGAGTCCCTGCTGGCTGTGGACCGGATCTCCTTGGCAGTCAGCAAAGGGGAGTGCTTTGGTCTGCTTGGCTTCAATGGAGCCGGCAAAACCACTACCTTCAAAATGCTGACAGGTGATGAGAGCATTACATCGGGGGATGCCTACGTGGATGGCCACAGCATCCTGGCCAATATCAAAAAGGTACTGCATGTGTAGCAGGCCAGTAGGCAAGATTGGTTTCCTGCCTGTAGCATTACAAGGGCAAAGTGGGAAGGTAGTTTTGCTTCAGCCTCATGTTTGCTTGCCTGGTCGTTGGAGGTGATGGTAGTGTCTAACCAGAATTTGAGAAAATAACAAAATCCCTAGGTAAGGTTCTGCTTCTTGTATAGCTATCCCACTCCTCTGAGTCACACTGGTCACAAGAAATGCCATCCCCTCTCTGTTGTAAAGGTAGTGAAAAAACTAACACAAGCACAGTCCTTGGATAACTTCAGTCTCTCTTCAGAAAGACTTGGCATATAATCAAAACCTCAGAATCAGAAACTGCATGCTTGTTGGCATGAGAACAGCTCTTGCAAATGATCAGGGAAAAATTCTTCCTTGTTAGAGCACTGAGGCAGTGGAATAGAGAGCCTGGGGAAGTTGTTTTCAAAAAGAGCCAGTGGTCAGGGACAGTTTAGGCCTAGCTATGCCTGTGCTTTGGGTATTTCCTATGCTTCTGGGCTTTGCTGGTTGCTGCATGGGACTGGGAGAGCTGTTTTCCCCCTCCTCCCCTACATTATCAGGGGTGGTGGTTTTTTATTTTTTAAAGCCTTCCTCTGAGGCGTTGGGCGTTGCATCTAAGACTGGGGATTTTGACAGTGCTTCTGCTGTAACTTGGGGCAAGTTAGGGTGTTATGTCTTGTGTTGTGTCAGTGTTGACTGTGTAGTTTTGTGAAGAGGTTAGACAATAGATTTGTATGGCATGGTTTGGATACAGATGATCCTGCCTCAGACAGGGATTTGAACTATCACTAGGTGACTTATGGTCCTATGGAGGTCCCTTCCAGCCCTACTTTTCTATGATTCTGTGAAACGACAGGCCATTTTTTAGCATCTTTGGTGACTCCTGTCAATTCCTAATATTTCAAAGCATAGCTGCAATCTCTCTAGAACAAACAGTGCAGATTCTTAATTGTGGGTATTACATGCAACTATTTCGACTCCAAAAACAAGCGTCTGGGCATAGCATTAAAAACCTCTGCCCTAGCACAGCAGCAGTGAAAGGGGCAGCCACAATGGAGGGGAACAGGAGATAGAAATGAGGGTGTCCTGTTCTGTCAATCGAGGTGTGTTGGCCTGAGGTCCGTGTGCAGTTGTGGTCGCCTGCTCTGAGTGAATGAAGAGCTCAGGAATGGTGATAGGAACCATTTACAGACATTGGGAATCTTCCAGATGAAGACAGTGAGGGAACGTGAGGGAGGTCTATTAGCTCCCACGTGTATTTTAAGAAATGATTTCTTGTCCTTGCAGCAGCAGGGCATAGGCAATGCCCTCGTCCCCTGCTTTATCTGTGGCAAATTGAAGGATATTTTTGATGTTTGGGGCATTGTGATCGAGCAGTGGTGTTCAACCTTTTTTGGCTGGCAGGATGGATGGGCACTGCCCAGTGGTCCCAATCCAGCACCCAGGGTGGTCACAGTGGCACCCCATCCAGCCATACGGGTGTGGGGGAGGGATGCCTAGCCCTAACCCAGCCCTGTGGGGGAAAGGGTTTGACCTGGCTTCATGGAGGTGGGGGGAGAAGAAGCCTTGAGCTGGCCCTGACCCAGCTGTGGGGGGAAATGGCATCAAAATACTAGTCCCAACTGCATAGCCCAGCCTTGATTTAGCCATGGTGAGGAGGGGGCATGGCCCAGCCCCAGTCCACCGCCTTGGGGTTTGGAAATTTGGCAGTGGAGGAGGGGTGACAGTATTACTTGCCACCACTCTCCCACTGCCAACTTTCCCAACCTGGAGGAGCCCTGTGGGCTGAATACCATGGCTCTGAAGGCTAGAGGGTTAGCTCCTGATGTTTTAAGAATAGATTTGACAGACACTTGACTAGGAGTGTATAACCAAGGATGATGCTGCCTTGAGCAGAGGGTTGGGCTAGCTGGCCTCCTGAGAGCCCTTCCAGCCCTATTTCCTGTGTTCCTGTGGTTCGAAGGTAGTGGCTGACACAGAGGTGCTGTTGTTTATCTGCCCTCTCAATACAGGAATAAGGCGATGTTCAGTCTCAAAGCACACAGAGGCATTTAACCTGCAGGGCTAGCAGCAAAGTAAACCAAATAGGGTTGTGGAGGTTTGGCACTCTGACTCTGGGGCCCCATGTGAAGTGCCTGTGTCCCTAAGCTCTAGTCTGTAGATCTCTAGGGAGGAAGCAAGGGGCTGACCATCAGGAAACTACCCTGGAGAAGCTAGCAGTGAGGGCCCAAGCCCCAGGGAGCTGTCAGGCTGGAGAAGCCTGATACCAGGGTTCTGCTCAGTGGGTATCTGAGTGCCCCTCTTCTGCTTATACTTGGTGAGGACCTGGTTTTTTTGTCCACTTCCTTATGGCCACACACTTGGTGGAGCCGTGCTTCTTTCCCGGATCTCCTTGCCTAGTATTTGCAGGACACTGTGGCTTGATGGCTTGACTATGTGTGTGTTGCTGCCCTCTGAGTATCAGATGACTTCCAGCAGCAGATTGTTTATGGAAAGAACAAAGCTCCCCGAGTGGTGACTGCAGAGGAACAGGCACCTCGCAGAAGCTGGGCTTCTGGCTTACGTTCTTGGCCTGCCTTTGTTCCAAGGTCCAGCAGCGGATCGGCTACTGCCCTCAGTTTGACGCCCTCTTGGACCACATGACTGGCCGGGAGACGCTGAGCATGTACGCCCGTCTGCGGGGCATCCCCGAGCGCTACATCGGCAGTTGCGTAGAGAACATGTTGCGGGGGCTGCTCTTGGAGCCCTATGCGGACAAGCTTGTGAAGACCTACAGGTGAGGCAGGGCCCCAGAGCCAGCCTCGGCTGACAGACCTCTCTGCGTGAGGGAGTGCGGATCTGCTCTGGGCGCCTGAGGTGGAGAGGGAAGGACCGTGGCCTAGGTGCTAACCTCATAGGGGCTCAAAATACTAGTCCCAACTGCATTTCAGACTTGCCAAGAGACTCTGGCCAGGCTGTCCTCTTCCAGCCATGGGCTTGGGCTGCATGGCCAAGGTTTGCCAACAGTGGCATCAGCCTGGTATATGATCTCTTCACACCCCTAGCTGGAGTAGCTCTGCTAGCAAAGCCCCTGATGTGGATGCAGCTTTGGTGAGAAGGCAGATTTCTGGACCTAAAAACACTTGTAGGTAGACAGACACCCCAAGGTGAAAGGCACTGGGTTTGTGCTCACTGCTGTCTGTACTACCGGGGTATGAACAGCAGCAATGGCTGAACCCTTGGGAAGGTGTCTTGATGTGAAGCCCTGACTCTTATCTTGGGCCTCTCCCCTTCAGGCTTGTCCCTCTCTGTCTCTGAGGCAGTGGGGCAGGCTGTGTAGCTGTGCTCAGCCATCAGTAGAGTGTGGCGGGCCTGTTCTCTCAGCCACGGTGCTTCCGTGTTCCTCATCTGCCTTTCTCATTCCCCTTTCCCTCTCCCCATAGTGGTGGCAACAAACGCAAGCTGAGCACTGGCATTGCTCTGATTGGTGGCCCTCCTGTGATCTTTCTGGATGAGCCCTCCACTGGCATGGACCCTGTAGCCAGGCGTCTGCTCTGGGATGCCGTGACCAGGACACGGGAATGCGGGAAGTCCATCATCATCACCTCGCACAGGTGACATTGGCTCTTTGTTTTGGGGAACAGTGTGGGAAGGGAAATGGGCAGGACACGGAGATTCCCCTGAAGTGGAGTAGATCATGCCCTCTGCTTCTTAGAGGACCCGCCTATTGGCTGGGGGCATTTCATTATGCCACAGGCTGGGGGCCTGCCTAAAAGGTAACAGAGTACAAACACCCTGTCTGATTCCCTCTCAGGATAACATGGTTGGCTGTAGTCCTGGTATCCATCTTGTGAGGCAGGATGTTGAGAGGGGTTTACTATAAGGCAGCTGGGGAGCAAAGAGGATGGTTCTTGTGCAGTTGTGTGCCTGCATCTCCTGAGTCCCCGGCCCAGAAGCTCCATCTCAAGGCTACTAGACTCTTGGCCAACACCTCTGGGCATTTTCAACATTGCTTCCCCCTTCCTAAATATTTTCTCTCCTCCCCTCCACAGCATGGAAGAATGTGAGGCCTTATGCACCAGGCTGGCGATCATGGTGAATGGGCAGTTCAAATGCCTGGGCAGCCCGCAGCATTTGAAAAGCAAATTTGGCAGTGGGTACACACTGCTGGCAAAAATGCAGGTTGACGAGGAGGGTGAGCTGCAGGCCTTCAAGGCCTTCGTGGAGAAGACTTTCTCAGGTACCTTGCACTGTCCCCTCCCTTCAGCTGGGCCACTGCTCCCTTCCACACAGGAAGAGTCCAAGGCTTCTTCCTTGGAGCTTAACACTGAGCTCTGTGTGCACACATCCCACTGTCTCCTTACTCTGGGTAAACCTTTGCTTATCTCCTAGGGAGTGTCCTGAAGCATGAGCACCAAGGCATGGTCCATTATCACTTGACCAACAAGAACCTCAGCTGGGCGCAGGTAAGGGAAGGCCAAAGGGTATTTGTTACTGGTCTAACCCCAGCCAAAGCTGTCCCACCACCTCTTCCTCATGCTTCAGAAGAGGAAAGGGGGTGAGTAAGGAGTGAAAGGCTTGACTCTGGCATCTGTAGCCATTTGAACATCTTTCCTGCTATGCTGGTGCTGCTATTCTAGCTGGCCTCTGCTCCACGCACACTGGCCACTGGTGCCATTCAGGCTTCATTTGCCGCTATCTCCTATAAAGGGCTTGAAGTTCAGGCTGCTGAAATGATCAAGGTCAAAAGTTGTCTTGGCCCCTTCTGCTTTCCCTTCCAGACAGACGTTTCTGCATTCGTGTTGTCTGTCCCCTCATTCCTGTTGCCATGTGAGAGCTGCAGTTCAGTGGTTAGCTAGAAATCCCCTCTCCATGTTGTGCCATGGTTGGGCCACATGGTATCCATAGAGACTGCCATAAAGAATAATGGAGTTTGGTGCAACTAAGACTGCAAACTCAGCCCACGTGGTACTGCCTGGAGCCTGTGTGCGTTCTGCAATGCTCTTCTGCTGTTCCCCCTCAAGCTTTGTGAGGTGGTGGGTGACCATGGTGCTGGGCTTCTGGTGCTGTGAGAAGGGTAATCCATCTTGAACTCGTGCCTTTGGAGCTGGGGCTTCCTTGCTGCGGCTCTGGCTTGGGCAGAATTTCTCTTTCACTTGTGTGTGCTTTTTAGCCAAAATGTCTCCTCCCAAACCTGTGGCAGATGGTGCCCTGGCTGACGTGGGGGGTTGCCTGGCTGCTGGGCTACAGGCCAGAGGGATGGTGGGGTGTGTTTTCACACCTTCAGTAAATCACTCTGCTCCTGACCCTGCTGGGCTGAGCCATGGAAGCCTTTGGCTTCAACAAGGCTTCCATCCATTGGATGACCCAGACAGAGGGGGCTGCCCTGCCCCACTCCCCTCGGCTTAAATCTCCTGTTTATCTCCACAGCCCCTAGCCCTGGGGTGGCCTAGTCTTTGAGTTCTCCTCCTTGGGCTGCAGTTCTGCTTCTCTTCATGTCTACCTGTCCCACAGTCTCCTCTCACCTGCTGTCTTGCAGCTCCCTCCTTGCTGGTCCTGTCACCCACATCCCGTCCCTGCCAGAATCCAGGTCACACCTGACCCCTCTGACTGAACCCCCTGCCAGCCTCACCCTCCTGCAGCACCTGCTCTTGGCACAAGAGCCTTCTCCTCTGTGGGTCTCCCTTTGGAACAGCACCCCCAGGAGCTGACTGTCTGTTCCTTTTCAGACCTGGTTTGAGGGCCCTGTCCTCCTTTCCTCAAGGCCCTGACCCCTCCGTACCTCTCTGCCCTAGCACTGCTGTGGTTGAACACTAAAGCATTTTTGGTGGTGGGAATTCTGGGGGATTTTATGATCCTGCATGCGTCATAACACTGAATCACATGCCCGGTGACCTCAGTTCAGGGATCCCTCTTTAGTCAGAGGCATCCCCACTGCCTAAATCCCTGTAACCCTCTTGCCAAGGGATCTGAAACAGCTCCAGGAACCAAATGTGACTCTTCACTCCTTTCACCAGCAGGGGTCGGGGGAGAGCCGTGTTCTCCTGCAGGAGCCCAGAAAGCTTTAGTAGAGCATGTGCCTTGCTGAGTGCATCCCCTCATCCCACAGTGACATCCCCCCCTCATTGAGCGCGCAGAGCTCCCAGGACAAGGGGACTGCTTGGGACCCAGACTCCAATCCCTGCTCAGCAGCTCACTTCACAGCAGGCAGGCACTTGTACTAGAGTCCTAAGGAAGCACAGAGTCCAAAGGCGAGAGGGGATGAGGTGCTTCAACCTCTTGGCTAATGCAGGCCCTAAAATTTAGCTCAGCTGGGCATCCAGTGTCAGACTGTATAGTGACATGAAGCCTTGTGCCCCTTCTCAGGTCTTTGGGGCACTGGAGAAAGCCAAAGAGAAGTACTGCCTGGAGGACTACTCTGTCAGCCAGATCTCCCTGGAGCAGGTCTTCATGAGCTTCACCCGCTTCCAGCACTACACAGAGGACCGAGGGAAATGAACAGCAGCCCCACCCCCCACCTCACAGACTGACCTGCCGCCTATACATAGTATATATAGAGACAGTAATTTATATTATTGGCGTGTGTCTGAAATACCGTATACATGTAAGAGAGGTTTCACCGTGGAGGAGTGGTATCTTCCACTGTCAGGGGGATGAGGACCATGAGTGGGCCATGCATGTGCTGGTGTGGGGGATTGTGTGTGGGGCATGGAAAGCAAAACTAGCATGCCTGCACCCTGTGGCCCATTGCTGATATAGTGGCATTTCACCATCTTTCCCTGCCTTTCAGGCAGTGAAGGAAAGGCCAGCAGCAGGGCACCAGCCAGGGGGTGACTGGGCCCAGTGCCTATCTGTGTCCCATGCCAGCCCCTCACCATCCCATTGCTGCTTTGCTCCAGGGGAGAGGGGATGAGGTGGGGGCTGGAAAGGTGTCAGATCACCCCTCTGGGTTAATGTCAGTGCTGCTGAGGACTACAGACATCTCTGTTAGGAGGAGTGGGCAGTCCCCAAATGCCTGTGCTGCATGAGAGGCCCCTTTGCCATCGGTGTTCATGCCACCCACACCATAGCCACTGTCTGTGCAGCAGGGGCTGGAGAAAGCACCTTTGGTTCTGCTCTCCCTGTGCCCCTGGTGAGGGGGGAAGCATTGAGCGCCTGGTCTGTTGTCATGGCTGTGAGGGGAAGATGACCTCCTGCCCCTGTTGCAGTCACTTACTCATCCTTAGCACATCCTCAAACACACTTATTGCACTTCCCCCCACCCCCCAGAACCACGCTCACAGGTGGCAACCTCCTGGCCTCTGCATGCATATTGAATTGTAACCGTAGTTGGTTGCTGTGATGTAACAGGACACTGTCAAGTAGCTTAGAGCCAAAACTGCATTTGGTGAATGCAGACCTGCCAGGGACCATCCACCACATTTAGATGGAAAGGGCAGAGTCACTTTTGCTTGCCTACAGGCCCTGCAGACAGATCTTCCGTCCGTTCTGCTCTCCAAGCCGCGGCCACAGAGGGAGCAAAGGCCTGGTCTAGCTTCTCCTCAGCTCGTCTGGGAAAGATCATGATGCCTGTCCTGCTGCTGTTTGACACCGGGTGAGACTTGTCCTGTGCTTAGCTGGGAGACTGCAGTCAGCAGGAAGCTGTTTTCCACACGAGGATGCAGGTCACCACAGTCATAGAAAGTGCCAGTTGCCCCCTGCAGAGCTCCTGCTGCCTAGTAGCACTTGGAGGAGTTGCTCAGGTGACACTAGCACCCCGCCTGGAGTCACGGCACAGTCAACACTTCATCCTTCGTGGCCAGTAGCTTTGTAAATCCAAGGTTAGGGTGATGGAAAGACCATGCTAGGTTTTCAGGATTAAAACTCCCCCCTCCTCCATACACACATAGCCTGCGTGCAAAGGAGATCATCATGCTCTAGAAAAAACCCCAGGTGAGCCATTTGTGGGCACAGCCACCTTAGAGTTCTATGGGCCACAGTCATCCTGGGGAGAGCCATCTGAGAAGGGCTATTCTGACTGTATAAAGTGCCCTGCAGAGAGGACGTGGAGCTATGGCTGGGGAGAGCTGTCTCCTTTGTGTATAGTCTACTGGGACAAGCACCCAGTCCCTCCTGATTTGCTTCGTTTTTCCTGCCCATCATGTACACACCCTGCAGTCAGCCGTGACCACTGAGGCCTTCCCTTGAGGCCTTCTCCTGGTGCTGCTGAATCCATTCACGAGGTGCCCTGGGCCACCACCGATCCGTCTCTTGTGGCAGCCCAGACACAGCGTATACCTCTTGGACTTGACCAGGACCTGCTGAAACAAGCATCAGCTCCGCACTGAGCCCTGTGTATGCTGCTGGCTAGCTCACCAAAAACCACTGCGGCAGCCAGACAAACATCACTTAAAAGGGAAAAAATAGCTCCAGTTCCTTCTTCTTAAATGCCATTTCTCCACCCATCCGTGCAAAGGGCCTCCTGTTGTTGGACCTTGTGGTGTTTCCTAACCTTGTTGTAGAACTTCCTCCCAGGGCATGTCTGTCTGTAGGGGGCAGGTGAATGGGCAGCTGTATCCAAGGTATAGCTCATGCTAGAGGAGTGCTTATTGCCCACCAGCTTTGCTATGAAAGGAGGCTCACTCTTGACCTCAGCATTCTTTCCTGCCCATGGCAGGGGGTCAGACTTGCTGATCTGCTCAGGTCCTTTCCAGCCCTACCAACTTTGAAACTATGAAACTAACCCCAGTTGCACCTTGGGCATGGGATCGGGCCTGGCACAATCTGGGAACCTTTGTTAGTCTAGGGCTTGGGGCACTGGGAATGATGCTCTGCTGTGATGCTGACCTGCAAGGAGGACTCCCCCAGGCCCACAACTCCAGCCACCTCCTACAGCCCCTTGCCTTCACCCTGGCTCTTGACTGCATTGTGTTGGCTTTATTAACAGGCAGCTGGGTGGGGGGAAAAGAGCCAACTCTGCTCTGAAGAGCCTGAAGTTTGCCTGGTGGAAGGGAAGGAAGTGAGGAGCCATCCCCCAGGTCTCTGGTCTGGGCTGCCAGGTGCTATCTTCTTTAAACATTGAAATTAAACCAGGATGTGCTGGGGTATTGAACCCAAACCATCAAGCTCTGGGCACTCCAGAGCTGCATCCAGCATGGGCCCAGATTCCAGCATGGGTCTGCAGCCCCCAGTCAATCCAGTATCTCATTAGTGATGTTCCAGTGGAAGTGTGTTGCTGTGGTCCCTGCTTGCTGGGGAAGGCCCTTGGAGGACCATCAGCCAAGCCATGAATAGCCCTGCCTCCCCTGGCTCAGCCTCACCTGTGGTCCTGCTCCCACAGGAGCTGCTGTTATGCTCCATCCAGTGCATGTTGTGTGTCCCATACCTTACTCTGCCCATGGGGGCAGCTGCTGCCATGGAGCATTGGAAGCAAGTGGGTCTCTAGGGCATTAGGTACTCTACAGGATCAGGCTCCCCAGATTGCAGAGCCCCCACCCCGGGAAGATGTGGCTGGTGACCTTGCCAGTGTGTTTTTTCCCATTTTTCCAGCACCTTGGTTGAGCCATATCTGTCTATGTTCCCCACTGCCAGCCAGCACCTCTCCCATCCTGTCCTGTCTGACTGCTCCAGGATCACCACAGTGCTGAGATATTGCACTATAGTATGACATACGATTGCACATACTAAATGAACTAATATTTATGGGCAGGGGCTCTAGTTCTGTTCCAGTGATTGTGGTGTTGGGGTTTTTGGTTTTTGTTTTTTTTTCTGTTCCTGTAACTGGATCCTTCTTTTCTATTTCTGCCCCCCCCACCTTGTTATGACTATGCTGGTGCATCATGTTACTAAGAACTTTCCTGGCTCTTGACTGCATTGTGTTGGCTTTATTAGCAGGCAGCCTGGAAGGGGCCCTGTAGTTGCTGGGTGTCACAGCGATCTGGCAAGTTGCTAGTCCTGTTAGATGCAGGGGGCTAAGCACATGCACTGAATTTGGTCAGAGTCAGCACCTCCATCACAGCTTCTTGCTCCCACTTGAAACTGACTGCAGCACCAAAGCTATGGTGGCAGGAGAGGCCTTGGGGAGATGCCAGTAGGGGGATGGGAGTCTGCTGTCTGACACAGGCCCAGTGTTGCTGCAATAGACGGTGAGGCATTGGCTTCATCCCCTACTTTTATGCTGTTGGGCAGCTTCTGGGCAGTGAGAGCTTAGCCTTTTCCATTTGAGGCCAATGAGAAACCTGCAGTGGAAGCAGGAGTAGATCTGAAATCAGCCTTTCTTGGGGGCTGGCTGAATGTGAAGGCAGCAGTGGGGACGGGATACCATGCATGTAAGCTCTTCTGCTCTCCTACCCAAAATCATAGCTGGGGCTTTCCCAAAAACAAGGGCTCACTGGAATTGGAGCTGGGTGACTACAGGTCAACACCTGGCATTGTAACATGACTATGGGAGGCTGCTTTCCCAGGCACTACCACCTGGATGTGAAGCCTGGATAGACTGCATGTAGTATCCCAGCGCCGACAACCCAGCTGAAGAGCCAGTCAGAGCAGATGCTGCACTGGAAGCTACAGCAGTAATGACTTTCCCTGGGGAAAGCCCTGAACAGGCCTGCAAGGTCCACTTGTGAAACTGGCTCTAGATGTGGCTGGTGTTTACGATTGTTACTCTCTGGTGGGCCTGTGCCTGCTGAGAATCGACGAGGCTCCCACCCACCATTAACTGCGTTTGGAGCTGTTGTGCTCAGGCACCTGTGCACAGCGCGGCCTTTCCACCAACGTATGTTCCACGGCCCTCCCTTAGCTACAGCAGCGGCTGGACCCAGCGCAGAGAGTGGCGGGTTCTGACTCCACAGACATCAGCGGTAATGCTCCTATTGCCCTCTGCAGCACCAGGCTGCCACTCCAGGACTCGGTACTTGCTACCCTGGGTGTGCAGGTTAGGGCTTTGAGTGCACCAGCTCTCTCCTTGCAGTTTGTGTGCTATTGGGCTCCTGGCACAAATCAGACTGTGCCAAAGAGTATTTGTAACGAGTTTTCAGTTTTTAACCCCCTTCCACCAAAAGGCTTCACTTGGCAGTTCTGGCTTTTCTAGAGCAAGGGAATGAATGCTCTCCCAAACCTTTGAATGCCTGCAGAAATACAAACCTGCAACACACGCTGTGCTGTGGCTGCATGACCAGTGTGCTGGAGCTGGAGCTCAAGCACGTGTGCTTTGTACAATGTACTCATCTGCAGTGTCTCTGTAAGGGGATCCCAGTGTGTTGCCTCAGCTCCCTTTAGCCCAGGAGTGGCCAACCTGCACACGAGTGCCACAGGGGGCTCAGGCAGCCTGTTTTGTGGCATCCAGCAGATCAGGGAGCAGGCAAGCAGTGCAGCAGCTGAAAGCAGGGAGCAGAAAGCAGAATAGTAGTAGGACTACTCTGTACGCCTTGGGCAAGGAGTACAGAGTAGGGAACAGAAAACAGAACACCAGGTCAGGCAGGGGAAGAGGATCAGCACAGCACTTCGGGGAGGGTGCAGGCTAATTTGTGACACAGCTGCCAAAAAGTCCCCCCTCCTCCAATTTCTCCCCCACCCCTGCTTTAGCTTCTTGTGATAGGGAGGTGTTGGGGCTTGAGGGATGAGTTGCCTCTGGGATTGTGGTGCATTAGATTCAACCATCCGGTAAGAATTCTGGGAGGCAATTCACGGGCATGGGCGATTATCCACAGACAGTGCTGGCCCTTTAGGCCTAGCACTGGCCCTTGCTAAGCAGTACCTTACTGTTTGGACCAGTTAACCACAGATGGAGCCCAACCTGCTTCTGCAGAGACCCAGGTACATACCTAGCTTGCGGCATCTGCCCTTGAGCACTGCCTCATCTGCCAGCAGGTTAAGCACAGTGTAAGGCTGCAGCCTGTGAATAATGAGATGGACTCCCTAGGTCGGGGTGGGCAAAATGCAGCTTGTGGGCCAGATGCAGCCTGCCAAGCCATTCTATCCTGCCTGCGGGACCCCTAAAAAACTTAGAAAAATTAGTATTTGTTTGCCCCTGGCTGCCTATCATGCAGCCCTCAGTGTCTTGCCAAAACTCAGTAAGCGGCCTTCCGCTCAAAATAATCGCCGCCCCTGCCCTAGGTATAGGTCAGCCTCCTGCCCTGTGTGCTAGCTGTGGCATCAGAACTGGCCCGTCTTTCTGCTCCAGCTCCCTGCTTCCCCTGTCTAGTCTCCATTTCCTGTGTTTCAGTTGATTTCTAGCCACCTTGGGTCCGTTAATTGGAAGCTCCTCTTGTGTGTAAAGTCCGGAGGCTGAGCACAGCAACTGGCAGGCAGTGGCACTGCACATCTCTGGGCTGGGCTGGGCTGCTGCTTGAAGGCTCTGTGTACTACAGGCAGCTGCAAGTAAGGGAGGTTGTTCCATCTCCAAAATAAACTGGATTTTCCAAGTAGTGTCTCTGGGTGGTCTTTGTGTATAAAAAGCTGCTCCCAGAGTTCAGGTTCAGCCTCCAGCCTCTGATTATCCTGCTGCTCTTGGGTCTAAGTTGGCAACCAGGTCTCAGCAGCTCAGAAGCTTGTGGGTCAGTTTGAGATGGAAGGTAGTTGCTACCTCCTCTCCTTAGGCTGATGCAATGCCCACCCATGATCCAGGTTGCCTCATGCTTGGGAGACTATGACCTTTATTCCAGTGCTGTCAGTGCCTCCATCCACTCCTGGACAGGCTGCTTAACCTCATGGTGTTACAGTGACCCCAGCTCCAGCATGGGGCTGTCCCTCAGACATGTCAGATCTGAGCTGAAGCCTACGCTTTGTGCCCAAGCTGGCAGGACGCTAGTTACAGCAATGTGGAGCTGTGCAGGGCCTAACCCCATGGTACTACAGAGGCAATATCTGTCCCAAGGTAACCTGGCACCTCAGTGGCAATGCTTGGGATGGGAAGCCAAGTGTCCTCCCCCACTCCTTGCTGTAGCAGGTACCATTCCCAAGGAAGCTGTGGCCTTCCCTCCAGGAGTAGGCAGCATAGCACTGTTTCAGCATCTCCTACAGGCCTGCTGAGCCCAGCCGTGCTGTCTTTCCCAGCCCAGGGTCTCCTGCTTCCTGGGCAAATCCAGTGGAGCCCATTAGCAGACACAGGTACCACCAGAACTACCTCCCTGCCCCAAGCAGTCGGACAAGGGGCCCCTGATGCGTCTTTTTTTTTCTTTTTTTTTTTGGTCCTTGGCAGTTCCCTCCCTGCAGGTGACTTTGTCCTGGGGCTCTCCTGCCTGCCCAGCAGTCACACTCCTTTGAGAGTCTCTCACTGCATAAACAGTGTCACTTGAGGCACTGCCCAGAGCACTTTGCCAAGTGCTAGAATCCCTTTTCAAGCCATGGATGCCATCCAACATAACATGGAGTGGCTGGGCTGTCAAGCTGCACTGCACATTCAGTCCTTAGCACCATGGCAGTTTCCAACCCTCCTCATACCTGGGAAATGAATGCTTTTGCACAGCTGAAGTCCCATTCAACCCAGCCATGCCAAGTGCAACAGAGTAGCAGGGACCTGAAACACACACCAAAGCTCCCAGGTTCCCCGCCCTGAGCCCTTCCCACCGACCCTGTGCTTTTAGTCACACCTCTGCTTGGTTGTCAGTGCTGGCTACAGAGGAAGAGGGAGCTTAGATGCAGCCCCACAGGACTGATGTTCAGCCAGCCAGGCACTCCACCCTCCAGCTGGGAGCCCCCAACCTGCTGTCAATCATCTCTGCAGCAGGGATAGGAGTGTGTTGTGGGCCAAGAAGCAACCCTGGGGTGGGAGCTGGGAGATGCAGTGTCCATGGGGACTCCCAGTCTCACTGCATGTTCCCACCTTGAGCATTCTTTGCAAAATAGTCTTTGGCCCAGAAGCAGAGAAAGCGTCAGGAGCAGACACCTCCTGCCATCAATCCCAGCAGCCAAAACTAGCCTGTCTCCAGTGTCCGGTGAGCCCTGTGCAACACCCTAGTCACACAGGTCTCATGCTAGCAAGACCCCCCTCCCAGCACAGAACAGCTTCTGACTCCACAACCCTGGGTGAGCTTGAGGAGGAATTCCATATATGAGTACCACTGGGCAAGGGAAGTGCCCTGGGCCATGTAACAGCACTTAACTCCTATCTGGAATCCTATACTTCTTGGGGCAGGAGGTGCGACAGCCTGAGCCACAGGGAACTGAGTTGTCAGCCTCCCAATGAGACAAAAGACAACACCTGAAAGCTCCTGACCCTCTGGGGCCTGGAAATCTGGGCTTGTCCCATCTTCCTCTGTCCAGACTTGCTGGGATTCTCCCTACTGCCACCCAACACCCTGGGCTCTGGGACACGGCAGACTCCCGAGATGCCCTGCAGGGAGCTGTGAGCCCTATGCTGAGCACCCACTCTGGGCCCTTGTGCCTCTCAAGCCCACAGCTCTGTGCATTGTAGTGAGAAGGCTCAGCTGGGAGTCTTGTGCTTTTGCCCCCAAGCTCCCCTTACAGGCAGCAGGTACAGGCCCTGCTTGGAGAACTTGTACCACTCATCTCCACTAGACATAGCCACCTTGCCCCAACTGCAGGGTCAGTCATCCAGCTCAGGTTTACAGTCAGAGGCACCACCATTTTCAGCAGGGACTTGTACATGCAACAGCTGGAAATGAACACATCCCTGTCCTCATACACAGGCCTCCCGTGACGGGGTGGCACTGCTTAGTTGGGCCCAGCAGGAATCAGCATGCACAGGTTCTAGTGCCTGGGACACGGCCCCAAAGCAGCCAGGTGCCCCTGCCCACAGATGCAGCCCTGGCTACTCTGGCCTGAGGCTGGAGACCTCAGCTTTGCCCCCCCTCGCTCTGGTCTTCCAGGCTTCGAGGTATGGTTGGCTTCTCCTCCCAAGGGCTGCAAGGCAGGCAGGAAGCCCAGCTGGAAAAACCAAAGACAGGCATTAGCCCTGCCACCCTCCACAGATCCTTCCTTCACCCCAAAGCTAGGTGATCCCATAAACCCAGGCCTGGCTGGGGGCAAAGGAGCCTGTCTGCCACCTGCAGAGTAGTCCCAGGGTCAAAGCCTAAGTGATGCTGGGAAGCAGACTGCATTTTGTGGCGGGGAAGAGAATATCTGGTGGCCTATGGGGGAGGGAAAAAGGGGAGGCAGGCAAGACAGATGCAGGGGGCATCTTTAACTTGAGAAGGAAGCCTTTCACACAGTAGTTCCCCTTGTGGGGGTAGGAGGGCTCTGTGGGGACCAGGCTTGCACTGAGGCTTTCTTCCTGCTGCAGCGGCTTCCACTACAGCCCTACATCAGGTCTCTCTTGTGCTCTGAACCCCCACATGTGTGCGCATGTAGGTCTGGGATGGGAGAACATTGCCCAAATTGCAACACAAGAGAGGCATAAACCCAGGCTGGAGGTTTCTGCAATAGCATATTTCTGCAGAGGGTACTACCAGGGCTGTCCCAGCCAGCACACAGCTACCTGCCTCCATTGTGGGGCTGCCAGCCAAGCAAACTGCTGTAACTACATTGCCTGTGGGGCACCCAGAGGCAAACAAAGCCAAAAATGCTCTGGCCACCTCACCAGGCACCCAACCATCAGAGTCACGCAGGGCCCCGTCTCACTCCTGGAGCTCAACCTGCCCCCAGCAGCTGCACTGTTTTACCATCTCTTGCCCCATGTCATCCTGCAGAGCCTGTGAATATCTCCTCCAAGGCGTGCAAGTTCCCATCCATTGGCAGTTTCAGCTCTTTATTGTACCCAGATCCTGGTTACAGAGAACAACTGTCTTCTCTCAGGGCTGCAGCTCATGGCCTAGGGAGAGACCTAGAGTCACAATCCTCTCCCCACCCCGCACCAACTGCGGCGAGATCTCTCAGATACAGAGTCTGCAGGAGTTTCGACGGTTCGACTGGCACTTAAGGAATCCTGGCGGAGGCAGTGGGTAGCTGCTTTCCTCCCCTGGCCCTGCTGTGTCCAGACAGGGGGTGGTCGGCGAGGAGGTACCGTGGTCCGTTTCCGCCATCTTCACTTGGCCGAGACTATTTTATAGAGAGCTCTTGTCATTTTAACTCAAGTGTTGTGTACAGACCAGGAGGGCAGTTTTCTATGAGCCATTTTCAATTTTTGCCAGAAATTGCTGGGCCCACCACTCCTCCAGATCAATGGGCACAAAGTCTGGAAGAGAAAGAGAAAAGGGGGCAGGGTAGCAGAACTTGAGCAGTAATGGAGGGGAAGCAAAGCCTCATGGAACTCATGCCACTTTGGGGCACTTCCCCCATCTCCCCACAGAGGACAACACTGAGTGCCCAGCAAAAAGCTCCCTAACTTCTTATTGAAAGAATAAAAAGCTAAACCTAGTGCTCCAGGAAACCACTTCCTTCTTTCAACTGCTGTGAATCTGTGGCACTGAGTCTTGGCTCATACTACCCCAATAATACTCTCCAATGAATGCTGAGAGATGCTATGTAAATCCCTGTACTGTTCTATCCTTAACACATATGCTCAAAGGGAGAACAGGATCCTTCACTCCCCAGAGCCAATCCCACCAGAGACCCGGCCAGCAACACGAGTAAATAGTGCAGGTGACTCAGCAGGTGCCAGCCTTCCGCTTGGGACTGTCCCACCCCACCACCACACATGGCACTAGGGGGCGCCATGGTGCTGGGACCCAGGTAGGTGACTGTGGTGGCTTACCCCAGGCCCCAAGACAGCCTGTTGGAAAAACAGTTTTAAAGAGAAGCCCACAACCCCCCCCTACCCCCATCACCTGGCCTCATTTGGACCACAGGGTATTAGCCCCAGTGTGCTGGCACCTTCGTTCTGCTCCTGCTATGTAGGTACAGCAGGACTTATTCAAAGCCTTGGCTGACGGTGCTATGAGGGGTTTAATGAAACCATCTAGATACCCAAAGTCACAGTATCCTAGGGCCTGACATTTCTCATCTCCCCCAGACTCGAGCAGGACTCTGCAGGGGACAAGGGAACTTGACATACACCCTACCTTCCCCCAGCACAGCCAATACTTACATTCCATCCTGCACAGTTCACATACTTAAACCAGTGTAGACACTCCCAAGTCCTGTTATTTCTAAGGGCTCTCTCTGCTAGACTAGGGAGACACTGAGCAGATGCTGCTAGATGAGCAATCTGAAATCCACTCTTGACTTGGCTAAGACCCTCCAACTTACTGCACTTGACAGCCTCACTGCTGACATGAAGGGCTACATAGGGTAACATATGAGAACTTCCAAGGGACATGGCACAGATGCTTGCATGGAGCTGGCATATAGGCCCTCGAGTGCTGAAAAGCACTGCTTCATGTGGATGGGTGCTAGTCCCTGGAGGTGACCCACGGACACTCACTTTTCAATCCAGGGTTGGGAGTTATCTCTTCGTATTGCACAGGGCCGCAGCTGCTCTCCCCATTCTGGCTGTCATCCAGCTGCTGTTCTATCTGCTGCCAGGCTGGAAAGGAGAGAGAAGGGTATGAGAAAGGCAGGTTCCTTTGGTAGGGGAAGATGAAGCCACCCTACAACAAGATGATCATTCAGTTGCCCATGCTCTGACCAGGACTGAAAAGTTTGCTTTACTGGGGTTCCCCTCATATCCCCACATTCCTTGAGCTCCAAGTCACTACACCTCCTGTGTCACATACCCCAACCCCGCAGCACAGCTGGAACATGCTGCCCCAGTGCAGACCACTACTGCTGTGGCTGAGGGAGGGTATTTGGCACCTGAGTGACAGGAGGTAGTCCCGCCAGTTACTTTCCACTCAGGGTTGTTTTCCCTGCTGCCCCAGAGAGCTGGGTGATGCTACTGTGCCCCCAGAGTGCCCCAGCTTGGCCTCATTGCCAGATTACAACATGAGCTCTTCATGATAGGAGACATCACAGGATAGCTCTGACCACCCCTCTGTCAGGACACTGTACATGGTAGAAGCGTAGGAAGGAGCACATCCACCCCACTCGAGCTGGGACAGCTGCTAGGGAGGCTCCAAATGCCCATGGGCAGAAGTGGGCAGACAAGGTCTAGAGTCCTCCTACTGGCTGATGCCACTGAGCATCTGGACTCGGCAGGAGGGAAGAGGAGATCCATTTCTGAGTGAGCAGAAACCAGCAATAGTACAGAGGTTAACTATGTCACACCAGAGGACCTTCACCACAGCTCAGCGCCAAGGAAATGCCACCCTCCACACACACACACACACACACACACACACACACACTACAGCCCTTGGCAACTTCCACCATCATGACATGGCTACATCCCAGACTCTGAAAACCCATCACTGACACACAGCTGCATTGCCTCAGCCAAATGTCACCACCCCTGGCAACTGACAGCTTTGACACACAGCTCATTCTCTGCTGTACTACAGCCTCTGGAGAGCCCCGCACTGAGATATGACCCGTTCCTCTGCTATATTACAGCCCATGGAAGCTCCTGGTATGGAGATGCAACTGAGAGAGCGGGGTTTACCCATGGCACCCCCACCAACCTTGCCTTCCTGTCCGTGAAGTAGCTAGACCCTGGCTCTGGTGCTTACCTTCATAGACAAACCGCACATTCTCTTCATGTGCTGACGTGTAGCACTCCTCTGTGGCTGACATGTGCTGTATCACTGCCGGGGGCCTCTTGCCATTCACTCTGTTGAACACGAGTTTTGGAGCAGGGCTATTGAGACAGAGAGAGAAAATGGAGAGCACAGGAAGACAGAACACTCTTTCCTTTCTGAGCCAGTCAGCTGCTGGGCTTGGAGCTGGGAGTGCAGCCAGACAGGACAGTCTGCAGCCATTTCAGAAGAAGCCCGGATGTCTGGACTCCTGGGTTCTATTTCTGCCTTTGACAAGGATTTACTCTGTAGCCTTGGGCAAGTCACTTTACTCCTTTATGCCTCCAGTTCCTCCATGTACAGAATGGGAGTATTCTTCTACCTCTGTAAAGGACTATGAGAGTCTTCAGTGGGAAAGGAGGGCAGCTCTGTGTCTATGAAGCACTTGACATGCCCATTATGTAACCACAACCATGGTACATCATGGTACTCCTACAGCACAAACAGGCACAGGACAGCCCTTCAGTTGTTAGCAAAGGAGCTTGTAACACATCACCTTCCCTTGGACCCAAGCAAGACAGAAGTGGAGCCTGGGAAGAGCTGGGTCCAGGGTGACTCAGCTGAGGAAGAACAGAGTCTATCAATCTCTTTTCCTCACTGTTGGTGCCAGAACTGGGGGAAAAGTGAAAAAAGTACAGGTCTGGGATTAGAAATGGGATTTTGGCACTCTTACCAGGCCCAGAAAGCACAGGTTTGAAAGTAGGGTAACAACAAGTGGAGGTGTTGGGAGAAATAGATTGGGACTTAAGACTGGGAAGGCAGAGAGAAGCCATGGTGGAAAGCAAGGGAGGACTGTAAGTCAGTAGATGGGAGGAGACTGGGACTGGGAGAACCTGCGGAGGTGGAGGAGAAGGGAAAAGGATGGAAAAATGGATCAGAGGAGGAGCCAAAACACTTGAAGAAGAGTGGAACTGGCTGGACAAAGAGCCTGGGGCAAGGAGTCAAGAGTGGGAGGGACTGAGTTGGGGTGAGGAAGCTGGGAGCCCACAGGAGTAGGGGAAGGTAGACTGGGAGTGACTGGATTTCAGTGTCAAAAGGAGACAGGTAAAACAGAAGAAGAACTTAAAAGCAGGAAACTGGAACTGGGGTGATCCAGGAGCAGGGTAGAGATGGGTTGGAGGAGACTAGGCCAGGTGGTGCTTGGGAGAAAGGGATAGAAGCATCTATGCCCACTAGAACACAGCGCCCTTCAGCACAGTGCCCACAGCTCACCATCCCCCTGCTAATCAGCATCCCTCCTCATAGTGCTGGTGACAACTGTCACCAGTTACTCTGTTAACTCCAGAGGCAGAGGTTTGTCACTAACTGCAAGGGTCTGATCCTACTAAGCCCCTATGACAAGGTCACATAATGACATTTCTGCAGTGTCACTGGTTTTAACAGAGCAAAACCTAGGAAACCACAGCACATTGTCCCATGCATGTGCTAAGGCTGCAGAGCCAGGCACAGCCAGGATTAAGGCTGCCTGTGCCTAATGACACTGTATTTAATTACATGACCAGATCCCATTTCTTCCATAGTTTCAGTTTCATAGTTTCTAGGGTCAGAAGGGACCTGAGCAGATCATCAAGTCCAACCCCCTGCCATGGCAGGAAAGAGTACTGGGGTCAAATGACCCCAGCAAGATGTTCATCTAACCTCCTCTTAAAGACCCCCAGGGCAGAAGCCAGCACCACTTCTCTTGGAAGTTGGTTCCAGATCCTAGCCGCCCTGACTGTGAAGTAGCGCCTCCTGATATTTAACTTAAATCTACCCTCTGCCAGCTTGTGACCGTTATTCCTGGTCACTCCTGGCAGTGCTTGGGGAACAGGGACTTCCCCAATGCCTGCTGGTCCCCTCTGCAGGTGAATCAGGGCTGTGTAGGGAAGGAGGTCAATGTCTGTAAGGCCCGTTCCTCCCTTGTAGCAGCAGTTAGAAGGTAGGGAGTGAATGAACAAGGTAGGGGACTGCATGAATGAGGAGAGTCATTTCACAGTAAAGACAGAAACAAAACAGTGGTGCCCTGCCTCTGCCACAGTCATCCTATGGGACACTATGCGTGTCCCTTAGACCCAGCCTTGCAGAGTGGGTGACTAACTGCACATGCCTCATTTTCTGGTGCCCAGCCTGGAATTCCAGGTCACTGATTCTCAACTAGGGTGCCACCGCACTTGAAGATGCCTTGAGATCTTTTCAAGGGTGCCCTAGGATGCCATGCAATGCTGGCCTTGTTAGGTATGTGAACATGGTTCACAAGATTCCCCATAGGAATTCATAGCATTAAAAACATTCTGGCCTGCTGTCAGCTTTCTGACTTCTTTGCAACACAACTGCTCTATTATTCTTCTGTAGTCAAAAAACTGAGTGAAAAACCAAAAGTTGCCATTCCTTGAGGGGTGAGTCTAACAAGGAATATTGAGAATCACTGCTCCAGGTTCTGGTGGGAAGCAGTGCTGAGCACTTCCAGCTGCAGTTGAACTCAATGATGGCTCTGCTCTAAACACATAAAGATCTAACTGGTACTGAGTACTCTGAAAAGTCAGATCTGGGGTGTCTCAAGCTGGGCCCCCATGACTGGTAGATGCTCGTGACCTCAATCTCCATGTCAGTTCTCCATCTGTGAAAAGCAGACAATACCCCTCTTCTCATGGGGGAGGAGGTGTACAGATGAATCCAGAGGATTGTGAAGCACCTAGACATCATGGTGACAAGAGGAACCCACAAGGAAAGTAACTGTGTGCTCTGCAGAGCAGAGCAAAGTCTGTAAAGTGAGCAGTAGGTTAAGGCTCAGGGCAGCACGGTAAATGCAAGTTATTTAATAGGAACTTGTTAACCTTGTACCAACCCTCCTGTGCAGGGAATAGTGGCCAGGTCCCATGGGGGGAGGGGGAAAAATAGTATTTGATTGCTTAAAGGCTGCATCTAATCCACACTAACAAGGTGAGCAAATTAAGGTTGCAACAGGCAGCCTGTAGGCAGGTGACATGTGCACAAGGCTGTCTAGTTTTCAGAGAACTGCATTTTTTGACCAGCAAAAGTTAAAGACTAGCATTTTTGTTGTGTATGAGGGAGCAATGTAACCAAAAGCTCAAAGAAAGAGGGAGTGTTTTTAGTAGCTAAATATCTTCATCTCCATGATATAGAGAAACTGAGGCAGAGGGTCTGAGGGACTTAGTCACACAAGAAACTAGGAACACAATCTGTTCCTGGGTAAATCCAGGAACAGATTCTAGCTTTTGTGATGCCCAAATCTAACCACTAGGCAAAATGGCCTTCAGTTTGCATGCTGATGTTTCCAGAACCCCCTGAAAGCTGTTTACCTTGTTAAATTAACAAGAGAGGGGCAAAGGATCACACTCCCATTTTTTCTCCCTGACATGGGCTTCCTGGCTGGACAACACAACTCAGCATGCAATGCTGTCTCCTCTCCAACTGAACTTATATGGAACCCGGGAGAGTAGTGTGGCTATAAATGCAGCAATAAAAGATATCACATCTACCCAAAAAACCTTGCCTGCCTATGTCCTTAGACCAGCGGTCCTCAATCGTGGGAGCAATGGTGCTCCCCCCCACCCCAAGTTTATTCAGGTTCCTGCACACATTTTCAAGATCAGTAAAAATCATTATTCCAACAAATATTTTTTACATAAATATTTTTTGTAAGAAAAGAGAACTTGTACTTGTGGATCTAATGCAATTTTAAGTAATGGATGAGAGAATTAGATTGATCTAAATTTCATAGATTTCATAGACATTAGGGCTGGAAGGGACCTCAGGAGATCATCGAGTCCAGCCCCCTGCCCAAAGGGCAGGAAGTCAGCTGGGGTCACAGGATCCCAGCAAGATAAGCATCCAATTAAATTCTAAACTTTAAATATTCATATTGGCGCCTACTGCTTTTTCTTTCAAAATTCAAATGTGCCCTTGGGCACATAAACATGGGGAGCCCTGCCTTGGACCAACACAACTATAACCAACAACCCAGCTATAATGAGCACAGGACTTGTTGTCCAGCTGCGGGCCGCAGCCCATAGAAAAGAGGAGCGCAAGGGACCTAATCAACAAAAAAATCAAAATTTCAGTTCAGAAAGAGCAAAAGAGAAGTGCTGAAACAGAACTTCCCAATGCAAGATTTCCACACACTCTCCAGTCCATGAATCATCTTAGTAGTACCACCAGTCATCCCAACCCAGAGCAAAAGCAGATTTTGAAATACTGGGATTTCTTATGGAACAGAAATCCCTATTTTCAACCAATTCCAGTAAATAGAAATGCTGGAGAGTCCAGTGACAAAAAAACAACACCTGATTACAGATTTGAAGCCCCTGCACTGCTGCCATGTGACTGTCCTTCCCAATAAGCCCTAGTGGACCTGTCTGAAGAACTTTCACAATGCCCTGCTGGTTTATCTAGGGTCTACCTGGGAATCCCTCTCTTCCCTTGATAGGAGAAAAAGCCAGCTAATCCCTTCTGAGCGGGTGTCGTGAAATGAGGAAGACCAGCCAAATATCAAGAGGAAATGATGCATCATATAGCCTTTAGCAAAGTTAAATGGAGGGCAAATAAGTTACTTGTAGTTCAAAAAGACAGTCAATGTTTAACAGCCATATTGTTTAATATGTGAGCATTTCTTGAGGGTGAAGAAAGACAGCCAGGAAGATCTGAGGTGCTTGTGGGTTCTTTTCAAAATTATTTCTCCCCCTGCACACTTTTCAGTTTAGAATTATAATCACTCAGCACAGACAAGGCATCCTGTGGATGGGCCAGAGATGCCTTAATGTTTTCAATGTCACCATCTTACTGTAATAACCCCCAGTTTATACAGGAGATACAATTTTTGCTCAGGGTGTTACACTTCTGTTTCTAGTTTTAAGCTCTGCTCAATCCTTCCAGCCTTTTCAGTGAAGAGCTAAAGAATACTCTGACCCATGTTTTATTCAAGGAGGCGTCCACGAAAGCCATGTAGTTAGTTGCAAACAGATCTGCCTGATGTTTCTGAAGAAATATTAAGAACTTTCAGGCTTTTGTTTTTACACCATAAAGAGGAGAAAATAGAAAGGGCACAAATGCAGAATCTTTTGGGAGCAGCCTGTCACAGTTCAAGGCTGGGGCCTATTTAAAGAAGCTTCAAGGAAAATAGGTGAAATCCAAGACAATTCCTCTGCACCACGGAAAATGGAAACCAGGTTGGTGCATCTGATAGATGGAATTGAATACTAATCAATTGTTGACAGCAATAATCCTGTCAAACTGATCCAAGATTTACCTCTGCCTGCAGGATGGCAGCCAATGACAACAGAAGCAGCTCATATGTCACAGCAGAAACATCTGCTTGACAAGGGTGGTGGGAGGCTGAGTTCACCAGTTCTATGGTGCCTTTCAAAGTTCTTGAATGAAGAGGTCTGTAGGAGCACAAAGGATTATTACAGACCTTCCCATCAATGCCAGTGGGCTTGGGGTTAGACCCTAAAGGGAAAATTATGTAGCCAACCCTTGGAGACGCCTCTGTAGTCTTAACACCTGTTGATTTCAGTGGCTGTCAAGAGCATTTGACACTGCCAAGGAAGGAGGAGCACAGCAGCTTGTAGAGAGGGACCCTCATTATTATAGGTGGGCTCAACATCTGCTGTAGCCCAAACTGACATCCCATTTTTGCAGGCTGCAGAAAAAGAAAATCCAACCTGTAGAACAAATCAGAGCTAAGACAGTTACCTAGATTATATCAGTGAATGATACAATGAAAGAATAGAAACAAATAGACCAGTTGTTCCCAAACTCTGCTTGGAGAAGCACCGGTAGCTTGTAGGATGGCTGATCATAATAGCTCTTCTTCCCTGTTTGCAGCCACTACATGCCATTAAAAAAAGACCACTATATATGTGTTCCCCAAGTTTACTTTTCTAAACATGTATTAGCTATAGGGATGTTCTGACATTGCAAATAAGGAGAGAAAAGAAAGTAGATGGTCATGAGCAAAATTTCCTCCAGATGTTTTATCTAGGAAACCATGTCCCACACCAGGGAAAGCTCCTTGAAGACACCACATCCCAGGTGACAGCAGGTGTCCTAGCTTGTAGATCCAGCCATGAAAGTGTAGCTTTTCCCACAAAATCTGATTAGCAGATGAAAAGACTGCATTGCAAGACTATAGATTAGTATATAGTATGTATGGGGAAGGTGGGAGGAAGATGTGCAGAGGATAAACTGCATATGCAGGATGTAACAAAGTTATCTGGATTATACAGACTAGAAAAGTCAGACCCAGTAACCAGAAATCTACCTTTAATTGGGAGGTTCTCTCCAAGCAATTTCTACAATAACCTTAATGGATAGCTATGTGTCAATTTGACTTCATCCCACAGCAGAACAACTGTAAATGTGGAATACTGCATGCCTTTGACCACTTGCTGTTTGAGATGTGTGAACCTGTACTCAGACAGCTGTACAGTTACACAGGCTTCCAGTAGGCCAGAGGTAAACCTGTGGGTGCAGCACTGTTGTTGCAATTTCCTGACTTCCAAGCACTTTGCTCCTACAGTTTTCTCGTTGTATTCTCAGCCTGTGGAACCGAGTGCTGTGAGATAGGGACAAAAGCTGCAGAGATACTGGGAGGAAAAGGTCCTGGTGGATGAGTCTTGGGGATGCCAAGTGCTCCAGGTGCAGTGAGGTCAGAGGGAAATAAGAGCACTTTCATCCCACTTTGCACTGCTCACAGCAAGCAACTTCCTAGATGAGAGGTATGTGTGTTTGCCTGCCTGAGACCAGGTGGGTGAGCATCCCAGGTATGGAGGAGGGAGCAGAGCTGGACTTCACAGTTTGACCCTGTCCAGCTCCCCACAGCAGCACCCTCATGCCCTCGCAGACCCCAGCCCGCAGGGAGTTTCACAGCCATTCGACTGCAGATCTGGGCAGCCGAGCGTCTCCGGCTACAAGGACAGCCCAGAGCTGGCACCCAAGTCCGGGCATGGGAGGGGAGATGGGGCTGGGGCCTGGCAGGAAGGACTGCTGTTACCTCAGCCCCCGTTGCTTCTCACACTCGAGAGCCGCGTTGCCTGCCCAGCACCACCTGCGCCTGCAGCCTCCCCGGCCCCTTGGCACGGGCTGGCCGCCGGCACCAGGGC
>NW_017728923.1:3421665-3427418 GCF_001723895.1 Crocodylus porosus
CCAGACCCGCCTGTCGCGGCCGCCCTGAGACACCAACACCCCCGCCGCAGCCGCCAGAGCCTGACCCGACCCCGAGCCGGCGGTGGTGGCAGCGCGGCACCTTTAAGAGGCCGAGGGGCGCGGCGGGCCGGGACACGCCCCCGCCCTTAAAGGCGCCGCGTCCTCTGGCAGGAGGCGGCGGGGTGTGCTGCTGGCGGTGGTGCCGCGGGATGATGGTCTTTTACAAGTTGTTTGTGCGTTTACAAGACGGGATATTTGTTGCTACAGGAAGGCGTGTCCTCCGCTGTTGTGCCAGACCTTATGTGTTTATGTGTATTAATTAATAAGAAGGAGGAAGAACAACCCCACGCGCGAACCGCGGGCGCCCGGGCCCAGGATGCCGGCAGGCGTGAGGCAGCGCCGCGGTGCCCCGGGCGGGCTGTGCCCGAGCCGGAGCCGGGGCGCGGCGCGGGGGAGCGGCAGGATGTGCCAGGCCGGACCCCTGCGCCGAGCCCGGTCCCGCGTCTCCCCTCAGGGCAGCTCCGTGCTCTGGACGGCGCAGTCATCCCCGACCGGCCCCGCTGCCGCCCTCTACGCCTGAACTTGCGCAAGACGATCCCGCCGACATCCCGGCCGCCAGCGTCACGGACGGCCGCGTGGCCTGTCCCATGCTACCGCCGCCCGCAACTGCTGGAAGGAGCCACTTTGCAACCTCTCTGGGCTGTTGTAGCTGGGGACTCCTTCTAGATAAACCCACCAAGAGCCCTTCTGCATTAAAGGTCGGGCAGGCAAGAGCCCTTCCAACGGCCGGCTGGGACGAGGGGAAATGCTTGAGGGTCAGGTGTAAGTGTGGAGGGGAGGGCGAACACCATGGCCTCCTGAAGCCCACAGGGACACGATGGGGCATGTTGCAGTGGGTGAGCCCTCTTGGTTCTTTAGCAGTTTTCAACTCTTAGGAAGTAAGGGAAGGCCTGCTTTCATCAGGTGTGGATCTGGGAAGCACCACAGGCTAGCACACAAAAACAAGAGTCTGCCTCCAGAACATGATATTGCAAGTGACTCCATATGGACAAGTCCTTGCATCACACCAGGCCTTGCTTTATCTGCTTGCATAACCAGGTGTAATAATTTCTGTCTCCTGAGGGCTTTGCGAAGCTTAATTTGTTAATGTTTGTGAGGTGCTCGGCAATCAGAAAAGCAAAATATCATCATCAGATACGACTCATTTTACCAGAGTGACACTGAAAGAATCCAAGATGCAATCACCACCTTCCACTGCTTTTGTTTTGTTTCTGCTTTTAGGCAATTGTTCTGCACAGACTTAAGCTGACAGGCAGCTAAATATTTGGTCATCATCTGGTACACATCAGTAGATGCTTGCTGAAACCCAGGAGCTCTGCTGACTTATATCAGCTAAAGGTCAGGCCATCTATACTGTAGACAGAGCTCACTATTTTATGATGCTTTCAGCTATTTTGATTGCTCTTAATGAATGTTACCCAGCAGTGCTTTCAAACTTCCTGACAAAATCATCACTTGTGAGCAGTGGAGTGTGATCAAAGCAAGGAGGGAAACGGAATACAAATCCAGGCCAGTGATTCAGTTTCTAACTGAAATAAACTGAAGAGCTTTTCAAACCAGGATTAAATTCAGCCTCTGTAGGTAGATCTACACAAGACATTTACAGGGGAGTAGACTAATTAGCCCTGCAGTACACATCTCAGCGTCTACATGTTTGGCCGTGTTAGGCTGCAGGAAACTAATAAGCTTCGCAGCTGGTTAGTGCTTGTAAATGCAAGTACTATCCTGTAGTGAAGTTTTTTCATGTACAGCAATGCATGTGTGGATGCTGACCTGGATGGTTGGGCATGAGGCTGCTTCAGTCCAGAGGCTGCCTGCCAGTTAGCCCTGTGCTGGAGCACCCTTATGCCCCTGCCAGCCCTTCTGTAGCACATCGAGCTGGGTCAGAGCAGTGCCAGGCCATAGGCCCCTTGCCAGCTGGGCCTGCTCCAACCTGGCTAAATGTGCTGAGGTCCTGAGCACTTGAATAAACAGTCACTCAGGAGCAATAAAATCTGCTGTGATATGCATTAATATACATGTGTAGATGTGCCCAATACATAGCAACTCAGGATAGATGGATGCATACAAAGATGGTAGCCCTCATCTTTCAAACACACCCAGGTTAGCTAGGCACTGGTGGCAGAGATTGTAGATAAGCTAGTGATCAGCAGGGATCCTAGTTTTCTCTGACTTAAAAAAATCCCCAATTTTCAATTAAAAAAAAATCCATGATTTAAATGAAATTTCACTGATATATAGGTATGTATATAGTGGGGTTTCATTTCGATCATGGAAAATGTGGATTTGTGGTTATTTTTTAAAACTGAAAATTGGGGATTTTTTTAAATCAGAGAAAACCAGGATCCCTGGTGATCAGTAGGCAAGGTGCTTGGCTGACTGCAGCAGGTAGTTAGCAAGAGAGGGTCCCATTGACACCCAGATAAAATAATCCCCATAAAAGCGAAAAACCTCCATGACATTCACCAGGCACTTCCTTTGTGGGGAAGACAGATGGGAGTAGGTATGGGGGGAAATTTCTGTGGATCCCATCAGATCCATATGGATCATGGGGAATCAGTATAAGACATAATGCCCCCTGGATCCTGCTGGTCCCTGGAGAGCATTGTCGATGCACCAGCTGTGCTTCTAGAAGCAAGCTCAATCATGGCTGTCCCAGAACCCTATTAAAGTGGTACCCCATGATTGCTTTTCAGCCTTTTGGCTAAAATCAAGTGTGACAGGGGGCACTTGAACTTCTGGTCCTGGGATTGCATGTAGGATGCCAGTCTGGATATGGGGAGCATCTGAACTCCAAGGCCTGCAGGCCTAGAACATCACATACTGGCCTGGTTGAAGTTATATTGGCTATGGATTCCAGTAGGCACAGTTATGGAGCTTTTCTCAGTTGGATTTGGAATTTAATTGGCTATTGGAAATAAATAAATAAATTTATATATGGTGCTGCCCCATGGCACAGAATGAGAAACAGTATAAGTAAACAGCCTAAGGTGAATTTCTGTCCTTGGCCCCAGCTCACTCTACAGAGTCTCCCATGGAGCCAGAATTTAGGAGCAAAGAGTGCAGGGGCATGGTGCAAAGGTGAGCACCATCTCCCTCCACACCTGGACCTGGAGGGATGCATGGAATCTCAGGCAAAGACATATTTTGGGAGTAAATTGAGCTCCATTGCTACTCTCATTCAAACACACCTTGTTCAGCCTCCGTTATCACTGAGGGGGCAACAAATTTAACTTCTCCAGACCCTGTGACACCCACTGGAAAATCAAAGGCACTAACTGGCTCCAGCTGACTGAAGGGTTCCCCTGTACAAAGGCCATGTGTTTCATCATATACCAAGAGAGAACTGTGTCTGCTTGCATGCATGAGCTGTTGCATGTGAAAGGGGCCCCTTCTAGATCGGGTCCTATTTGGGCTGACAGTGGTCTTGGGTAATTCCACTGCTCAAAATCACGGGCTTGTTCTATTGCATTGACATGTAACTGACTTGGATTTGTGTCTCATCTAGAAGGCTGAGTCCATTTTACTCCAGACTGCCCAGGAATAGGGCGGGGAACAGATCAGCTCCCCCTTTACACAGATCACTTCTAATCTCCCTGCATGAAGGAAGTAAAAGCCATTTGAAACAGATGAAAGGAAATTGTTTTTCATACTGTGCATACTTAACATGTGGAACTCACTGCCACAAGGTACCTGGAGAACAAGACAATTCACAGCAGAACATCCCGTTATAATAGATTAAAAAAATTACAAGGACTGTTACCTCTCAAGCATTAGAGATTGGGGCAAACTCTGGCTGATGAGAGCGAGGAAGAAAATGGTGCAGTTAGTTTGTAGTTTTCTACCCTGGAGTTTCTCCCTGAAGTATCTGCTGCTGGTCAGGAACAGGGAGGGGAGCCATCAGTGTGATTGCAGAGAAGCTCAGCCTGGCTTAGCAGAGAACCCTTCAGTGAGCTTAAACACAAAAAGGAAGCTTAAAAGAAGTGGAAGCTTGGACAGACGACTAGGGAAGAGTATAATAATATTGCTCGGGCATGCAGGGATGAAATCAGGAAGGCCAGAGAGCAACTGAAAAATCTTGCCTGCTTTTAGGTAAGGTAACGATCTGCTGGGCCTCAAGTTACTGCAAGGGAAAGGAAATTAGTAGCAACAATATCCTGTGGCTCCCTTTCATTCAGGGCTCGTGAAGGTGAGTAAAGTATCATCTCTCTTTAGACCAATGGGAAACCAAGGCGCAAAGCAGTGAAGTGACTTGTCTAAGGTCATATCATAGGCCAGTGGCAGAGCTTGCATTTGGCTTGGCTCTCCTGACTTCCAGTTTCTTTTTATAAGTGCTAGATGCTGCTGCCAGGACTTCTTTGTCCCAGCCCCCTGGGTTGTGAGAGAACTACGCCTCCACAGTGCAGCCCAGGCAAGGCTGACTTGCAGTTTCTTGTTCAGACTCAACCAGAAGATGCTTAGTCACTGCCCTTTTGATCAGGTGCTGCCTGGCTTTGCCTCGGGAGAGCCAGGTTCAGAGGTGACCTTGGGAATTCCTGCTTCTCCAGGCAGTGAGGCCCTGGAGCCTTGTGAAGGTGACACTAGTGACTGTTTTTTTAGGGCAAGGTGCATTTTCCTGCACTTGTGGGCACCCTCTAGTGTCCATCACAGCATTGCAGGCAGCTGCCAAGTAGGGGAACACAGAAGGAGTCAAATGAGGGGTAGAGACAAATCATGGTGAGGAGCTAGGGGACACCCTGAAGCATCAGGGTTTGGACCAGCTGTCAGCCCACATCACGAAGACAGGCTGATGGGAGTGGGGGGTTGTATGAAGAAAGAGATGCCCCATGTGTCCTGGTCTGCCTGGTGGGGCAAAGGCAAAGCCCAGCCCATGCTGAGGATGCCAGAGCCTAGCCTCCTGACAACACATGTGAGCTTGTTCCTGTTTGCTGCATGTGAGGCCTTTGTATTTTGATGGGTGTCCTGAAAAGCAGGAGGCGTTTTAACCTGGCTTGGCAGAGCACAGAGCTGGGGTCATGTGGATCCCCTCTGAGTGCCAGGTTCTGCACATGGGGGAGTCCCTGGCCAGATTTGGGGGTGGAAGAATGCAGGCAGAAGTGGACAGCAACCTGGAGAGTAAAGGCACAGCATGCCACAGCTCCCACTGGAAGTATTCACTGCCTTTCTAACTGGATGGTTCACCCAGATGGGGTAAGAAAGGCCACTGGCCCAGGATCTGAGAGACCTGGGTCCTTGCTGTGCCAGGGCTGCGCTGTGTGACTTCAGGCAAGTCACAGTCAGGGCTAATCACCATGGGTAATATTATTTTCCCTCAAAGGGCTGTTGTGAAGCTAAAACCCATTTGGGATGATGTGGCTAGTGATAACTCCAGGGCTTTATCTGGACACAGGAACATACCTGGGTGGGGGCTGCCAGCAGGGTGGGTTGGGCAAAACTACAGACAGGGAATGTTGCCTGATTGGCCCTTTGCTTGCAGGAGAAGCTGGGAGTGATCTGAGATTCATGTGTTGATTTCTTTGGGATGGGGAGTGAGGCAAGTTGTCATCCCTCATTAGGAATTATTTTAATGATGCGCTGGTGACTGGAGACATCACAAGAAACAGAAGAAAGTTTCATAGTTTCATAGTTTCATAGTAGCTAGAGTCGGAAGGGACCTAGGTAGATCATCTAGTCCGACCCCCTGCCTTGGCAGG
>NW_017728923.1:3427429-3439577 GCF_001723895.1 Crocodylus porosus
CTTTAGGGGAAAGGTGGAGCCCATCCCATCCCAGCATGTCTCTCATCACGATGTGCCGGTCATGGCTGAGGAAGCCAAAGCCCGCCTCGAAGCACCATTCCTGTAGCCTCCAGTTGGTCTCCGCTATGCACATCTCAAGTGTTTTCATGCAGATGAGCGCAGCACACACCTGATGTGGAAAAAGCACAGAATTTACCAGCTTATTGCAGGGATGACAAGCTAGGCTAAGGGCAGCTTTTGAAGTTCCTGATAGAGTCCCTGATGTGAAGGGAGCACCTAGAAAAGAGATTGCAAAACCGACAACAGGGTGGCTGAATTACATGGTAAACTGGTGAATACTGAGTACCTCAACTCCCCTGGCTCCAGTTAGATCTGAGGGTGCTTTGCACCAGACAGGATCAGGACCCTCATCCTGATGCAGGTGCCAAAAGACAATGCCCAGCTGCAGGCAGGAAGTTGTCGGGGTGTTTGCAGTCCTTTCCACCAGACATGCATTTGGGATATGCACCAAGGAGACTGTGTTCCGGGCTGATGATGAAATAAAGCTGGTGAAGTGAGAGTTGAAGGACAACGCTGTCGTCTATGGCCCTGATCCCGTGATGAGCCACCAGCCAGCTGGGCTGTAACAGGGAGGACCACTATTTGTCTGCCTCCATGTGGTGTGCAACCCCTGGCAGGAGTTGCTCAGCTCCTCCTCAGCATCAGACCCCAACATGACATGTACATGAACGTGCTAAACACCTAATATTTAAACTTGGCTGCTTCCAGTGAAGTCTGGACCCAAAGGCCTGTGCTGCTAGGAGCATGGGCATACAGAGGTCAGCAATCACTGAGAACAGCTGGTGCTTGTGCTTGTGACCTGGCTGCCTCCATAGACTGCCAGTTCCCCCCACTATAGACCACTGCTCCCTTCTGCTATGTGCCCCTGCCTCTGTCACACACCATACACTGCCAATTTGCAGCCCCAACAACAGCCTGCTGTCGGGGGGGAGGGATGGGAGGAGAGAGCATGGGAGAGGGGTGGCAGAGAAGGGGGATGTGCTGGACTGAGCCCTATGCCCTGATCCTCTGTGCTGCTGTGGCCACATCCGGTCATTTTGCAGCCCATATCCAGCCTCTGGGCCACAAGTTGCAAAGCCAGAGTTTATTATGTCAGTAAAGCACCCCCAGAGTGGGCACAGATGTTTCGCAGAGCTGTACATCATACCACTATAGTGAAGCCACCCCCTAGCAAAACCAACTCTCCTGGCCTGAGTGGTGTAGTGGTGTAGGGCTTTCTCAAGGCATAGCTGTGTTTATCAGAGACCACAGGGCTGCTCTCAGGGCAGACACCTGTAATTCACATTGTGCTGAATTTTTTCTTCAGGCCCGGATGTTGCTCCCCTGGTCAATGGGAGCTCTTGCTTTTGAAAGTTGGTGGAACCAGGACTGTGTTGCTCAAGTCTGGGATTCTGGGCTTCCTCTGTCCAGCTAACGTTGGCTCTCAGGGCATCACCTAGAGGAGGAGGAGGAATCTGAGACTCCATTGTCATGTTTTAATGTCTCCCCATATCTTACCAGTCCCTGAAGGTGGGAAAGAGAGGTCAAGGACAAGGTCTGAAAATCAAGACTCCCGGTCCTTGTCCTTATCTTTCCTACCACTGACTCCTTCCTACCACTGACTTCCCACCACTAACTCCTTAGTTGATTTCAAGCAAGTCACTTCATCCCGGCCTCAGTTTCCCCATCCTAAAGAATTCCGACTTTGGAAGGGGTGTTGAGATCCTCAGACAATAGTCCCTGTACACAGGCATCATTTGGTTAATTATTAATAATTCGGTATTTAGCTTCAACCCTTAGGCTGACTGTGTGCTGTGACCACTGCCTGTCGTGCTAACCAGGAGGGTCTCTGTCTCCTTGTGCTCCCCTGTCTGTCTGTCTTCCTTCTCTATCTATTTGGTGTTACATTTAGATTACAAGTTCCTTGAGCCAGGAGCCATCTCTGATCTGTGTTTGTACCGTGCTTGGCGCAGCAGGGTCCATGCCTGGTGCTACCACGAGAAGGAAAGATGACAAAATATGCCTATTGTCATGTTTTAATGTCTCCCTATATATTTGCCCTTTCCTGACAGAGGAATACTGAACGCTTAAAAGCTTAAGAAACAAACTGTGTTGCACAGGATCAGTGTTTTTTAAGTAATTATTAGGGTTATTTACAGAAATGCTCCAAGGTTCATGTTCCACAGACCCAATCTGTTTGCTCTAGCAGGGGGAAGGGAGGTGGAGGGCAGAGGGAGATTTACCTGAGTCTGGGCCAGAGGTGACACCTGTTTGTTAAGGAATTATCCTGCTGTTTGCTTGGCAGCTGTAGCTTTCCAGACCAGGAGCCACTGAAGGTACAGGCTCAGCCTGGAGCCTGCACTGGTCCAAGTGGAATCATTTCTAATCAGGCCTCACTTTGCCACATGCAGACAGTTTGCCCCTGCATGGTTCCCTTGGCTTTGGCGGAATGACCCCTGAGATAACCCTGGCCTCTTAGCAGCATGAAAAGCTCAGTCCTGCAGGTGTAGGGCATGTCGTCCATTGGCCGGTGCCTCATATGCTCATTTGTACCAGGGCAAACAATGCTCCCAGTCTGATGCAGCTTTTCCTTGGTGTAAGTTTGTGCACACGGTACAAGTGTGCTGCTGCAGCCCCCGATTCACCCAGCGGGGTGGGAGTTTGCCATCAACTGCAGTGAGTGGAGGGTTGGGACTTACAAACTCTCACAGAACAGCATGTCCTGACGTCAGAAACCATGGCATAGTTGGCCTTTCTCTTCTCCCTGGCTGTCAGCCCCCATGGAGCCAATCTCCTTTTCGGGTGGTTCTGTTATCTCAACCCTCCATACCTCTGGTGGGGGTTCTTGCTCATCCCATGAGTTCCCAGCATCTCAGACCTCCTCTACTGAGCCACTGCCTGTGACTCTGTTGACCTTCTCCTTCAATCACGCCTTACTTGGATCTTCATTCAGGTTAGGTTAGTTCAGCTCTTCTGGAGGTATTTGTCCTCTAGAACAAGAACAGACACTCAGCACATTCATGTGGAATATCTGCGCTGCTTTAAATTCACATTCTGCCTCCATCCAGATTAACTTCCCTGCATAGAGAGGTCCTGACTCAGTGATGGGAATGTCTTGGGAGGTGGGGGGCACACACAGGTCCCTCCTGGTCCCTTTGCCCCAGACTTGCCAGCTCCTGGCTCCCTCTTGCTCCTGGCTCCAGACCAGACCAGACCAGACCCCTGTCTTCTGACCTCTGGATCTGGCTTTAGTTTGGCAATTGCTCATGTCCCATCATGTATAGCTACAGCAGTGACACCAGTCTGGAACTTGTCTGCTCCTGATTCCCTGGATTGTGACCCTCTGGAGTCAAACCTCGACTGACCACATCCCAGTCATCTCCTGACACTACTGACCTTGTCAACCTGTCACAGTCACTTCCATGCCTCCCCAAGCTAAGCCCCCATGTGTGTCCCAGCATCCCTGAGCACATCTATGAGGTCCTTGTCCAGCCCTTATAGTTTCATAGTTTCATAGTAGCTAGAGTCGGAAGGGACCTAGGTAGATCATCTAGTCCGACCCCCTGCCTTGGCAGGAAAGAGCACCGGGGTCAGATGACCCCGGCAAGGTGCTCATCTAACTTCCTTTTAAAAATCCCCAGGCTAGGAGCCTGCACCACTTCCCCGGAAGCCGGTTCGACTTTCTCAAAGCCTTGTTTGACTTTCTCAAAGGCTCCTGCTCTGCAGTCTGAAGAGACCCTCATCGGTTTGTACACCAGCCCCTTTGCAGTGACCTGTTGCCCACTGACGTTAACTGACTGTGGATCTGTCTCCCTGACTGACCTTGGACTGCAGGCTGCTCCAAGCATGGCCCACCCTTTCCTACCTGGAAAGCAGCTTATTGGCTGTGGATGTCACTGCGCACAGTGTCACCATTAACGCTGCTGGAGGGTCCCGGGGAATGAAAGAGCAACCTCTCCCTCCCAAGGGGAGGCATTGCTATACCACCCCAAGAGGCCTCCTTCATTGTAGAGGAGGATGAAACAGGGAAGATCTGAAATCAGACTCTGAATGGAAACAGCCACATAACCTTAAGGGGCAGCATGGACCTGCACCCCAGGAACTCCCTTTGTCCCTTCCCTTGATGTAAGAGATCGCTGCACCCTGGAGTTACTTGAGATCTACTGTCTGCAGGAGGCGGCTAAGGAGGCCCCAAACCTTCCTACTACTCCCCTTCTGGCTTGAAGAGCCTCTGGGTCTTCATTCCCTTTTCCTAGGGCCTGATCCTGAGGCTGTGCTGGAAGTGGGAGGTTACCAGAGGTCTCAGCAGCATCTCTCAGGTCCTTATCATTCATATTCCCTCATGTCTTCCTCTGGGCTGGAGGGGCAAGCCAAATCCCCCCTTCCCCCTCTCCAAGGCCAATTAGTGCTGCTCAGAAATGGGAAGTAGCCAAATAAGGCCACAGCCCCCCAGGGCAGGCAGCAGGCAGTGCATGGTTTTGCCTCCTCAAAGTGCTGCAGTGGCATGTGCCTGGTGACTCCAGGGCAGAAGGATCCGGTGCTTAGGTTTCATTCCAGCAGGTCTCTCAGTCCTCGGTGTTACTTTAAATCAGGTCTGGGTCTCAAATGGTGCAACTGTTTGTGCTTGAAAACATAGCCTGAGCCTGGGAGGCAGCACACTAGTTCAGTTCCATACTCAGCAGGGTTGTTTTTGGGATCCGGGTCCCTGGGAGCTGATGTGTTTCACTCCAAGGTCGGAACAGATAAACCTCCTTTCCATGTGTGACAGACAGTTTGCTGCTGGTGGATGAAGCAGGGGTCAGGGTGGGTCACCATGGGTGGGGTAGGAGAGGGAGCCTCACCCCTTCTGCCCAGCCACATGCTGAACCCCTCTGAACATCAGATGTTATGTGTATGAGTGAGCAAAAGGGCCTGGCCTGTACTCTGTTCTCTGACTTCAGTGGACGTTGCATCATGTCTTTTAAGCTTGGAATAGCTCAAATGCACCTCAAGGCAACGAACCTCCAGGCTGACACACAGTTTGCTAAGTGTCATGCTGAGCTGGGTGACAACAAATGGGTCAGCCTGAGCCGGACTCTGGGCATAACCCTGACATCCTAGTAGAGCATTCTCGGCTTGGCAGTTGTTATCACCTTTCCTTGTGCGGGAGTGAATCTTCCACAAGACCTGCAGAAAAAGCACAAAGACCTGAATTGGCAGGTAGTCCACCAGGCACTCCCTGTGCAGGCATGAAAAAACAGCAGATAGAAACCCTCCGCCACCTCTTCTGGGACTGCCCATATGCCAGAGGTGTGGAAGAAAATCCGGGTGCTCCTCCTGGTGGTGACAGGTTGCAGAGACCTGACCAGGGAAGCTGTTCTCTATGGGCATCTGACCAGACAGCCCGGGGCCCAACAGCTCGCTTCAGCCAGTGCATATCCTGCTTCAGGTCTGCACTGTAGAAAGTCAGGAACCTGCTCATAAACAGACACTCAGACCCCACAGTTGAGGACTGTATTAAAATGAGACTAAGTGAAATGGACTGGTTCTACAGTAAGACAGAACAGGACAATGGGAAGGAAATGGCAGACCTCATCTGGTGGAGAGGGGTCTGGCATAGACTTTTTCAGGAGTAGACCCTCTGAGGAGGGCGGTGGGTGGGGGTACAGGTATGGAGATGGGTGTATGGGCTCATGAATACATGGTGTGAACTCTGTAATGGGTTTTCATGTGCTGTGAACCACAGGGGCCACTTGGCAGGGTGTTGGAAGTGAAATTAGATATATATAGTTATATATATGTATCTAGATATCTATCTCTCTATATATGTATGTATGTATGTATATATATGGAGAGAGAGAGAAATATTTTTGAAAAAAAAAAGTTGTTATCAAGTTTCACACTCAGTTTTCAGTTGGCAGGTGCTCCAGGTATATTGCCCATGACAACACATCAAGTGATCATGGGAAGCTCAGGGACCATGACAAGAATGTGTCAGGGAATTGGGAGGGGGCTGGAAAAAAAGGAAAGTCAATCCTAGACACCCCCCACCAATGTCAAACTGTTCCCTTCCAGTGCTCACAGTGAAAAGCAACATAAAATCATAGAAGTTAAGCACTGGAAGGGACCTCGAAAGATCATTGAATCCAACCCCCCAGCTCTGCCAGTTACTGCTGAGATCGAATGATCCCAACAAGGTGTCTCTCCAGTCTCCTCTTGAAGACTTCCAAGACTGGGGACTGCACCACTTCCTTGGGAAGTCTATTCCAGATTCTGGTCACCCTTTCCATAAAGAAGTTCTTCCTTACATCCAACCTGAAACCATCCTGTAACAGTTTATGGCTTTGTCCTCCCCTGGGGTGCCCTAGTGAAGTTTTTTCCCCCGTTCCCGATAATCACCCCTTACATACTTATAGATGTAGACTTATTTTCCCCAGGTTGAACAGTCCCAGCCAGATCCCTTAGTCCAACATGTACTGGATTTGTTCATGCCTACCCTGCCAATTAATCTGAGGTGTCCAGTCACAGCCAACCATTACCTGAATCTGTCAGTGGCCCTCCTTTGAAGAGTAATACTGCTGGGTTATAGCAACCATACCCCAGTCTGGGTCTTCCAGGTGCAGGAGGCCCTGAGTGCCAAATGTTACCTAGTTGAAGCAAACATCATGAAACAATTTCCGAGAGTGATTCATAGATTCATAGATGTTTGGGTTGGAAGGGACCTCAAGAGGTCATTGAGTCTGACCCTCTGCCTCAGGCAGGAAAGAGAACTGGGGTTAGATGACCCCAGCCAGGTGTATGTCTAGCCTCCTCTTAAAGACCTCCAAGCTAGGGGAGAGCACCACCTCCCTTGGAAGCCCATTCTAGATTCTGGCAACCCTTACTATAAAGAAGTTCTTCCTGCTGTCCAACTTAAATCTGTTCTCCATCAGTTTGTGACCGTTGATCCTAGTTACTCCAAGGGGTGCCCTGGTAACCAGAGCATCTCCTAGTCCTTGCTGCCCTGCCCCTTCCCCTCCGATAAATGTGTAGGTGGCTATAAGATCACCTCTCAGCCTTTTCTTGAGGAGGCTGAAGAGATCCAGGTCCCTCAATTTTTCCTCATAGGGCTTTGCCAGCAGGCCCCAAACCATATAAGTGGCCACCCTCTGAACCTCTTGAGGTTGTCCACATAACTCTTGAAGTACACAGCCCAAAACTGGATGCAGCACTCCAACTGCAGCCTGACCAATGTTGCATAGAGGGAAAGTATCACCTCCCTGGACCTGTTTGTGATGCACCTACTATTGCATGATAAAGTGCGGTTAGCGTTACTGATCACTTTGTCACATTGACAACTCCTGCTTATCTTGGTGTCAACAATTACTCCAAGATCCCTTTCCACTGCTGTGCTGCTGAGAAGGTCATCCCCCACCCTGTAAGTGTTTGCACTTGTCTTTGTTGAACTGCATCTTATTCTGTTTTGCCCACTTTCCCAACCTGTCCAGATCCACCTGGATTCATTCCCTACCCTCCAGTGTGTTTACCCCATAATTTGATATAATCTGCAAATTTGGACAGAGTGCTCTCTACGCCCTCATCCAAGTCACTGATGAAGACACTGAACAGCACAGGTCCAAGGACCAAGCCTTGTGGGACTCCACTGTCCACTTCTTCCCAGATCGATACCGACCCATCCACCACCACTCTCTGGGTGCAACCCCTAAGTCAATTTGCTACCCACCTGACCATGTAATCATCTACGTCATAACCGCTCAATTTATTTATGAAAATAAGATGAGATACTGTATCAAAGGCCTTCTTAAAATCCATGTAAATGACATCTACCTCGACTCCTGTGTCCAAGCATTTTGTGACCCGGTCATAAAAAGAAACAAGGTTAGTCAGGCAGGATCTACCTGCTATTAACCTGTGCTGGTTGCCGTTCAGCATTATTTTTCCTGCTGGACTCCCACAAATGTGACCCTTAATTTTTTCAGAGGTTTTCCCAAGGTAGAGGTGAGACTAACTGGTCTAAAGTTACCTGGATCGTCCTTCCTCCCCTTCTGGAACATAGGGACCACATTGGCCCTTTTCCAGTTCTTTGAGACCTAGCCTGAGCACCATGAGTGCTCAAACAGCCATGCCAGTGGCTCTGCTATAACACTGGCCAATTCCTGCAGCACCCTTGGATGAAGATCATCTGGGCTTGCTGATTTGAACACATCCAGTCCTCCCAAGTGCCTCTTCACCAAGTTGGTGCTAACAGTTTGTGGGCTGGTGTCTCTTTTGTGCCAGTCTATGATCCAATTGGGAGATTTGTCTTGATCCATGTTCAGGAACACAGAGGCAAAAAATTCATTGAAGACTCAGCCTTGTCCCTCCTGTCTGTCACTAATTTCCCTAGTTTGTCCTGTAGGTGGTCCTATGCCTCCCTGCGCCTTCTTTTTACTCTCTATATACCTGAAGAAGGACTCTTTGTTGTCTTTAATTTTTTCTGCCAGCCTAAGTTCCATTTCTGCTTTGGCCTAATTCATTAAACTCATTCTTCCCTGATATTTAGGATGGACATTCATTGTTTGGAAAAGATCAGCAAGAATAACTCAAGGATGCCCTGTAACAACAGACTAGAGAATCTCACTCTTCCTAATGAATCAGAGACAACATCCACCTCCACCCATGCTTGATCAGTCTTCAAACAGCAGTTTGAGGAAGAGATTTCTGATACCAGCTGGCTCTCTGATCCGGGGGGGGGGAAGCATGCTGAGGCCCAGGGGATGGAATCTGTGAAATTAGGAAGTCAGGCTAGAAAAAACATGCATGTTGACTAGTGGAAGGAAATTTGACCACTGAAACAACCTCCCTCCCCCCTGACAGAAGTGGTTGCTTTTCCATCACCTTCTGTCTGTCAGTCAAGATAGGGCATCTTGGAAGGATCCACATGGCTCAGACAGACATGGTGGGCTTGATGCAGCAATAGCTGGTGGAGGGTCTTTTCCCTGAGCTCCCTGGGAGGTTTTACTGGTCCCTTCTCACATTCAGAGGTGGGGTCTTTGGCATCTGAACTAGACATCCAGCTGGTGCCTGTCAAACAGGCCCTGGGCTCCCTGTGCACAAGCCCAGCTTCCCAAATCTGAGGGTTGCGGATACAAATTCTCCTTGTTAAGTACAATTCCATTTGTGTTTGGGTTCTTCCGAGGCATGGACAGGGGTTTTTCCTGCACCTGCTGCTCACAAACAGGGAAGAATTGGTGGAGGTTGTAGGAATGGATGACAACTTGGGCAGCAGTGACCATGAGATGATAGAGCTCAGGATCCTGACAAAAGGAAGAAAGAAGAGCAGCAGAGTAAGGACCCTGGACTTCAGAAAAGCAGACTCTGACTCCCTCAGGGAACTGATGGGCAGGATGCCCTGGGATGCTAGTCTGAGGGGGAGAGGAATCAGGAGAGCTGGTTGTATTTTCATAGATTTCATAGACCCACCTTACTGAGGGTGCAGGAACAAACCACCCCAATGTGTAGGAAAAATAGCAAATACAGCAAGTGCCCTGCTTGTCTGAACAGAGAACTCTTCCGTGAGATTAAACACAAAAAGGAAACTTACAAGAAGTAGAAGCTTGGACAGATAACTATGGGGGAGTATAACAATAGTAGCAAATTGCCCATCAAGAATGACAGGGCATGGGACAGGCAGGAACAGAGCCCCATGTCTGCCCCCGCCACCGCTCAGGTTCCAGCTCCACTCCACACCCCCCAACCCCCCACCGCTCTGGGTTCAGCCGTGCTCCATCCCTCCCACTGCTCTGGGTCCAGCCCCACTCCACCCCCGCCCCCTCCACTCTGGGTCTGGCCCCGCTCAACTTCCCCCCAGGCTGCTCCAGGTCTGGCCCTGCTCCACCCCACTCCCTGCTGTGCCAGTCTACCCCCACTGCCTGCCACTCTGGGTCCACATTGCCTGCGTCCACCTCTCTGCCTGTCCACCACCCCTCCCTCCCTGCTGGCTGTTCTGGGGGCGGCAGGGCTGGGTGGCAGGGAGGCGCCACCATCGTGACCTCCCCACCCCTTCACCCTCAGGCAGGGAGGCGGGGAGGCAACCCCACTGCTTGGGCAGGCAGGGCGTATTCGTCGCCGCTACAAACTTCCCTGGCAACTTGGGCATGTACAACCCAGGCCGTGCAGCCAATCACCACCCACCTTCTTGGTGGTACATGCACGGTTGCCCCAAAGTGTTACAGACAGACAAATGAAACCTTTTATTATATTAGAATTGCTTGGGCACACAGGGATGAAATCAGGAAGGCCAGAGCGCAACTGGAGTTGCAGCTGTCAAGGGCCATGAAGGGCAACAAGAAATGTTTCTACAAGTATGTCAGCAACAAGAGGAAGATCAGCGAAAGTGTGGGTCCCTTCCTGAATGGGGGAGGAAACCTAGTGACAGAGGATGTGGAAAAGTGTTCAACTTTGCCTTTTTCACCTCAGTCTTCACAGGCAAGGTCAGCTCCCATACTGCACTGGGCAGCCTAGTTTCAGGAGGTGAGCAGCCCTCGGTGGTGACAGAACAGGTTAGGGACTATTTAGAAAAGCTGGACATGCACAAGTCCACGGGGCTGGATGGGATGCACCTGAGGGAGTTGGCTGAAGTGATTGCAGAGCTGCTGGCCATTGTCTTTGAAAACTCGTGGCAATTGGAGGAGGTCCTGGACAACTGAAAAAGGGCAAATATAGTGCCCATGTTTAAAAAAGGGAAAAAGGAGGATCCGGGGAACTACAGACCAATCAGCCTCAACTCAGTTCCTGGAAAAATCGTGGATCAGATCCTCCATTTCTAAGCATTTGGAGGAGAAGAAGGTGATTAGGAACAGTCAGCATGGATTCACCAGGGGCCAGGCATGCCAGACCAACCTGATTGCCTTCTGTGATTAGGTGACTAGCTCTGTGGATGTGGGGATACCAGTGGTTGTGGTGTACCTTGATTTTAGCAAGGCTTTTGATACAGTCTCCCACAATGATTTTGCAGGTAAGCTAAGGAAACGGGCTGAATGAATGGACTGTAAAGTGGACAGAAAACTGGTTGGAGCATCAGGCTCAGAGGGTAGTAATCAGCAACTCTATGTCCAGCTGACAGCATCCAACTAGACATTTATAGGGGTCTTCCTGCAATCAATGGTTCAGTGTCTACATGGGAGCCGGTATCAAGTGGAGTGCCCCAGGGGTCAGTCCTATGACCAGTTTTGTTCAATATCTTCATCAACAACCTGGAAGATGGCATAGGGTGCACCCTCAGCAAGTTTACAGATGGCACCAAGCTGGGGGGAGTAGCAGATACACTGGAGGGTAGAGCTAGGGTTCAGAGAGACCTCGAGAAATGGGACAAGCTGGGCCAAAAGAAATCTCATGAGGTTCAACAAGGACAAGTGCAAAGTCCTGCACTTGGGACAGAACAATCCCACACATGGCTACAGTCTTGGGACTAAAGGGCTAAGCAGCTCTGCAGAAAAGGACCTGGGGGTTACAGTGGACAATAAGGTGGATATGAGCTAGCAGTGTGCCTGTGTTGCCAGGAAGGCTAATGGCATATGGGGCTGTTATTAGTTGAGAGTGTTGCCAGCAGATCAAAATGATTCTTCCCCTCTATTCAGCACTGGTGAGGCCACATCTGGAGTACTGTGCTCAGTTTTGGGCCCCCACTACAGAAGGATGAGGACACATCGGAGAAGGTCCAGTGGAGGGCAACAGAAATGACGCGTGGACTGGGATGAGGAGAGTCTGAGGGAACTGGGCTCATGTAGCCTGTAGAAGAGAAGACCGAGAGGAGAAGTTTGAGCCCTCAGAGGATGGTGCTGCCTGTTCTTGGTGGTGGCAGATGACAGAACAAGGCACAATGGGCTCAAGCTGCAGCGAGGGTGGTGAAGCACTGGAAGAGGACACCCAGGGAGGTGGAGGAATCTCCATCCTTGGAGGGTTTTAAGGCCCTGCTTGATAAAGCCTTGGCTGGGATGATCTACCTGGAGACAGTCCTGCTTTGGGCAGGGGCTGGACTAGACTAGATGACCTCCTGAGGTCCCTTCCAGCCCTCGTTTCCTGGGGCTCGAGGAGGATCCCGTGGTCCTTCCCTCCGGCCCTGCCCACCGCCGCCGGGCGGGGCGGGGCG
>NW_017728923.1:3440032-3475908 GCF_001723895.1 Crocodylus porosus
CGGGAGCTCCGCTGCCCCGTGTGCTGCCGCCCCGCGTCCGCTCGGGCGCTGCCGCTGGCTCCCGCGTAGCTCGGGACTCGCTGCCCTCCCCACCCCCCGCCTCCTTCCAGCAATCCTAGCTTGGGCATCCAAAATCTTTGCTCACAAAGTTAAGGTCAATCTCTCTTTTTTTTCAAAGTTAGCTTCAGTTTTCCCACCTGTCAACCGGGGAACCGGGCATTTTCTGGTGTTTGCAGGTTGGTTTGAAGTGTCCTGTGTTCAAAACGAGGGCTGTAGCTTCCTCCTCACTGCGGAGGGGCAGGCCTTTGCGTTTCCTTGTGGCTCGTCCCCTTTGGCCCACGGTGGGAGAGAGGCAGGTAGCAACCTTGTTGCAGGTAGCACATCATGTCAGCCTTTCCTGCCCTAGTGCAGGGGGGCTGGACCCAATGATCTCAGGGGTCCCTTCCAGCCCCTAATATCTGTGAATCTGTGCCCCCTCCCCTTTGTTATAGAGGCTATTTATTGTGTTGCAGTATGTCTTGGGCAAACAGTAGACGCCATTAGGCAGGTTCTGATCGTGCCAGCTCTGAGTGATGTATCCTCCCTTTTTAATGAACAACTCTTTGCAGCCAGAGTCAGGTGTCAGTGCTGTGCTGCCCATAGGGTCCTTTGAAGCAGAGAGGTTCCCAGCTTCTGTATGATGGAGAAACTCCTGAGAGCTGTGCTTGTTAGGACTGCAATAGCCGTGGGGCATGCAAAGGCAGGCTGTGTGGGCCCATCCAACAGGGGAAGGTGGTGTCTGTAGTTGCTGTTCTGTTGGTCTTAGTTTTCCCCAGCTTGCAACAAGATGTGTGGGGGTGGTTGCCTTCCTCTATATTGTGGGGCATGACCCTTTTCCTGGGGTCTTCCAAATGCATGCTAAGCTACTATTTCTCTGTTGTTGCAGTGGCAGGACGTGGGCACTGCCCTTGTCTCTCCTCCTTTTACCTGTGTCGTGTCATGTCACGGGGCAGTTTGGATAGTCTTCATTGTAGCGGGGGTAGAGGTTTGCCGTGGTGATCTGGGGGGTTCCTGTGTCACCTGATTGCCTGTGAACATAGGGACTGTATTTGACTGCCCAGGATGCCCCTCCCCATCCTACACTCCTGTGTCTTCAGCTGGCCAGGATCAGCACTGCTGGGGTTTCTGACCTGCTGCTGCCCTGAAATGACTGGAGATCCAACTTGCTGGAAGAAGAGCTAGTATTCTCTAACTCAGGGATTCCCAAAGTTTTTTTGCCGTGGCCCAGCAAACTGCAGCCTGGAAGTGGCTGCGGCCTGGCAAACCACAGCCCAGCAGTCACAGCCGACCGCGGCCAGAATTTCTGGCTGGAAGACAGGTAAGGATACACCCACCCCCCTGGCAGGGGGGTGGGCCAAACCCTGGGCTACTGTGGGCCCTGCAGGAGGAGCTGCGGTGTCTCCACCCAGCTCTGGGGGGGCCACACTTTGCTGGTCTGCAGCCACTTCTGGTCTAGCAGCCTACCTGCCATGGCCTGGGGATTGAGAACCCCTCCTCTAACTCCCTGATGCCTCTCATAGATGATTTGACCTCCATTCTGGGATAGGTCCTCCCTGGGGTATCCAAACCCAAGTTCCAGGACAGTCCCCTCCTCCTTTGACCTGGAAAGAATATAGAGGATGAACATCCAGTATCCCCCACCCTTGCGTCGTAGGGGGACAGTGCGGTCTAATAGTGGTTTAGTCCCTGGACTGAGATTTAGTGAAATTGGAGGTTCTTCTTTGGCTTTACTCCTGGTCTGCTCAATGAGCTTGGGCGGCTTGGTCTCTGCCTCAGTTTCCCCATCTGTAAAACAGGGGTGATGATACAGACCTTGGTAAAGCTCTTTGTAATTAATAGGTGGAGAGACTTGTGGGAGAGCTGCATGGTGTTCTGTATGGGAGCAGTGTCAGGAGGCCCCAGCTGGAAGCAGAAGACTCTGGTAGGGGTGTGACAGTTGTACAATAGTAGGGAGGCTCTGAGAGCTCCCCTCTGAAATACAAGCTCACTTTCAACAGCTTTTCCCACCAATCCGTCTTTCTCCTCTTTGGATTGCACTGGAGGTTTGACACTCTTCAAAGGATCTGGCAGCACTGTGGTTGAGAATCACCATAGAGAAAGGACAGTTCTAGGGAGAGACATGCATCTTGGGTTTCTCCTTTAATGAACACTGGTATATATTATCAACAGCATTTTCTTCTCAGAGTGATATAGATCCTTACCATCCCAGCTTGCACCTCCTTCCTGCAATGGGTGTGAGTTTCCAAGTCCCCCAGCTAAAGCCCAGGGCATGGAGCTTGTTACTTTTACAGTGTCCAAGAATTGTTTCAAATTCTTGCCTCACTGCCAGACAGTGGCACATTGCATCTGTATGAGGCATTTACTGCAGAGTAGACTTATCACTCAGTAAAGGCCTTATCATCCACATGTGCAGGGCTATTAGACTGGAGTAAACTAATAAACTTTTCAGCAGGTAGTACTTCTAAATACAAATCCTTTAAAATACAAACAAATACAAGTAGTTTTACTTCAGCAGTGGATGTGTAGACATGGATACAGCAGGATGGGGCACCTTGTGACCCAGCCAGCCCCTCTGCAGTATGTTGAGCTGGGTCCAAGCAACTCCGCACTGCTCTGATCCAGCTCAATGCACTGCAGTCCCAGGAACAATAAACCCTGATGTGATATGCACTGGAGTTTATTGCATTGCATTAAGTAGATGCGCCAACTCAGACATGCCTAGCACTTGATTGACAGGTAGAGTCTGTCAGACCCAGGTTACAATGAAATCCTTATGGCTGCTCTGGCAGAGTTGCTCTGCTCTCTGCATCCCCATTCCTGCATGCTCACACACACCTGCACATCTAGTGGTGCCTATGCACAAGCACAGAGGCTGCTTCAATGCACTTGAATTCAAGTGTGTTGGAGCAGACTTGATTAATTGAGTCTGTTGGAGCTTGGCGGTTGCTACACTCCAGCAATCTCTTGTGTCTTATGTATCAGCATCCCTGTGCTTAAAAATGGTAGTGGGGCCCTTCAACTAAAGCTTGTTGAATGAGCTTTAGTTCAAACGCTCCTGCTGTCATTTTTAAGCATGGGGATGCTGATACAAGAGACACAGCAGCGCTTTAATTAGAGTAATTTTTGGAGCTGGCCTAATTAGAGCACTGCCCTCCCCAACCTCAGAGCAGGTGTAAAAGTACCCTAGATGTTTGCAGCTGCTGTCTGTGCTTGACTGGTTGCCCTGTGAAAGGCATAGACAGCACCGTGTGTGTGAGCCAACCCAGCCTTCTTGGACTCAACATTGGACTGAGAGTAAGATCTGAGCAGCCGTGCTGGGTCTGGCCTGTTCTGCTTCAGCAGTGTGGTCCTGTGGCTGCCAGGCCTGTGCCTGGGGTGGGATGCATGAGATCCCAGCTTCTCCCGCACAGACCTGCCTCTGTATAACTCACAGGATGGAGGTATTTGGGCTCTGCTTATCTGTGCCTCACAGCTATGGATGGAGATGGATGGGCTGTAATTCACCTCCCTCTTGGGTGTCTGCTTGTACTGACACCAAGGGTGTGAAATGCATAGCTGTTATGGGCCCATGGCTGAATGGGCCCACGTGGGTGTTGTGGCAGGAAGCCACCTTTGTTTCTCCCCAAAATCTCTGTGCTGTGACAGTTTGATTAGCATAGGCCCAGCAGAGGAGATGCAGCTTTACCCTATCTCTTTGGGTAACCTGAGCTGGCTGCATTCCTGAGGGAGGGGGGAAACCTGCTCCCCCTGCCTAGTGACTGGTATCAGCTACCTGGGTGAGGGGCTGCTACCTGGTGGGCTAGAGTCTGCCCAGCAACTGGTGATGTATTTCAAATTGGTTGGCCAACAGCCAACCAGAGCTGGCCTCCACTGGACCAGGTGAATGAGGTCACGGGCTATATAAGTTAAGACTGCCCAGGAGGAGGGGGCAGCAGCCATGCTGGGGACTCAGACTTAGAGAGGAGCTTTACCATCCGAAACTGGCTCTCTCCCCCATAACTCATGAGCCAGGAACGGCCTGCCTCCAGAGGGAATCTCCACCAGCCTCTGGATGATGCCTATGAGTAAGCTACTTGATTAGCTATCTAGCTGGCAGTAACTCAGATGCGTGATCAGAAGGTTACCTTAGCCAGACTGTTTGATGTTTAGGATTTTTATGATATTCTCAATCTTGTACCCTATTTGCACCCTACCCCTGTAATCAATAAAGTTCTCCTTTGTGACTAGTGTAGGAGACTTATTGAGGGGTGGGTCTAAATTATGCCTAAAAAAAAACCCCTTAGGTCCACGAACTAAGGGAGACTTTCCTTTTTGGCCCCTGACTTGGGGAAGTGCCCCAAGTGCCTGTACTGGGTCGAGTACCTATAGGACTATAGGCCTGTGTTTCCCCAAGGACATAGGGCCGAGTCAGTCCCTTCTCAGGGTGGTGGCAGCTGCGTTACCCCTGGGCTAGCGAGTGCACTCCAGGAAGGGGGTCAGCCAGACGCGAGGCGCCCCTAGGGAGGCACTCAGAGCCTGGAAGGTGGTCAGGTACAGGGAGGTGGGCGGCTCAATGCAGGAGCACCCCCTACTGGCCCACCACAGGTGTGACATAATGACAGGTGGTTCAAAGCAATAGGGCATTAGCATCCTACGAGTCTGGTGCATGGAGTCTTCTTGATGTTGCTGAGCCTCATTGTTCTTCCCATATGTGCCCACCCGAGCTGGTAGCTCTGTGGTTAGGGGCTGTACATGGCATCTCACAGGTTCTATAGACTTGATCAGCTTGGCAGGTTTCTTTGCTTTTATTTATTAAATGTGTCCCCCTGCTGTCCTACTCAACCCATCTGCCGTGGAGTAAAGATTTCACAGATTTTAAAGCACTGAATAGCTCTTGGGTGGGGCTGAGGAAGCCAGAACCTCCTATGGGAGGAAGGTCCTGGTGCTAAGTGTCTGGCCTGGGACTTGGGAGAGCTGGGTAGGTTTGTAGCACTGCCACAGGCTCCCTTTGTGACCTGGGACAAGGCCTTTGGCCTCCACTTTGCTGTACACCAGTGTGCCCCCTCCACAGTTTCTCTTCACTGAGCTGCACTGCAGGGTGGCCAGGGGAGAGGGCTTAGGGTGGGAGCATTGAGGTTGGATTTGACTCTGTTCTGACTTCAGAGGGAACAGTTAGGCAAGCACTTAGGGCTTTTGAAAGTCCTGCCCTAAATTCCTCTGGAGGAGAGCAATTCCCAGCACAGACCCCAGTGCCACAGCTGTTCTCCTCAGTGCAGGAAACCTGGGGCTGAGTGGGCCCTGGAGATCAAATGTACCTTTCTCCTCTGTGGTGGGGACCAGGGAGGCCATGTTCTCTGTGTGTTTAAACCAGAGCTGTTCAGTGTGTGAGTGGGACATGATTCTATGTGATGGTGATGGTCACAGTAACATGCTAGATGAAGAAGCCATGAACATGAAATGCTATAGCTGGGTCCTGGAGAGACAGGCCTTGCATTTCAAAGCCCTGTGGGCCCTGTGAGTGAGTGAAATGAGGTGGTTTCTGGTGCCTTGGTTCACTGGTCCTTGTTACAGGTGTTAGCTCTGTGGTGAGACTACCTGTCACCCCTGCTGCCTTGTGGCCCAATCCCAGTCCTGTTGGCACTATTGGGAGTAATGCCAGGCTGTAGACTGGTTGAATGAACATTCTGTCTTCTGGCTGTTTCTCTGGAAATGCTCTCTTCTGTAGGTACAGCGCTGAGCACAGTGGGGAGCTGGGGCATGTGAATGGCGGCTGTCTTGGGTTGGAATCCCCCAGGGCTGGATGAGGAATGGCTGGTGCTGGGGGTTGTCTGTGGTTAGGATCTGTCTGTACTGGTTCTTCCAGCCCCACTGTGGATGGGGATGTGGCATGTCCCTCAGCATGAACCATCTCCTTTCTCCCTTGGCAGTATCTCTGCATACATTGCAGAAGAGAAGCTCTCAAATGTGCTGCCGCCAATTCACCTGGATGCATCTCAGAGCTGGGAGGCATGGGGCGTGAGGCCTGGCTCAATGGATATCATCGTCAACATCAATATGATCCACATCACACCAGCGATTTGCACTGAGGTGAGAGGCTGTCCCAGCCCTAACCCCTCACCTGGGGCTCTGGAAACTCCCTGGCCACAGGCTGAGCCCCTTGGAGCTGGGCACATACCCCACTTCCCTGGTCTTCTGCGGGCAGTCCGGTAACCCAGACTACACAAATCAGTGGTGCCATGTAGTGGGTGTAGGTGCATAGTTCCCCTGAGTATAGACCTCCTACAGCTGATCCCTGTTAGTAGCAACAGGTTGGTGGCATGGTGCTGCGTTGCTGTTGTGGGGATTGTCATCAAAACAAAGTAGTGAAAAGATGCTCACAAGCAGCTGTTGCTCTTAACAGTTGTTATGGCAATGGGTGCTGAGTGTGTTGACTCTCCTGCGGCACTCTTCATTATTTGATCACGAAGCACTTCCTAGATGTTAATAAGTGCAGTCTGACATGCTCCTTTGGGACACATCTGTATTGCTATTCCCTTTGGAGAGATGGGAAAACTGAGGCAGGTGACATCTGAAGTGGCCTGCTTAAGGTCCTGACTCCCCATCCCATAGTTGAGCTCTAAACCCATCCTTGGGTAGGGGTGGTATTTGGGCTCTCTTCCCTATTGAATAAGTTTCTTGCAGTCTCACAGGGGTATGTGCAGGATCCCAGTGTAGACCAGGATGACTAGAAGTTGGACTGATTCTGAGTCCCCGTTACCTTGCTGATGCTGAAATCCTCTTCCTCCCACCCCAGCACCCCCCCCCCCAAATTGTTTGCATGCTTTTATATGGCTACAAATGGGTTTTTATGGGGTGCATGATGCATGTCAGAAATGTGGCTGGAAATCCTCTTGTCTTCCAAGCAGGGCGTGAAGCCGGGAGTACCTCAGCTGGACTGGCTCATTCAGCCCCCAGAGATGAGGGAAAGGGTGGGGAATGAAAGGAACATCAATAACCGTGGAGCCCCGGAAACAGGCTTGGAAGGGTCCTGGCTATGAGGAATGTCTCGTAGGCCCAAGTCCCTTGTCCCTGCTCTGTGCCATGTATTGTGCCTGTCTGTTTTCTCAGGGCTTGTTCAAAGGAGCAGGGAAGGTGCTGAAGCCCCAGGGAGTGCTGTTCACCTATGGGGTAAGTGATTGCTCCCAGGCTGGGCACAACTTACTGGACTGGGTGCCCTCAGCCTGCTATCAGGCTGGGGCTGCATTGCTTTGTGCAGTTGTGGCTACCCCCTCACTGAGACCCAGGGAGGGAAGGGGAGATTATCCTGAGGTAGTGAGGAGTGGAGTGGCTCTGGTGGTCGTGAGGTGTGAGTGGTCCCTTTCACTGGAGCTCCCTGCTGGTTGAGAGCACGGCTGCTAATGCTGCATCTCTGCCCCAGGGAACCAGGGTTTGGAACCACAACTGGCCGGCACTGGAAGCCAGAGCACGTGGCATCGTTGGAGACAGTAAATTCTGGGCTTGCTCTTGGATGTGCCACCTGATGGCAAAAGCATGTTACATCCCTGGAGATTGCTCATGATATACTGCTGGGGGGAAGAAGGGAGATTCTTTGCTCTACTCACACCATGAGTGGTGGTCTGGGTGGCTCTGAGGGTCACATTGCTGAGAGATATGAGGACTTGAGGTCCAAGACTTGGCTGGCCCAGGGTTCAACTCCAAGTGTAGCCTTACTCCCTGGGGGAGGGACATCCTGCCCCAAACTCTTTACATACATATTCAGAGCTTAGCCCCACCATTCCCAGCTTGGCCTGAGCAGTGGGTAATTGGTGAATCCGGTTCTGACTGGTGACTTTGCTGGATGTCTCATTAGTCCTGTGTGGAAGGGGTTGCCTGGTCTGAGGAGGCAGAAGGCCAAGGGGTGGGAAGTCCTCTCTCAGGCTCCTCCTTGGGCAGCATCTGCGCAGAAAGATCTAAGGACTCGTAGTTTAGGACTGCATGGTCTCAAGACGGGTTCTGCCTGTCTACTAGGGTCTGTGAGGAAGAGAGCATTAACCTATTTTATCTTTATTCTCTGACTTCTTCCCTTCTGGTGTTTGGGGGTGTGGGTTCACGTCTGATCACACCCAGTCTGTGGCTTGCAGGTGCTTGAGGTGCCCACAATGAGGCCAGTTTCTAATGAGTCCCTTCTTTGTGTCCCTCAGCCCTATGCCATCAATGGGCAGATCAGCCCACAGAGCAACGTGGACTTCGATCATGCTCTGAGGCAGAGGTAGGGGGCTGGGGCTGGGGCTGGGGTGGGAGCAGGAGGCAAACAGTTAGACCTGGCAGTTCCCACTGTGCAATGAGAGGAGGTGTTTGCTGGTGCTGAATTAGGGCCAACCCAGTGGGTGTCTGCAAGGATCTAGGCCCCTGTTGCCTGGGCTGAGAGGGGAGAGAGGGCCCAGCACGGTGAAGGCACTACACTTCTCCCAGAGTGTGTCCATGCCACTTGTCTTGAATGTGGTAGCACTCCAGGTGAAAACCACTGTTGTTGCTGCCTCAACTTATTTGATGCTTCTTAACCAGGTACTGCTGCCTCCAGGTGAAACTGCCCCATGCACTTCCTGCTGCATTAGAGCTCTTGTGATTGACCTGACTAGCACCAAAAATGAAAGGAACCTGAGGGTAGACCACACTATGAATATGAGCCGGCAGTGTGATGTTATTTGCCCTGCAGGCTACAGCACTCTGGCATGCATCAATCACTGCATCTCCAGCAAAAGCAAGGAGGTGATTTTTCCGCTTTACTCAGCACTGGTGAGACTGCAGCTGGAGTCCAGGTCTGAGCACCGCACTTTAACAAGGACATGGACAAGCTTGAGAGAGTCCAAAGAAGAGCCACCCATATGATCACAGAAAGGCTAAGGGAACTGGGACTCTTCAGCCTGAGGAAAAGAAGGCTGAGAGGGGACCTGGTATCAGCTTATTGCTACACTAGGGGAGTACATCAAGGGCTCAGTGAACAACTGTTCACCAGGGCACCCGAGGGGAAAACCAGGAGTAATGACCACAAACTTCTGGAAGATCAATTTAGGCTCAACATTAGGAAAAACTTGACAGTCAGGGTGTTCAGACTGTGGAATAAGCTCCCTCCAGAGGTGGTGCAATCACCTACCCTGGAAATCTTCAAGAGGAGACTGGACAGTCACTTTGCTGGAGTCATCTGACCCCCAGTTGTCTTTCCTGCTTGATCTTCCAAGGTCCCTTCCGGCCTTACAACCTACAAATCGGCATAAAGCAGGCAGGAGCTGCCTCTTGCTTTGCAGCTTTTCCTCCACACTCCTCCCAGAAACAGGCATGTGGGTGGAACTGCCCTAGGTGCCTCTGTTTCTGGAAGGAGAATGGCAGGGGCTGGAGCAGGAAGGGCCTGAGGCAGCTCCTGGCTGCTTTAGGCTGGTCACAGAACTCTAGTGCAGCAGGAGCGCGTGCGTGGGACAGTTTTACCTGGTTGCTGAAGCCACATCACTTCCTGCTACATCACAGCATCCCTGAGGGGGTTTTGTGGCACTCTGGTTGAGAACCACTTATCTAGGGACAGCCAGCTCCATAGAAGCCCTAGATTTATGGGGCAGGACTCTTCAGGTCCCCTGTCATGCATCTGAAGTGACACCTGCTTGCTTTGAGGCATCCTCATGGCCACTTGTCCCCTGAATTCAGGGATGAGTCACATCTTGCCATAGTGCATTACCCATGGTTCCCCTTGCCCAACCACCACCCAGCCGCCTCAGCCTTGAGAGCCCCCAGGCAGGAGCTCCTGAGGGGAGCTGCAGATTCTTTGGAGAAACACTGTGGGGGAGAGGCTGTTCCTGGAGCCAGGAGATCCAGCCCTCAGCTTCCTGGAAAATCCCCTGTGGTGAGAGGCTGGACTGAACCACTTCCTTGCCAAGGCAGGAATGACATATCTGGTTTCTTTCCCTGGCAGGAACCCGGCCTGGGGTCTTCGGGACACAGCTTGGCTGCAACAGTTGGCTGAGGCCAATGGGATGTGCCTGGAGACAACGGTACATACTCTGCACTGGATTCCCTCCCTGCCCTAGGCCCACCCACAGAGTCTGGGGTCTCTCAGGGAGGTGGTGACCCCACCTCTTCACTGAGTGCATGGGTGTCTCCTTGCCAGAGCTCATCCTGGGCTGGGGTTAGACCCTGGGATGAGATATAGCAGGGTGTGCAGTAGGGAGGGGTGTGGAGGCTCTAAGGCAGTTCCCAGCCCCTCCAGGTCAATGGGATGGCAAGTAGAGATGCCTGCTCTGCTCATCACCACCACCCCCAGGCAACGTGCCTTTCAGTGCCCTGCTCTACATCTCGGTCCCTGCCTCTGGGGGAAGCATCACTCTCTCTCCCCAGCAGGAGTCTGAGCCTGTCTTCTTTCTGGTACCTCTATGGGTAAATGGAGAAGACCTTCCTCTTCTCTGCTCTCATGACATCTTTAGAGGCCTAAAATTTGGTGGTTGTGGGAGAGGCAGGGCTAGAGTTAATACAAGCTCCCTGCAACACAACCTGAGCTGAAGTCGTGGGGAACTCCCTTTCTCCCCTTCCCTCCAACCAGAGATGCTGGCTCCAAACCATCCAAGCCACAATGGTGCTTTCAGCTCTGGGCCTGCCTGGGACACCAGTTCTCTCAGTAGCTCCTCTCAGTGCAGCTGCAGTCCTCTGACCCTGGCTTTGTGCTTCTAGGTGGACATGCCAGTGAACAACAAGTGTCTTATCTTCCGCAAGCAGTGACCCCCTGTCCCAGGCTTTGCTCCAGAACTGCCTTCTGCTTACCTGGAATCAACTGCGTGTCAGTGCCTGTGATGCTCTGTGTGGCTTGTTGTGGTGTCCCCAGGGTGCTGGTAGAGTTTCTGTAGGGGCAACCCCCAGCTGAAAACTTGGCAGCAGGACTGCTGTGTGGGGAGTATGGGCATTACTGACCCCCTGCTGTCGGTTCTGGAAGCCCTTTGGGGATGGGACCATTCAGGCAGGCTCTCTATTGCATGCTTGCCTGCTCCCCTTGCTTCTGCCCTGGTGAGCTATGTTTCACACCCTTAATGCAGCTGCCCATAGTCGAGCCCTAAGGGTTGATGGGTCCAAAGAAGAGCAAACCACCTGGTTTGGGTCACCTCCCAGCCCTGAGGTAGGCCTAGCCCAGCCTCAGCCCTCTCCACTGACCATTTCAGAGCTCCCACAAGCCTCCTTTTCTTTATAGTTCTTTAGTTCTGCCTGCGCCTGCCTTCCCCTAAGGGCCAGTTTCTCTGCTGAAGGTACAGTGGGCTTCATGGCTGTGGCTCCCTAGAACAGGGGTTTTCAACCTTTTGGAGCCAGCGTACCCCTGGCGGCCAAATGCAGAGCTGGGGGGAATGGGTGCACAGCTGAACATGGAGTGGTGGCCGCTGCTGTGTGCAAGCTTTCCCCGCGTCTGGCAGGCAGCGCAGGATGGTGCATGGCATTGCTTTGTCCCTGCCCACCCTGCGTACACCCTAGGGCAGGGGTTGTCAACCGGTAGTACGCGAGAATGCCCTAGGGGGTACGTGCGGGCAAGGGAAATGGAGCACCACCACATACCATCCTGTGCTACTGCGCAGGTGCCACCCACCCATCTAGATGCCAGACGTGAGGGAAGCTCGCACAGGGCAGTCCCCCCTCCCCTGCCTACCCCCCATCTGGCCACTGGGGGTGAACTGATCCAAAAAGGCTGAAAACTCCCGCTCCTAGGGTTTTCTCAAGTACCCCAGTGGTATACATACACATACCCTCGGTTGACAACCGCTGCCCTAGAAGATTGAACCACTTAGGTAGGGACCCAGTGGAGGTTAAACATCCCAAGTTTTAGTATTCCAGCCTTTTCTCCTTAGGAGCTAAGGCAGCACGTTGACATGCCTGGCAGCGGGCACCCCCCTTCCAAACACTGGCCCATGGCTCCTAGTACTGAACGGATTGAAATGCACTCGGCAGGCTGGTGTGCTGGTCTGAATCTCCCCACCAGGGGGCAGCAACTCTTCAGAGGACATCCCTGTTGGTGGGGGGAGAACTGGGACCTCTGAACAGCCCTACCCCCAAGGCAGCGTGTAGGCAGCCCACAGCTCGCAAACAGGCATCAAAGAAAAAGACCTTGTTTCCAGTGGGGAAAGTGGTTGTTTTAATGTAGAAACAATATCCTGTCACATTGATGAAGTGTTTATCCAAATTGGGGCTGAAAAATAGGGGCAGGAGTTTCAGCCATGCGGGTGCAGTAGGAGCACCAGTCCCATTAGGTGCCCAAGGGACTCATGGTCCCAAAACACTGGGCACTTTTGGAAATTGCGGCTCTGCTCCCTTGAAAAAGCAACATCCAGCAGCTGCAGAAAGACGGTCCGGGGTGATGGTTCCCTCCAGTGGTTGAGCTGGAGCATTGCAATGGGCTTCAGCCCAAAAGAGGGCTGGTTGATTGCTGAGGAGATAGCCCTGTGGAAAGATGTACGCTGCTGTGCTCATGCCCTCTCAAGGGGACCTGGCCTTTGGCCCAGTAGATACATGCCTGTTGCTGGTTTCTTCCTGAGCTGACTGGTGTGTGGTGTTTGCCCAGCCCAAATGCTGAGCTTTGACCCTGGGTTGCCAGGAGGCCCGTGGGGCTTGTGCGATACTCAAAACCTCAGTGTAAGGATAGTGTTTTGCACTGACCAAGGGTCTCCATTAGCCCAGGCCAGGCCTCTTTCTCCTGGCAGCCATGTGCGTATGAGGGAGTGAGAGGCCTGTAGTTCCTCAGAAATATATGCAAATATATATATATATACCGACATGGGGTGGAGGTGCTGCCAGCAGGAAGGGATGGGGGGTGGCGTTCTGTCCGTCCACCTCTGCTCCTCTCTGCCCCCTCCAGCCCAGTCTCAGCTTTGCTTTAGCCCAGCCTGCAGATGACTCATGGTTTTCTGGTCCTGAGTCCCCAAGCAGGAGCCAGTACTTTGAGGCTCTGGCAGGGGAGGGGGCAAGTATCTTGTGCCGTGCCAAGCCCTCTCTGATAAAGGTCAGAGTAGCCAGCAGCCACAGGTCCACAGCACTGACCCTCACTAAGCCCATCTTGGGTAGTGTCAGCAGAGGCCACAGTAGCTAGGCCTCCTCTCAGCCCTAGAGGAAGGAGGCCTAGTCCCACTGATGGAAGGAAGCTTATCCTCTGCTCTAGCTGTAGCCGGAGAGGGGCCTCCTTTTAACAAAATAACCAAGGAAGGCTGATGAAGGCACAGTGGTGCATTGAACAGACCACTGGGGACTCAGGAAACCTAGGCTTTATTTCAGACTCTGGCCGTGCCCTGCTGGGGGACCTGGGGCTGTCGCATCCCTGCTCAGGATCCTGCTCCTGGGAACGTACCATATGGGATCACTGGTGTCTGCACAGTGTCCCTCAGAAGCCTCTTGTGACAAAACCTGTTGCTGCCACAAGAGCCCTGTTCATAGTCTTATTTCTGGCCATTCTCCAAATAAAATCCTGTCTGGTTTTCGCTTTATGGCCTTGGTGTCTTTGTCACAAGCAGGCTGGGTCAGGCCAGCCCTGCAGTCCCTACAGCTTCCTACCCCAAACAAGTTGTACCTCCAGGCTGGCATTGCCCAGTGCCCTGGGGTGACAGAAGAGGCAGGGGCTGTTTGCCTCTGCTGGCAGTACAGGTTTGGGATCTAGCACATTTCAGTTGGGAACAGCGCAGGGGGAATGGATTACTGATCTGCATCTGCTGTCCCACCTTGTCAGCACATCTCATGCTGCTGAAATTGGTAGCTGCAAAAGCCAGTTTCTCCCATGCAGTGAAGCAGAAATCTGAGGCCCACAAATTATAGGAGCTGCCTCCCTTTCACTCTTCTCCCCCACTCAGTCCTCCTGACTGCAAGGCAGCTGCCTCCAGGCTGTTCTCTCTATAACACCCTTTGTAGCTCAGTCTGTTACTCACTAAAGCCTGGTTACTTGCTCTTCCTCATGAAAAGTTCGAGGAGAGCCTTCCCAGAAACATTGCTTCCAAAGCAACATCCACAGGTAGGAGACAAGGGGTTTCCTCTTGCTGGGGCCCTTGCAACACGTTAGGAAGCTGCCCCAGGAAATGTTCTGCAGTGCAGACAAGGGCTTCTGGACCCACCCAGCCAGGAGCTATGCTATGTATGAAGCTATGTGGATGAGCACAGTGCCTGGCTAGACAGCTGTCCATGAATGGGCTGTCCATGAATGTAGCAGCCACTAAACTGAGCTGCCCTGTGCATACATTAGAGCAGCAAACTTAGTTTATAGGAGTTAGAGCATGGCCAGCCCTTGCATGGGTTCTGCTGTGGTAGGACAGCACCAGGGAGCCTCGAACAAGAGCTGAGTGCATTTGCAGCCCTGGTGTTTCTTGTCCAGGAGGGGACCATCACACCCAAAGCTGAGCAAGGTTCCCACAGGAGCTGCCTTCTTTATTACCGGGGGACTAGAGCATCAGGGAAAGGATGGACAAGCCTGTCGGACCCCACGCAGCAAATGGAGCATGACACCAGCTAATAGACACCCCAGCCCCCCCTGCCTGGTCAGTGCTAGCAGTCTGAGGGGTAAAGACCCTGCTCCCCCAAGGGACTTAGTGTCTAACACCCATTGATTTCCCTGCATGGATTTTAAGGGGAGTTAGACACCTAAATGTCCTGCGAGCATCATGGCTAAAGCAAGGGAGCAAGAGAATAATGCTCCGATGACTGGGTTTGTCCGGACGATACATCCCTGTCACCCCAAACTACCAGCTGGGCTGTGGGAGCCATGTTGTTGGCAAATCCATCAAGGGTAGGTTTCTCTCCACTGCTATCAGGGGAGCTCTGCTGGGGATGATTTTGCCTCCCATGCTCTGGGCCTGAATCTTCCTACTGCAGATGAGTAGGGGCCCATTCCTTGTGATGAACCAGATCTCATCCTCTGCATACAGGCACAGTGCCTATTGGGAAGGGTCAGAGCCCTGGGGCTAATACATGGCTATGAGGAGGGGAGATAGCTTCATAAGGATAATATTTTTTATTCAGAGTCAGGACTTGGCAAGTTACATGGACAAGACATACGGACACATAAATTACAGTCAGACACGGGTAGTTACTGAGCTCATCATCACCATGGAACAAAGTGGGAACAAAAAAACCCAACCCAACCAACCAAACATTACAAAATAAACTACTGGTCCATCATGGTGGCCTGAGGTCTCTGGGTTTGGGATAGACCACTCTGAGGGGCTTGGGATGCTGGAAACAGGCAGCTAACCAGAGTTCACTCCATGATCCCAGGGCTGGCTCGTAACTCGCTACTTGGAGAGATGAAGGCTGGGTTGTCTATTTGGCTGGATGCCTGTACAGAGGTGCCCCCCTGGCTGCACCTGCTGAGGAACACTGCTAGGCTAGTCCTGGAACCTGTTAAGCAGCTCACAAGTTTTCTTCTCGATCAACTCATAGATCTTCTTCACTCGTTTGTCATTGGCAGCCCGGACATAGCTGTTGGGGTCCAGCACAGCCATGCCATCATGAACCTCTCCCATGATGATGAGGGGCCCGTCCTCTGTGGTCATGTTGGGGCAAGGGCAACTCCAGTCCATGTCAGTCAAGGTCACTTCCAGGTACTTGATGTTGAAGAACTTGAGGCCCATCTTCTCATCCTTGAGGACATCCTCCAGGGCGAAGCGGGCGATGCCAGAGTCCTGGTCCTCAATGATCTCCATGAGGCGGCCTACGATGGCAAAGTCACTGCGGCAGAGGCTCAGCACCATCTTGCTCTTCAGGCGGCAGGCCTTGCACTGGAGGGTCTTTGGGAAGGGGCAGACATCCTCGCAGCTCTCCTTGCTCTCAAAGTTGTTGTCATTGCCCTCACAGCCACCATAGACAAAGGAGTGGCACTGCTTCATGAGGTGGTTGTAGGCCCAACGAGCTTCCCAGTTTTTGCAGGGGCCCTGCACCATGGGGAGCAGACACATGTTGATGGCGCTGCTCACGCAGGCTGAGCGACACTCCTCGTAGGTCTCAAAGTGGTTCTGGTTGGCACCACAGCCACCATAGCGGAAAGTGATGCAGGAGCCCTTCTTGGGGTCAAAGTGCCAGCGCACCTGCCGGGCCTCGCAGTCCTGCTTGTCCGGCTCCTTCAGGCACTCGGTGTTGGGGAATTGCTGGGTGCTGGGGGTGCGAGGCTCCCCACTGGAGTGCTCCCTCTTGATGACAGAGAGGGGAAAGTCGGCACGGAGCAGCCCAGCGGAGTTCCTGGCTGTGCAGGTGTAGATGCCAGCATCCTCATACTGAGCATTGTAGATGACCAATTGGCCGATGTTGGTGACTACCACGTTGCCATACATCTGGTCAGGCCGCATGATGAAGTTCTCCTGGTGGTCACTCTGCTTCTCCCAGGTGATGTCTGGCCGGGGCCTGCCGCTCACATCACAGTGGAAGCTGACAGTGCCACCCACGTAGACCGACTGGTGGAAGGGGTTGTTGTAGAGGGCAGGTGGGATGGGTACCTCGGCAGCAGCCCCGGGGGTGGGCCGGGCTGTGGTCTCTAGGGGCACTGGGCTGGTGTTGGGCCAAGTGAAGATGTACTTGCAAGGCACCACGGTGAGGCTGATGCCCCGGATACAGGCCTCAGCATCCATGTAGCACTTGTTGTAGTAGGTGAGCCCATCTGAGGCACAAGTGAAATTGGGCTCCTTCTCACAGCGATCCTTGCACTTGCAGATGGGCTGCCCGTCCCAGATGTCGCAGTCTGAGCCCTGCTGGGTGCACACAAAGCTCTCACATGTGGCCTCCTGTGCCAGCTCCAGGGAGGAGAGGCTCCCGTCAGCATAGCGGGCTGCCACACAGCTCCGCAACCCGCAGACATTGGTGCAGCACTTCTCAAAGCCTTCACAGTCCTGGGGGGCGAGAGGGGAGAAGCGGGGGAACAGCAGCAGCATTAGAGCCATTGCGTGCTGGCATCCCCCTGCTGCCAGCACCCCGCTGTTACCCCAGGGCACTTCCACGGCCTACTTACGAGTCACTTCCACCTGCTTCTGGAATACAGCTCCCTCTGAGGTGGAGCATGACATCTTTTAACAGCACACAGAAACACTGAAGCATGGGTTAAGTCAGGAAAACCCCACAGCCATGAAACACTACAGAGGAGCCTCAGGATACAGAATAATGGCCTTGGGGCAGGACGCAGTAGCTAACATCCCTCCTTTCTTGGGGAGGCCCCCTGCAGGAACATTGCTGCTAGGGATATGGCCCTGCCTCCCCCACACAGGTCAGCTGTCCAGCCAGGTGGACTCAGAAGGTAGAGTGCCACTTAGTGCCTAGCAGTTCTGCAGGAGCAGCAGGGCCTGGCCCTGCCTTGCTCAGCCCACAGGCTTTAATGACAAATCCTGAGACATACTGAGAAGAGGTATGCAATTCAGAGCAAGAAGTCAGGAGGTCATGCTCTGTGAAGTGATTTAAGGGTGCTAATAATAGTCTTGATGAATAGAGCCGCTGCCCTTCCCACCCACGGCTCCAGGCTCATGTTACAACAGGAACAGCTCCATGGCGTATGTCCCACCACTCTCTCGATTTATACATGGGGAGGGAAGCCAAGGCCTGCACAAGGAGCCAGTGGCAGAGTTGGGAATCACCCTTGATGCCTAGCTCTCAGTCACTTATGCCTTGTCTTCCTGGGGATTCATGTGTCACTGGTATACAGCTGCTTTTCCCTGCTCAAGGAGCCAACAGCCCCTGTCACAGGACTAGGCTGCAGGAGCATGAGACCTGCAGGTTCAGTGAAGCCAGGCTTCATGGGGACGTGGGGTCTGTACCAGACAAACCTGAGTTGCTCCAGATAGGGACAGCATGGGGGAGAAATGGCAATGCCCCTTTGAACGCTCTTGAGCTAGGTGGGACTGGGGGAGCTCTGGAATGGACACAGAAACACTTTGATATGAAACACCTCCCTGCAGTCACTATTGCTCAGGAACCTGGAGAAGCACAGCTATGTCTTGGAAGGGACTGTGATGCTGGCAGTCTGTCAGGGAGTGTGACTTCCCCTCGTTTCAGAGACAAGCAGGGGCCAGAGCTGGCTCTCAGCATTCCCCCAGGTATTGCAGCTGGTTCTTGAGGCACCCCCATGCTGGGGTGGGCTGTGATGCACCCCTGTGAGGGGAAGGCAGCTTGTTCCCCTCCCTGGTGATGTGCAAGAGAGGCTGGACATGAAGGATGCAGGGATGGGGCTTTGATCTGACATGGAACTGGAAGATCCATTATTGCAGAGGCAGCAAGGGAAGGAACTGGGGGGGGCTGGGCTCTCTTCTATGTCTGCCTACTGACACCATTCTTTAGACACAGTACAGCAGCATGTGGAAACCCCAAGCTAGAGTGAGGCTCCATTGTGCAAGGCTACAAGGAGAGGGTCTCTGCCCATGACTGCCTGAATGCTACACAGACAAAGGTGGGAGGGGCACATGGCTGGCCCCTGGTCACAGATCCTGGCTGAGCTCCTGACATCCAAACTAGTGCTCTGTCTAGTGCAGCCCCCTGTTTCTCTCCTGCAGACCTAAGCAAAGGGCTGTGTGCTGGGAATCAAGGTGCACTGCACTTCTGCTTGCCACCACACGATGCAAACCCAATGCCAGTTCAAGGCCAGAAGTGACTGTCATTTCCTCCCCGTTGAATGCATTTCCACATTCCCCGGGTGCCGGTGAGGCTGTGCAGGGAACCTCTGGGACCAAGCCCCTGGGTCCAGCCTCCTGCCTCCATCCCATGCACTTAGCCCTTCTGCTCCAGTCTGATCAGTAAGTAGCTGCCGCTGGGCTATTCAACATCTCTGTCACAAGCCCACATTTGCTAGCCTCACTATAAGGCCTACGTTAATATAGCTTACTCCCAGGCACACGTGTTTCAGTCAGACACTTAGCATCCCTCTCAATGCTGCTCAACGGTGCTTGAAAGTGAAACTGGCCAGCAGCCCCAATGGCCGAGGGGACTGCAATCTCCTCCTGGAGTCAGCGCACAGAGCAGCTCCCTGGGGGGACAGGGGCGCACATGGAAATAGAGCAGCACCCGGCCCCACCCCACAAGCCCCTGCACATGCAGCTGCCCATCATTGTGCCCAGGAGCAAGTGGGCACAGGCATGTGGGAGTCCTGCAGGATCAGGCCTGGCACCTCAACTCTAGGCAGGACATCCCTGGAAAGCCTGGGTGCCAGGACTGCAGGTGGGGGAGTTGCCCAAGCCTTCAGGCCAACCCCTGCCCATCCTCACCCCCCTCCCACAGGGCTTGTGCTAATGCAGTTAGGGTAGGATAGTAAGCAATGAAGAATAAACCACCCCCCACTTGGCCTTTCCTCAGAGGGTGGCTGCAGTGCCCCCTCTGCCAGGGCCTCTCTATGGGGCCCTGCATGCACTAGGCCCAGCCCCTCTGGGGAGGAGGGCAGGGCTCACCTGGTCCGTGTGGCACTCCCGCTCGCAGGTGCTCTGGGCATCCACCCACAGGTTGGGGTTCAGCTGGTTGGGGCATACCCCCAGGTGGCTCATTCTGATTGGCTGGAGGCTGGCCCCCTCTGCCAGGACAGACAGGAGAGCCAAGACAAGTACCGCCAGCATGGGGTCTGGCTGGCTTGCCCCCGCGAGCTTCCGCTTCCCTTTTTTCCTCTTCAGCCCCCGGCCTCCGAAACTCCAGAGGGGCATTGGTCTGCCCCTGGCTCTCAGGCCAGGAGGGCTCTCCGCTGGGTGTGCTCCTTCTCACGCAGAAACACTCACATTCACTGAGCCAGGTGATCACGTGCAGTGCTCTCGAGTTCCCGCTCTAGTGTGCCCAGTACTCAGCGGGCATGTTACCCACAGGCACGACGCCTGATGCCGGGCTCCGTTTCATGCCTCGCTCTCTGCTGGCAGCAGCCTACAGTGCTCTGTGCTGATCATCTCCCAGCGCAGGAGTCCAAAGAGATCCCAGCCTGAGCAGTTCCAGGTGGGGGCCTTACATCCCCCCCTTTCTGGGAACGAATCAGTCCATGTGGTTCCCAAGTGCCATCCAACTTCATCCAGTTGGTTTGCCAAGGAGCTTTCTAAATCCCAGGCTCAGGGGGGCTTTGGCTTTGCAGCCACGGCTTTCAACGCGCCCTTAACCCTCTTGGGCTTGTTAAGCTGCAGAGTATCAACAGACAACACAAATAAACTGACTCAGAGCCCGCGGAGCCGGAAAGCTGGTCTGGGGTGTGCATGTGTGTCTGTCTGTGGGGTGGGGGTGGGCGAGGAGGGAGGGAAGCTTGTAATCTGAATCCCCTCCCTCGCACTGATGTGTCTGGGTGTTTGGAATGGAAAAGCCACTGACCTCAGACTCTAACCCCGTCTGAGCTGATCGACTGGGCAAACAGTGGGAGAAGATCAAAGGCAGAATGTGTGGAGCCTCCAAAGAGAGAGAGAAAGGAGGGAAAAAGCCCAGCCCAGGGAGCAAATTCTTTTGGGATGAGAAAATGGCCAGAGCACTCTGTCCATCTGGAGGGGATTGACCAAGCCAGGCCCTGTAGCACATAGGCAAGCCCAGACCTTGTACCAGGTGCCTGCAGTGTTGCTGCTCTGTTGTCCCTGCTTCCTTTGCACTGGCCAGCTCGTTGTTGGAAATGGCTCCAGGGAGGGTTCAGGGCCAGGGCGCACCTGGGAGCGCCTGCAGCAATATGCACAGGGTGAGAACTTGGCCAGGGCAGCGCTCAGGTGTGAGGAGGTGACCTCCAGTGTCGTGGGGCACTGGGTGTCAGACCAGTGCTCTTGCTCCCTCCTTTCCTGCTGAGTACAGAGCCCAGCATCCACTGGTGCCACCAGATCCCGAGAGAAGACACTGTAGTCAGGGGCAGAAGGGCAGGGAAAGCAGCTCTGCACTTTGGTACTGACAGGGCCAGGGAAGTAAAACATCACAAAATATCCCGCTTCCAGAGGTTGCAGCTTGTTGTTATGCTGCTAATCCCAAGCCCACTCAAAGAGATCCCAGGGGGCTCTAGTGAAAGCTGCAGTCCTGGGAGCCAGTGGAGACAGACCCCTGCCATGTTACCGGGGCATAACTCTTTGCAAGCTTGAGCTCTGGGAACAAAAGGCTGGCTCCTATCAGTGTCCACATGGCACACACATGGGCCCAGCCTCCCCAGCAACACTTGGAAAAGGTAGTGTTGCTTTGCAGGCCATGCACACCCGGGGTGTCATTGGGACTGGGGTTCCCCCAGGCAGCTCGCCTTGTGTGTCCACCCACCAGTCTCCCTGCTCAGGGCTCAGAGAGGCCAGTGGTTTTAGCCCCACTGGAATAAGGAAGCTGGTGGGAGGGGGAAGAGCGTAAGCAAGGAGAGTCCCCCCCAGCCTGGAGTGCTGCATTCCAGAGCAGGGCCACAAGCTCAGACGAAAGGGGAAACCACCCATCCCGAGAGCCTCATCCTCCTGACTCACATTGTCTTAGTCGGGGGCTATAGTGCTGAGCTCCACAGCGGATGTGGGGACATCTAATGGAGAGGCCCAGGCTGGTGAGACACACGGTATACAATGCTCTTGTCTCAGTGACTCCAGATGAGGAGATGGCCTGGAAAAGCCTCTCACTTTTGTCTGGAGATTTTTTTTTTAAATATATTTCATGTTCCAGGTCAAATTAGCCAAATCAGTTCCAAATTATATCAACTGAGCAGAATGCAGTCATTCCAAAAACCATATTGATTAAGCAGGCAGAACTTAATTGTTCTAAACACCATGCATGGTGCTACAACCGGCGAGCATCCACTACCCCAGACCTATCATCCTGGGACTTCAGATGTTCCTAAATCCATTTGCAGGCATCCTATGTGCAGGCCCAAGCCCAAAGGTCTTGGGGTTCAGATGGCTCCAGATACTACAGGCAACCATCCTCTATCCCAGACTCTTTAGTCCAGGACTTCAGATACTCTCTACACTCAATCTTAGACTACAAAAGGCCAAGAAGATCTAATGCAACTGTACTGACTCCAATGGTTTCTTGGCTGGACAAGTGGGCTGGAGGGGCTGGCTGAGGGATAGACTCAGAAGACAGGGTGGGCCCCACATGGAGGAAAGTCTTAACTCAGGAGGTCAGTGTGTGCAGGGAGTGTCTATCTTGCCAGGGTGAGGTATGACTGCAGGCCTGAGTTAGGTTTAAACTGGCTGGGTGGTATATGTGGTGCAGAGCAGACTCAGTAGCATGGAGCTCAGTGTGGGTTGAAGCCTGCAGGCCAACTGCTATCACTGCTCACCATACGGGCTACAATTAATCACCTCTGCTCTGGTGGAGTCTTGCCTGACCCCAGATCCAAAGTGCAGCTTGCCCTCACATGCAGAAGCAGGACCCATCCAAGCCAGGTACCGGAGGGCACTCTCAGTACCTCTAAGAGAAGCAGTGAGGCTCACCCCAACACACTCAACCTCTATGACCTGTGGCCAATTGCTGATGCTTCAAAGGAAAGTGAGAAAACCCCAGAGACCAAGTGGTGTATTCAAGCAGGGATAAACTCCTCCTGGTCCCTACAGGCACCCAGCAGAAGCCCTGAAATAGGGACCTTGAACACTCACCAGCTGACTACAGTCCCCCAGAGCACATCTAAATGCTAGCTCTATCACAGGTGTTTTATCCAGTTCCCTACTGTATGGAGCCTCTGGAAACCAGGCAGCACTAAGATCTCCAGTTTATAGACAGGGAATGGAGGCAGAGAAAGCAAGAGAGAGAGAGAGAGAGAGAGAGAGAGAGAGGGGTCTTATGCACACAAGGAAATGGCCAGCATAGTGCCTGTTCTGAAAGAGCCAGTCTATCACTGCTAGCCATGCTGTCGCTCGGGTCTGGAGTCAACATCATGCTTTGAGAGCACACTGAATATTTGGGAATAAAGTAGCATAAAACTATAGTGCAGTCAGGAGATAGGCAGGTCAGTCAAGTCTCCTAAGTAGACAAGGACCAAGCTCATGGAGGTGGTCACTTTCAGAGTGGGGCCTTAAGCCCAGGACTCCCATGTCCTAAACAAGCTCCCAGGGCTGAAATATCACCATCTGCCTACAGGATATGCCACAGTGATTCTACCAGGATCATTCACAGATCAGTCAGCCTCACCTCAGTCCCTGAAAAACTCACAGAGCAGATCATGAAGGAATCCGTTTCTAAGGACTTGGAGGAGAAAAAGGTGATTAGGAACAGTCAGCATGGATTCACCCGGGGCAAATCGTGCCTGACCAACCTAATTGCCTTCTGTGATGAGATGACTGGCTCTGTAAATGCAGGGACACTGGTGGATGTGGTGTACCTTGACTTTGCCAAGGCTTTTGATATGGTCTCCTACAGCATTCTCACAGGCAAGCTTGAGGAAGTATGGCCTGCATGAATGGACTATAAGGTGGATAGAAAACTGGCTGGAGCATTAGGCTCAGAGAGTAGTAATCAATGGCTCAATGTCTAGCTGACAGCCAGTATCAAGTGAAGTGCCTCAGGGGGTGCTCCTGGGGCCAGTTTTGTGCAATGTCTTCATCAACGACCTGGAAGATGGCACAGAGTGCACCCTCAGCAAGTTTTCAGATGACACCAAGCTGGGGGAAGTAGCAGATACACTGGAAAGTAGGGCTAGGATTCAGTGACTTAGACAAATTGGAGGATTGGTCCTAAAGGAATCTCATGTCATGAAGTTCAACAGTGACAAATGCAAAGTCCTGCACTTAAGACAGAACAATCCCATGGACTGATACAGCCTGGGGGCTGACTGGGTGGGCAGCAGCTCTGCAGAAAAGGACCTGGGGTTACAGTGGACAATAAGCTGAATCTGAGCCAGCAGTGTGCCCTTGTTGCCAAGAAGGTTAACATACCGGACTGCATTGGTAGGTGTGTTGCCAGTAGGTCAGGAAAGTGATTATTCTCCTCTATTCAGCACCGGGGAGAGGCCACATCTGGAGTATTGTGTCCAGTCTTGGGCCCCCACTACAGAAAGGATGTGGACAAATTGGAGAAAGTCCAGCAGGGGACAACAAAAACAATGAGGGAGCTTGGGGGGCACAATTTATGAGGGGAGGCTGAAAGAACTGGGATTATTTAGTCTAGATAAGAGAAGACTGAGGGGGGATTTAATAGCAGCCTTCAACTAGCTGAAGCGGGGTTTGAAAGAGGATGAAGCTAGACTGGTCAGTGGTGGCAGATGACAGAACAAGGAGGAATTGTCTCAAGTTGCAGCAAAGGAAGTTTCGGTTAGATATTAGGGAGGGTAGGAGGGTAGTAAAACACTAGAACAGGTGACCCAGACAGGTGGTGGAAGCTGCATCTTTGGAGGTTTTCAAAACCTGGCTAGACAAAGCTTTGGCTGGGATGATCTAGTTGGAAACGGTCCTGTTTTGAGCAGGAGGTTGGAGTCGAGGACTTTTGACATTGACGACGCATAGGGGGTGGACACGGGTGCATGTGCACCCCCTGAGACTGGGAGTTGTTGCTCGCCACCCCACCTCTACCCCATCGCTGATGTTGCTGCGGCCACTTGCAGGCGACCCCGGCCTGGCCTGCCTTCACTGCTGACATGCAGGCAGTCCCCGCTCACCACCGTGCCCCCCAGCCTCGGGAGGTATGAGGTGCTCATGACTTCTGAGGTCCCTTCCAATCCTAACTTTCTACGATTCTATGATTTACAGATGAGGAAACATGGATAGGCAGGGACATGGCCAAGGTCCCATAACAAAAGCACTAGCAGAGACAAGAACAGACGCGCCCCCCACCCAGGCCCCGCATTCTCTGCATTTACCCCAAGACTCCCCTTCCTTAAGTGAAGCAAATTCTAACCCGCTTCCACACCACCCATTCAGCTCTTCACTCCTTCCATTTAGATCTGTTTTATTTTCACTGATGAGAGGTTTTGCACTAACACTCACCTTAATTTTGGTGAGCTCCAGACCCCTCCATCCTTACTAGACAGGGAGCAAGGGGGCAGGGAAATCAAAGCCAGCTTCATTTCAGACACTGGTTTTCATGCTACCATTTTACACAAGCACTTTTCCTATTTAAAAACCCCCCTGTAAATAATTAACCATGGGAGGTAGTAATAAATACATTGTACTTGTGAAGTGCCAGTCTTGGTTGGACCTGAGGTCTCTCTGGCTCTGTGCCTGGTCTCTGATGGTGCCAGCACTACCAGGTGCTTAAACACCTTTGAGTATTTGCCTGTTGATTGCTCAGAGAAAAGCACAAGAATCATAGAATTGTGGTATCAAAAGGGACCTTCAGGCTCACTTAGTTCAGCCCCCAAAGAAGCACCTCAGTGCTAAGAACTGCTAGCCTGTTCCTAGGCCTTTTCAGCAGTAGATAGCAAAGCACTTTGCAAAGGAGGTCAGTGCCAATGTCCCTTTTTCACAGCTGGGTAAACTGAGACACAAAGCAGTGAAGTGACTTGGCCAAGAGCATAGCCACTTTTACCCGATTTTAATCCTGAGGAGTCAAGGATTAGCCAAAGCATATGGTTTTATTCCCTGTCCAAATGTTTCACTAGCAGTAACTGCTCTGGCTCTCTTCTGAGCCTGTGGTTGACCTCTTTCTAAGTCAGAGCTGGTCAAACCATGGAATTTTCCATGCCTGAACAAATGCCCATTTTTCAAAACATGGTTTCAGTCCAGTCCGGCCTGAACCCAACACCTCAGAGTTGATTGGCAACTAGAAATGCTGAAAAATGTGATTATGGAACCACAGACACAAGGCGTTACAAGAAGGGATACTGCTGCCCAGGCCCCTGCCTGCTACTGGGAGCACTGGGTGGCTGTCCCAGAATACTGACCCTGGAAACCCACCCCGGAGACACCAGGCTTCTGGCTCTGCAGAGTGCTGCCTGGTACCCCTGGTGATCAGTACTTCTGGGCGCCATGCAGCAGGAGCAACAGTCCAGACTCAGTGCCCAGTTTTAGCTGTCTCCCATGACTGCCAGACTCCTGTGATTCTGGGCCAGGGTGCCTGGAAATCATAAGCAGCTCTTGCCACGTCCAGCTGTAACATTAAGAGCTAAGTGTTGGTTGGGAAACAGGGAGGCTGGAAGCCCTGGCCTGGTACTTCTTTTGCCTTGAAGCAGCACACTGGGAGCTGTAGTCCCTGTCAGCCCCAATAAGGCACCTGCAGGGGCTGCTGGATTCTGCCTGTGAAGTTTATCCAACTCTTGGTTACTACAGATAGTGACAGACATCCAGCTCTCCATAGTAACTATGCAGGGGTACGGGCAAAGGAATCTGTTTTGTTGAAAAATTTGGAGTCAGCTCCACTTTGAATCTGGCTGAGCAAGATTGTAACAGATTCAGGCCTGCTTGAGATGTCACTTCTGTCCTTATTTACAGCCATATAATGCTTGCACTCCCCAGTTGAGACTGGGGCCATCATGCTTGGCAACATCCCAGTTCAGAAGGACCCAAGAAGCTGGTGTACTCATCACACTGTGCATCCTGGATCCTGGCAGCAGCAGTCTTGATCCACAAGGCTTGATCCCAACCACTGGAGCTGCAAGAGAATCACCTAGCTACTAGCAGTAGAAGGCTTATGACATTTTATTGAGCAGTTCTGATTCCATCCAGTAGAGGGTGACGATGGTCTCTAGCTACTACCCAGCTCATTACTACAATATTTATGGGATGACTTAACACAGGTCTGTCGTATTGAATGTAATAGTTTGAATGCTTGTAATAAATACCCATTAGCCAGTTTAGAAAAAAAGGCAAGGTTCATCTTTTTATCTGGGGTCATTGCTTGTTTCTGCCTATGTGGTAAATGTCTTGATTCTGAATTTTATCTTTAGAGGCCTTGCAGCAAACGTGCTGAATATCTTGGTTTTTGTCCATTATCTCTAGAGGCCTTTAACAAAGTTAACCTAAAAGCGACCCTTAGGTAAACGTTCTGAGAGATGGAAACCTAGGGGCTTTTGGAAAGGGGTTGGCAAGAGAGGTCACAGCGGTGATGTGGAAAATTTCCCAAAGATGACCCAGGAAAGGAATCTGTTGGGTAAAAGATCTCAGCCCAAATTTGGAAGTAGTGACAGGTTTGGGTAGGAGGGGCCCAAGACGGCAACTCACCCAATAAAAACTGTAACCTACAGTCCCAATTTGGAGGTAACCTCGCTTACAGAACACCCAAGGAAGAATCGCAGGTGTAGGCCGGGTCAGACCGATCCCCTGAACCACCCTCTCTGGGAACAAGAGCTCCTGCTCCTGCTGAAGCCGTGGAGCGCCCGAGTGGGACCAAAGGAAGGGGACTTGTTCCTATCACTGCTGAGACCAACCCTAAAACCATAACTAAAGAATGAAAGGGTCCTTGGGGATTTGATTTCTCGGAATTTTAAGATTGTAAGTATACCATGAGAAATAGTAGTATTATTTCCAATTTAACCTTTACTTGTAATTGTAGTTGTTTTTGTAATATTAATGCTTATAGCATTGTTTAGGAAGCAAGTGCATTTGGAGCATTTTTTCTAATATATGTAGTTATTGTGTTTTTAATGTTTGTGGTTTTTCTTACGGATAAGCAGTGTTATATGTGTAGAAAGGAATTATAAAATAAAATTGTGTTGTATGAATTAAGTGTGCAATCATTGTGAAATCGTGCAATCAACTAAATACTCCCCCAGCCAGGCGCATCAAATGAATCAGTAAATTGTGTGGGATCTTTCTCTATTCCATAACCCACTAGAGACAAGGTCACTGACAGTGTCTCTGGGCATGGCTCCAAGAAAAAGTTAATGCAAGGTAAGCTGGTGTATGAATTTATAGCATAGCAGCTACTACACAAAAGGCAGCCTGTATACTGTACCTTTTCAGGAAAATGTGAGGAAAGTTTACCTTGCCTCAGACTCACTGAGCAGGAAGAGAAGATGGGAGTCCCAGACAGGCCCTCTTACAGGGCCAGTGAGGTCTGAGCAGAGGGTGGGCCCAGAGCCTGACCTGAGCTAGTGACCTACAGCAGGGGTGTCCAATGGCACAGGCATTGTCAAGGTATGACAACCACAGTGACCTCAACGGCCCTAGGATGTTTGACTTGGTGTTTTCACTTTCCCCAAACAGCTGCCACTGCAAGAGGAACTGCTCAGACAGAGACAGACAGGATGGATTAGATGACCTCCTGAGGTCCCTTCAGCTCTACTTTCCTATTATCCTGTATCCCAGTCCCTGTCCCTTGAATTATTCAGTTCCCACCTTTAATTTTCATATTAGTCTTGCCCATGTGACTGGATTATCCTAGGGCAGTGATTTTCAATCAGGGTGCTAAGCAATTTTAGTACTGTTAGGCATGCAAACATAATTCACACAATAAACCCAGATATTTCAAATAAGAATCCACAATATTAAGAACCTGCTGACCTGCTGCTATCTTTCCCATTTTTTTGCCACAGACAAATTGCTTTGTTACTTTTCTGTAGTAAAAAAAGGAGTGAAAATTAAGAGATGACATTTTCCAAGGGCTGAGCCCTAACAAGAGATGCCTTGAGTTTATCATGGGATTCCCTGAGTCTAAAAAGTTTGAGAACCACTATCCTAGAGCCTTCCTGTAGACTAGGGCTGTGTCTGTAGCAAGAGTGCTTCCCTGATCTGCAGCACTGGTTTACTCCATTGTCGAAGAACTCCTAATGGGACCTCAGCACTGGCAAAGTGTTCCTAAGCCAAGCTAGCAGTGATGAGGTCTGCTGCTGGCAGAGCTTTATTAGAATTGTAGAGGGGGAAATCTATGTCCCCAGCCAGCAGGGCTAGGCTGGCAAAACCTAGCAGCAAGTGTCCTTTTGCTGTTGTTTAACATGTTAGCAAAAGTTCTGTTTTGGCCCACTTAGCCACCTAGGTCTGAACATCTAGGCTGGCATCATCTTTGTATGGTAGACTACCTCTGTTATAGACACAGTTAGAGCAGCAAAGCTGGGCTTTGGCCTGGAATGATACACTTGACTCATCCATAACCAGCAAAGTCACCATCCCAAGAGGAGTGCAGGTTTCCAGGTATAATTGCGACTATACTTCCACATCTGAGGCTTCTTCCAGCACATCATCAGGAATCACCGTTCACTAAACTTATGACCCACATGGTCATGCCAGAAGCCTGTAGTGTAGACAGGCCAGGCTTTGGAAGGCACAAGCTAGTATGTGTTTGGATCCTAGCGTAGACAAGATACTGCCTTGGAAGGCTTTGTCTATACTACAGAGCCTCTCCCACCAGAGCTATGTTGGTATGCTTCCCTAGTACAGACATGGCACATGACAGCAGAAGGGGCTTTCTGTGGCTATAGTTACTGGTATATCACCAGTCCAACCATGCTAGCTCAGCCAGCTGGAGCCCTCTGCCATCAGTGTATAGTTTTGCCAGCACAACTATTGCCTAGAGTGTGTGATCTTTGCTGGTAAACCCCATAGAACAGATCAGGCCTAATGTGTTAAACTGACACAACACATGTCAAACATCGACTTCTTTGTCTACCTGAGGTTCTTAACACGTAATAATTGCTATCTTCTAATGGGCACAACGACACGGTGCCTTAGGGCAGGCCCCACTGCCCCAGAGGAAGCTAAGGATGTTTGTAGGGTTCAGATGCATCAGAGCCATTCATGAGTTTCAACATTATCACCACAGTGGCTCTGTCCCATGGAGATGGAGCTAATAAACACCTCCTCCCTTTTCCTGGAAGGTAGCTGGAAAAGGTCAGGTGCTCTGAAAAGTGGGTGTCTTAGCACAATATGAAAAGCAGCAGAGTTTGTACAATTTCTTGCATGACAGCACAGCACACGCAGCAGCTGCTACATTCAGTCACTGAAGATCCTCCAGCAACCTTTCCTCTCACTAAGGAGTGATGGACCTGATTAGACAGTAAGCCCTTCAAGGCATAGAACAAGCACATTTGATCCTGCCCTCAAACATTCAGTTTAAACATCTGCCCTGTGCTTTATGTCAGACTTTAACTTGAAATCACCAGGAAACAGAAGTGGGTGAGGAATGCGGCTGCAGGCTCACAGGCCGAGATACACACATCTAGTCTGACCTTCTGCATAACAGAGACTATAGTATTTCAAAGCTTCCCAGGAGCACAGACGTCATCTTCCCAGGCAGCTCACGAGGTGCCATTTCCACTAGAGTTCCTGTTTATTTGGCGTTTCCTTTGTGGGTTGAGTTTGGCCTTGAGAGAAAAAACATGAGTGACACTGCAACAGACAGATGAGTGTGTTCAAGAAAGGACCAATCCACAGAGGTGTCATAACCAGGGTCCGTGGCCAGTGGCAGTGGCAGGAGGGACTGGGCTGGCTGCACAGGTCCAGGTTCCTGGCAACAGTGGTATCTGTTGTTCTTGCACCCCCTCTAACTTGGCACCTCGGGGAGTGCCCCGAAGTATTCAGCTCCTTTTGAAAATCCTACTCAATGTTTCATTGTTATATGGCACCTCCCACATGAGGCCTCCCGCATGCCTCTGTTGCTTTAATCTTACAATACGCCAGAGAGGTAGACCCCCTTTCAGAGAGGACCCACAGAGACAGTGATAGGGAACCTAGGAACCCTGAACTCCTACTTCTTCACCTTTTCCAGGGGACTATTTATCCCCAGCCTAAGGAGAAAGGCTGACTCAGACTGTTCTCACCTATGGGCTTTGCTTCAGAGAACACCGTTAAGCCTCACCGGTGAGCTCAGAACAGAGATTGTGCCAGGCATGTAGGGGAGAAACCTGTCGCTTTTCAAGACTCAGTTTGGGAGTGGACATTTATATGAACATCAAGGATATCCAGAATTATCATTAGTGCTAAATAATGTGTCACTACTTGCCTATTTGCTGAAGGGCTTCAAGCAACAGCTGTTTTAGAGACCAGGGAAAGACCTAATATGATGAGGCAGATCTTGCCTTCTGCAGGGTTTTTAGACATTCTCCTGAGGCAGCAGGTGCTGGTCACTGCCACAGACATGACCTTGGACTAGGACCTTGGACTAGGTGGACCTTAGGTCTGGTCTAGCCTGGCAGTGCCCGTGTTCTTCCTCCTCTGTACAAGCAGCCAGAGTCACTGCTGTTCCCACTGAACAAAGCATTTGAACGATCCCTTTGGCAAATAGGCAATTAGTGACACTTCACCTAAAGCAAATCATAAGGATCCCAGTGTCATGTTTATACAAGTGAGACTAGTCCACCCAGAGAAAAGCAAAGAGTGGCCTGAAACCCCATCCCCTCATTCTCGCTATTCTCAGGGCTTGGTCACCACCCTGTTTCTCTGATCCACTGCCTGGTCTCTGCTGTTTCAGTCCACAGTATCTGTCACTCCGGTCCAAGTACTGACATACCTCAGTCCAGTCAGAGTTGCTGCTTCTTTCTACTGGCCTCACACTAAGATCTGCAGCCCAACTCTGCCCCATTCCTGGGCTACATTTGGTCCAAGCTTGTGACCAATCACATAATAATTTCCTGTCACACTCAGGGCTGAGCTGAGACCACCACACTCATTTTACTTGTGAAAATTCAAATGCATCCTCAAATCTCCAGGGCCGTAAGTCTTCAGCTTCCCATCCCACCGGGGTCATTGACACAATGTCAGTGTTAAGGGCACTGTGGCTGTGTTTGGTGCAGGGGCAATGGGGCCTTGTGTGTTGACATGAAAAGTGCAGCGGCACAGTCGGGAATATGCTGAGGTGACCTGATCACACTAGTTCGCACGGTTGAGCAAGGGAATTGCATAATGCCCTTATGTACTGTGGTCCGACATAACAGTGTTGCTTGTGTCTGGGGAATGAGGTGCACACAGCTGGGAGCGGGAATCTCACTTGAGCCAGCCTAGCTTGGCACGAAGGCCAGAAGGCATTCACAGCTGGGGACACCTGGGTTTGGATCAATGCTAGGCCAGCTGCACAGTCATGGAAGACAGACCCACCCCCTCTTGAGGAAGCTTTCCCTAGGGTGATTTCCCTCCACTCCTCCCACAGCCAACTGGTAACAGGTGTGGTTTTTGTCTGGCTGCCCCCCTCCCCCCCACCTCAGTCCTTCTCCCAGGATTGCTTCTGTCTTGCCTGAACCGATCCCTGCCTCGGAGAGGCAGGATTTTTTGCTCCTAAACCATCCCCAACAGATGCCCACCTGGCTTCTTTTTTGAGGCCCTCTGGTAAAGGTTACTCCCCAGCCTCACTGATCAGCTGGTAGCGTTGTCCTGCTGCCATGCCACTGCTGCATCCAGTCTGAATCTGAGTGTGATACTCTGTTCAAAAGCCAAGGAAACACACAAAGGTGGCAGGGAAGAGGAGGTATGTGACTAATCAAATCAAGAGCAGAAAGAAGAGCACCATTTTAATGAGGGCCACCCTAGCATTACCATGGTGACATAAATTACTTCATTTCTATCTCCACCATCCCATTTGGGAACAAAGGTGTGGACTAAGCTATCTGTTAATTTAGTCCAGCATGCTGATGCCAACAATAAATAATGGTCAGTGTTTCTACCCTCTGCCAGGTTCTCACTGAAAAACAGGGCTAGAAGGTACCACAGGAGGTTGCTAATCCAACTCCCTTCTACAGGTGGAATTATTCCTGTCTATAGTCCTAGGGCAATATTTGTCTAATCTGCCTTCAAAAGTTTCCAGTAACAGAGATTCCACAGCCTCTCTGGGCACTCTGCTCCCATGCCTAACCCTGCTCATGGCTGGAAATTTCCTCCTAATATCTAACCAAAGACTTCTTTGAAGTCTCCCATTGCTTCTTGTTTTGTCCCCAGTGGAGACTGAATAAGTGACCACCATCCTCTTTACAGCAGCCCTGTTTGTCCTGTATTGTGTAATGTATTGTGTAATGCTCATGGATGGAGATGTTCAGCAATCTCACCTGGAGACTACAAGATGCAGGTAAGTGGGATGATGAGGCTGAAGACTTCTCCCACACTGAGGATCTCATTGCTAATTACACTTCCTCAACCAGTCCCTGTTATCCATTCACTAGCTGTTCCTACTGCCCAAGGCTCAGTGGGGAATGGAGAGCTGGGATCAGCCAGGACCAAGCCAATCCACCTCTGATATTGGGAAAGAGTGGATCAGTAGAATATATCATTGCATTCAGTGCCTGCTGCAAACTCCTGGATGCTTTAGTCAATTGAAAACTATGCCTAGAGAAGGATCTCTTTACCTGTTGCTAAAATGTAGCTACTTCTGGCATGGAAAGTGACAGGTACATAGCAATTGAAGGTAGGCTAGAAATAGGATATATGTTATGGGAAGGGGGAGAGGGTGTCCCTCAGGAAAGATGGACCACATACCAAAGGAAAGCACCTCAACACCTTCCACTTACATTGTCTTTGCCTCATTCTAAGAATTCCTGGGGGACAAAGTTACCCGTGCTGAGGTCCTGGAATGTGCCAACATAGATTTCATAGACATTTGGGCTGGAAGGGACCCCAGAGGATCATCGAGTCCAGCCCCAGGGGCAGGAAGTCAGCAGGGATCATAGGAACCCAGCAAGATAAGCATCCAAATGTGTCTTGAACGCGTTCAAAGTGGGTGCTTGAACCGCCTCTGGTGGCAGTCTATTCCAAACCCTGGGGGCTCAGACAGTGAAGAAGAACATGCCAAGCATTCATTCTTTTCTCAATCAACCTTGACTTTGATGGCTTGGTCGTATGCAGAGGAATGACTAATGGCTGTATACCCAAGGATTTTTTGCATGGAGAGCATTTTACAGGAAGAAAACCATAAGTGTGTCCTTATCTCTGTTTCAAAGACGTTTGCAAGAGACAGTTGAAAGCAATGAACATTGAACCAAAAGACTGGGAGAAGATTGCTGAGGACCAAAGTTCTTAGAAACAGTCTATGAAGCATGGAAGGAAGGCTTGTAAGGAAAGAGTCCAACGTGCAGAGGAAAAAAGAAACCTCAGGAAGAACTGGCAGCACATTCAAGATGGTTAAATATTAATCCTACACATTAAAAGTGTGGAAGGGACTGTCATTCCAGAACTGGGCTCCACAGCCACATTCTCAGATTCAATGAGCTGATGCCTCACTTGGGACAAATCTGTTGTCCAGTGAGACAGATAGATGCCTATTTATATCTATGTTTGCAGAGAGGGAACCACAAGGAGGGAGAGGTAGGGTGTGGTGGGAGAGGGGATCCATCCTCTGAGAAGTAGGGGCTCGGAGCAGTCTCTGCCTTGGGGCTTGCTGGTCTTTCTTAATCGGGCAGCTGAGGCACACAGGTGAACACTGGCCACCTGCACAGTAAGCTGCTTCTGGCTGAAACACCAGCAGCAGCCTCCTGCCAGGAAAGCTCCATGCTTCTCCCTGCCTCCTCTCCCACCCTGCAGTGTCCAACCTGCGCAGTGTCCTTACAGACACTGCAGCAACTGACCCATCGTCTGCCTGACCACCAGTAATTGCTCCCAGATCACCAATGCCATAGGGGGTACAGTCAGGAAAGGGTCACTGAGATGTGCCAGGCAAGTGGGGAGATGAGATCTCTGCAAGTCATACTTTAAACTTACTTTCTTTACCATTAATTTACCTCACCCTTTGTCTCACTCCTCTACCCTCTGCACTACAGTCACTCCTGATCTTTCTGGGAGTCACACTGCCCCAGGTACCGTATTGAACATGGAGTGGAGGCACTTCCTGTCTCAAAGAACTGAAGAACCTGGATAGACAAGACAAAGAGAGGTCACAGGTCAGTGGCAGCATTGGGACTAGCTCAGTCCCTTAGGCACGGAACTCCACTGCATCTTACCCAGGGCTTGTCAAGGGGACTCTCCACTGAACATCTGTCCTGTGTCCAACAAGATAAGACTCTGGACCTGGATTGATGCTGTAGGGTCCACTGCAAAGCTAATAAGTACCCAGAGTGAGACTAGGGGGAAGATGGGACCCAGACAGCTGGAGGTTACAGGGATGGATCCTTATCCACAAGATCAGTCCAGCTGCCAGAACACAGGACCAGACACTCAGGTTTCAGCCCCAACTCCGTGATCAGCTTATCCTCTGTCTGTGAGCAAGTCCCTTCTCCCTGGCACTCAGTTTCCCACTCTGCAAAAAGGCAGTGATACTGCTTCTCTGAAGGGTGGTAGAGGCCAGTGCTGACCAACATCTGGCAGCACTCTGAAAGCAGTGGTGCTGAGTGCTCCTTGGGACATGCCACAGTCACTGCTCAGGAACAGGTTCCTCTGCTGGCTCCTTCACACTGCACACACCCCCCAGGCCAGAAGACAACACAGTCACCTCGGGCATCTCCAGAAAGAGAATGGGAAGGGAAAGTACCAGCTGTCCAAGTACAAGGCCCCAGTATCTGATCACTACTTAATGGTTTCACTGGTGAAGGAGGAGGAAAGCTGAAAGACTGGAGACTACAGTAGGCAGGTCCGGACTTGGGGAGCAAAGCCATCCTGCCTCTGTCAGGAAGTGAACAGGCTACACACTGCAGCCCCTGCAGCCAGGCCAGGGTAAAATGGCAAGAGGCTGGCCTTGTTTCACACGCAATCCTGAGATGTCTCAGCCCTATGTCACAGAGATCAAACACCAGCAGGCAGGATAAGGGGCTGGCAGGAACCTTTGTTTCCACATGCAGCAGCTCAGGAGAGGGCCCCAGACCCTAGAGAGTTATTTCCTCTCCTGTTTGATCTGAGAGTGCCACAGTGACCTCTGCCATGACCTTTTGACCCAGAAGACAGGAGCTGAGGGGCCTGATCTCCTCCAAGGCAGAGCAGCTTCATAAATTGGCCAGCCTCGGAGAAAAGCAATGCAGCCACATCAGGCACCCTGTCCCTGCACACTGCTGTCTTTCTGCAAGAGCCCAAAATAAACCTGCTGCAGCCAAGGGGCTGAGGTGTGGTTTGGGCAGGCAGACGCTGACATCCCTTCAAAGTCAATGGGCTTCTGTGGCCTCAGTCAGCAAAACGCTGATGTCCCTTCTACATTGCTGAGTGCCTGGTCCCAGCCAGCCAGGCGTGTAGACATCTGTGGAG
>NW_017728923.1:3476008-3493051 GCF_001723895.1 Crocodylus porosus
TGCTCCCAGATCACCAATGCCATAGGGGGTACAGTCAGGAAAGGGTCACTGAGATGTGCCAGGCAAGTGGGGAGATGAGATCTCTGCAAGTCATACTTCAAACTTACTTTCTTTACCATTAATTTACCTCACCCTTTGTCTCACTCCTCTACCCTCTGCACTACAGTCACTCCTGATCTTTCTGGGAGTCACACTGCCCCAGGTACCGTATTGAACATGGAGTGGAGGCACTTCCTGTCTCAAAGAACTGAAGAACCTGGATAGACAAGACAAAGAGAGGTCACAGGTCAGTGGCAGCATTGGGACTAGCTCAGTCCCTTAGGCACGGAACTCCACTGCATCTTACCCAGGGCTTGTCAAGGGGACTCTCCACTGAACATCTGTCCTGTGTCCAACAAGATAAGACTCTGGACCTGGATTGATGCTGTAGGGTCCACTGCAAAGCTAATAAGTACCCAGAGTGAGACTAGGGGGAAGATGGGACCCAGACAGCTGGAGGTTACAGGGATGGATCCTTATCCACAAGATCAGTCCAGCTGCCAGAACACAGGACCAGACACTCAGGTTTCAGCCCCAACTCCGTGATCAGCTTATCCTCTGTCTGTGAGCAAGTCCCTTCTCCCTGGCACTCAGTTTCCCACTCTGCAAAAAGGCAGTGATACTGCTTCTCTGAAGGGTGGTAGAGGCCAGTGCTGACCAACATCTGGCAGCACTCTGAAAGCAGTGGTGCTGAGTGCTCCTTGGGACATGCCACAGTCACTGCTCAGGAACAGGTTCCTCTGCTGGCTCCTTCACACTGCACACACCCCCCAGGCCAGAAGACAACACAGTCACCTCGGGCATCTCCAGAAAGAGAATGGGAAGGGAAAGTACCAGCTGTCCAAGTACAAGGCCCCAGTATCTGATCACTACTTAATGGTTTCACTGGTGAAGGAGGAGGAAAGCTGAAAGACTGGAGACTACAGTAGGCAGGTCCGGACTTGGGGAGCAAAGCCATCCTGCCTCTGTCAGGAAGTGAACAGGCTACACACTGCAGCCCCTGCAGCCAGGCCAGGGTAAAATGGCAAGAGGCTGGCCTTGTTTCACACGCAATCCTGAGATGTCTCAGCCCTATGTCACAGAGATCAAACACCAGCAGGCAGGATAAGGGGCTGGCAGGAACCTTTGTTTCCACATGCAGCAGCTCAGGAGAGGGCCCCAGACCCTAGAGAGTTATTTCCTCTCCTGTTTGATCTGAGAGTGCCACAGTGACCTCTGCCATGACCTTTTGACCCAGAAGACAGGAGCTGAGGGGCCTGATCTCCTCCAAGGCAGAGCAGCTTCATAAATTGGCCAGCCTCGGAGAAAAGCAATGCAGCCACATCAGGCACCCTGTCCCTGCACACTGCTGTCTTTCTGCAAGAGCCCAAAATAAACCTGCTGCAGCCAAGGGGCTGAGGTGTGGTTTGGGCAGGCAGACGCTGACATCCCTTCAAAGTCAATGGGCTTCTGTGGCCTCAGTCAGCAAAACGCTGATGTCCCTTCTACATTGCTGAGTGCCTGGTCCCAGCCAGCCAGGCGTGTAGACATCTGTGGAGCGCACAACGTGCTGATGGTACCAGTCACACGGGTCTGTGCCACAAGAGTTAGAGTGCCCGTGTCCCACCGGGTCAGGGCAGGGAACACCAGCCGCGGTAAGGCACTGACACAGCCTGAAGGTCAGTCCCTTCAGCAGTGGAGCCCCCAGGCAATGGCATAGATGATAACAGACACCTTGGTGACAACGGGGCTCTTATGCTGGCTAACAGCAACACTTCCCAAACTGTGGATTGTGCCCCCCTGGGCATATGTGAGAGATTCCTGAGGGGGAACTCGTGGAAATCGAGGCAGAAATCAACAACACCCCAGTCCTTCAGCCACTCCCATGCCCCTCTATGCTCCAGCTCCTGCTTCCCTCCTGCCCTGCTTCATCTGCCAGGGGAATCAGGAGCAGCGACTGAAGTAGGTGGGATGGGAGGGTGCCAACTTTTCTACAGTGGAGTATAAATCAACAAGGTTTGAGAAATGCTTCTCTATTGTATTGATGCCAGCTTGTCGGTTGTAAGACCAAAGAGAAGACTGAGTTCCTTCCAGGGTCTGGTGGATTAGTTCTGCGCCTAGACCCAAAATCCTCTGACCTCTGCACATGCAACAAGGTCTCCTTGCTTGGTGTGTATGATCCCAATATCGCTTTGTACTTGGCCACAGTTCCCTTCCCGACTGTTCAGCAGCAAGCTGGGCATTTGCTGCCTTTTCTTTCAGAGGGGCTGCATTTCTCCGGTGCTGAATAGAAAAAGTTGGCAGAACTGTGCATGGATCCCAGACAGTTGTGTCAACATCTTCATCCCCATTTTAGAACAAACTGGGGAAACCAAACAAACTGCCATAGACACTGCCCATCACATCAGCAGTCAAGCTGAGAAGAAAGTCCATGTCTCCTCACTCCCAGTCCCATGCCTCCTTAAAGAAAGGCAACTTAGCTAACATACCTCCCAGTCAGTACCTAGCTAGATAAATCAATTCCCAAGACTGGATTATTCAAACTTCAATATTTAAGGCCTTTTAAAAATGACTGGAACCTAGTGCCCAAATACCATGGGAACAGGCACTAAAGGAAAGTGAGATCAACAGTATCTATAGGGATAGCAACTGGCATGATGGGGTCCCATTCCTTGACTAGAATTGCTAGGTGCTATTACAGTACATAGAATAAAAATGACCTTTAAAGAAAAAGCCCCTTCATGGCACATAAAGGCAGCTTGAAACATTTAACTGAAACTTCTAAAATCCCTAGAAGAAAAACAAATTGAATGAAAAATTCACTGCCTGCCATTTTATTCAGCCAAGAGTGATAACTCTATATCCAATTCTCCAGCCCTCCAGGAAAACACCACCACATGCCCAGTCAAACACAACTGTCAAGCACAGTCTTTTCTAACATGCTGCTCTAAAAGAGCCAACGTTCACTTTAAAAGTTATTTTCAGGCATTTAAAGGAAGGGACAAATCTGTGCTTTTTAAGACACTTGCTAAGTCACCAATGGACAAAAAAGTGATTTTTCTCCCCCCTGCACTAGAAGGTTCAAAATTCCACGGAGGGGAAAAGCCTTTGTCTTCACACAAAAAGGGGTATCGCTCGCTCAGCCTCCAGGACTCCACCAACAGTGGTGGGGCGAGCAAGAGGGGCAGCAGTGCGGGGTTGTGCCCCTCACTGCTGCCGTGCACAGGAGACGCGTCACCTCTGCCCTGCTGCACTGGGTTGCACCCACTGGGTTGTGGAGGCCCCAGGGGAGGGCAGTAGGGTGGAAGCCCGAGCCTGCAGCAGGCAGCCTGACCCACCCCTGCTCTGCACGCAGATCAGGGGGGCATGGGTCCCTTTTGCCTCCTGGGAACGTGTGCAGCAGTGGGGAGCCCGCCTCGCTGCCCACTTGATAAGCTGCCTGCACCCCTCCCACTTCCTGCTGGGGCCCTGCAGCTGCATATTTTGGCCAAGGGCACCAAGCCCCATGCACTGCCCAGCTGGGCAGCAGCCTTAGCCCTGCCTAACTCCTTCGCTCCCTCCCTGTGGGGGCCTCAACATTCCCCTCCCACCTTACCTGCGGGAGCTGCTCTCCAGGCTGCTTGGTGGCTATGTGCATATATGTGCACATGGTGCCCCTTGCCTGATCACCCTCCTCCCATTCCTCCCAGCCCCTTGCAGGCTGGAACTCTGCCCGTCTACAGGGAGCTCACTGCAAAACTGCAAAATCCACAGGTTTCTCTGTTAAAATGAGAAATCTGCATAAAGGGGAAATCTGCATTTTACTCTATTTTTCTGTCGAAAATTGAAAACCTGGATCCCTGCTCATCCCCTGCAGCTGACATGTCCCCAGTGTGGCTCTGCACCCTGGATTTTAGCAGTAGGCCTTGCCCTCCTTGGTGCCCTATGAACTAGATTAGGGGTTCTCTACATTTTTAATCCTGAAGCACTCCCTGCCCCCCAGTATGCTATATAAACTCCATTACCCACCTGTGCCACAACAACTGCCCAGCTCCCCAGCCCCACATGCATGGCCCCAGGTGCAGCGGGCAGGGCTCAACCTCCCACTCACCTGAGCAGCAGCAGCACAAAGCCTTGCCCACCTGCCTGCAGCACCACCCACAAGATGGAGGCTGGGGGGGTGGACAGGGCTGAGGCAGCTCCTCTCTGCACCGTGCTGGCCTGGGTGGACCCCCTGAAACCTGCTTGTGGCCCCCCAGGGGGCTGCAGACCCTGGTTGACAATGGCTGGGTTAGATGATACAGCTCTGTAGGTCATGTTTGATATCCCTGGTATGAAGGCTGTATGCATCTCTGGTACAGCTATGTCAGAAGTCCTCTCCCACTGGCTGCAGAACAGTATTTCTACTATCAGTCTCAGGTCAACTAGTGCTGAGTTGGACTCTTTGGCTGTGTCCAGATGAGCGTGTCCGTGTGGTACATGCTGCACGTTCTGTTCTCCACACCGCAAGGGAGCAGTGTGGAGGATTTTTTTGATTCCTGGATATGCAGGGGTCAAAAAAAACCCCACAGAGAAAACAAGTGGAGTTGTGCGTGCAGCAGTGTGTGCCACTTGAAGCCAGAGCCTGGCCAGCTGGAGCCACACTCCTTTGCTGGCCAGGCTCTGTACATCAGGATCACTGCTGCTGCAGCCCCGGGAGGCCCCCAGGAATCCAGTGCTAGGTCTGGCCCCAGCCTCCCATACCCCACCTGGGGTAACTTGCTGCATGTGCCTGGCATGGGTGCTCCCCAGGGACAACTAGTGGTGGCACAAGGTGTGCTACCACTAGTTGTCCCTGGGGAACCAAATGTCCACGCACATCAGGATGCAACCTCAGAAGCTTATTTTCAAAGGTCTTCAGAGCTCAGCCCCCTGGAGAAGAAAGGTCTGGCCACCAGCTAGTAGCTCTTCACAGTTAATGGAAAACATGCTGGGAAGCAATCCTGCAATGTCACCCCAGGGGCAGCCACCTTTCTATGGTGAGTTGCTAAACCATAGCATTCAAACCCCTTGATGTAAAATTGAGATTATTCATAACTAAGAGGGGTTTTAAGCACCATTTTATTTGACTTTCTAAGAGTACAGCATAGTGGTTTTCTAAGATCTCTTAACGGTGTTACCTAATACTGTATTTACTCACATACCCCACTCATCTTTCCCCCCCAAAACATTAGCCTCCCAAATTGGGGTGCATGTCTTAAGCCAGGATTTTTCCTGCCCATTACAGAACCATGGAGACACAGCACAGGTTGCTGCTGCTCCTTCTTTCTCTTCCTTCCAGTAGCTGTATGGAGGGGTGCGGTCCAGCAAGGACAGATGCGGGGGGTGCAGTGGTGGATTGCACTTCCTTTGGTTCCTGTTCCACCCAAAGCTTAAAACCAACTGCCAACAGCAGCAGTGCCATTTCTGCTCAGGCAGTGCCACAGGAATCAATTGACTTCCTGGCTTTTTTACAATCTACCCAATTCTTGCTAATTTCTCTTCACTCTGTATGTATTAATAACCCTCTCTCCTTTTTAATGGTCTTGATGTTCCACTAATCGAGCTATCCCTTGGTTGACAATTTTGCTGTCTTGTAGCTACCTCCAGTCTCTCCAATTTCATAGCTCTGCAGATTTTTAGCTCTTTTCCAAATCCTATACCTGGAACCCAGTCTTCAGCCATGGCTATGGTTTCAGCTTTTGCTTAAGCAGCTAAGAGCTGCTGCCAACTCATCTATGAAAGGGTTAAAGCTGTATCTTCTGCAGGAGCAGGGAAGGAAGAGTGAGTAATCTGAAAGCTTGGCTCTGCCCCTGATCTATGTGGGCATAATGCTGGAAAATGTTTTTCCTTTACTCTGCCTTCCAAAAACAAGGTGCATGTCTTATTTGGGGAAAAGGTGGTGGGGGGAGGAGGTGGTGGTATGTGGAGAAAATATGGTATTGGCTTTTTAAGGTGTACAATTATCTATGTAATAATTGCAAGACAAAAACAGAGATTTCTAATAGGACTCAGTGTATCACAGGTCAAAAGCACTCTGAGCTGTTATGGTCTGAGGTCTTTTCAACATAATTGTTCTATTATCATCTTTTCCACAGTGAAAAAAAAGAGCGAAAGCTAGGTGCTGGCATTTTCCAAGGTCTGCCTCGAGTGTAAAAGGTTTGAAGAGCACTGGTTTAGCATGTACACAGATCACAGCCCTTGAAGCCATGATGGCAGGGAACTTTTGAGTGCTGTAATTGGGCAAGAAGCTCTTGCCTCCAAAAGCTGAGGCTTTCTGAAAGCCACTAAAATTTACAAGAGTTGACAACAGGTCAAGATGATCCCGATGTAACATACCCCTAATCTTCTCAAAGGGGGTGCTGAGTTCTAAGGAGATATTTGCAACAGCTCAAAGAGGTATAGCCATCTCCATTGACAGCAGGCAAGTTTCTTGCCTTGTTCTTTACAGACAGAGCCATCTGCATGTGAGCAGAATGTCCTGCTCCTGAAGCATCTGCTCCTGCTGCTCATTCTCCACCTGAAATCACACAAACCCTTTGTTTAAGGCTCCCGTGGTGAGACAGTACAGGGCACTTGCAGAACCCGCCTGAAAAACAAAGAGGCATGTTTTTCTCACTCTTCCTTGACCAGGCTTTTACCCCGTGATGGGGTTTTTCCAGGCTTCAGCCACCATCTGCTTTCCCTCCTCCCATCCCCAGCAATCACAATTTGAGTTGCTGAAACAGGCTAGTCTGCTAGAGAGTGAAAACATGATCCTGGAGAATGGATCACACTGGAGGATGAGGAAGGTCAGGAGGGGGTTACCTAGTAAGAGCCTCTACTCTGTGGGAGACAAGGGGCAAAGAGCTGGCTAAGGAAGAGCACCCTCTGCTCCAGAAGTCACTGCTTTACTCTGGGATCTAGGAGCTCCAATCTGAAACTACTCTGTAACCCGGGAGCATAGGCATGTTTGTGGTACCATTACTGTGACTCTACTGTTCACTCTGGAGCATAAGGATCAATGTTTTTCATCTTCACCTGAACTCCAGAGGTGGTGAATCTGAGATCGTAAGCCAGCACCTACCCTTACTCTGCATACCCCTTATGAAATTGTTTGAATCTAAGATTAGGACAAAAATGAAAAATCAATCACGCTAAGAGCCAAATCCCACCCCCAGGTGCAGATAAAGCTGGAGTCAGTGGTGTTGTTCCAGAGATACTGAGATAGGATAAAGGATAGCCAGGTCTTAAAGAGAGTCTGGGCAACAGAAGGTCTTGTGCAGACCTGACGTGAAACTTCTGGGGCTTCTATACATATGCTAGGAGTCAGCTCCAACATGCTGGAAATTCAGCATGTTGGAGCAGACTCACTTAATCAAGTCTGCTAGAGCACAGAAATAAACATGCTCCAGCAGACTTTGGTACCATATGCATCAGCATCCTCATGCTGAAAAATGGCAGCGGGGTGCTTTGAACTAAAGTTCATTCGATAACCCTTAGTTCAAAGTGCCCCACCTTCATTTTTTAGCATTGGGCATGCTGATACACATGACACACTGGCACTTTTTATTAAAAATGCTCACTAATTAAAGAGCCCCCCCCCCCAGTCCCTCCTGGAGTGTGTGTAACAATACCCCTGGTGACCTGCACCTGGTGCATGTAAGTTTTATGCCACTTATAATGGATGGGAATAATGGATTTACTGAGGGCATGCACAGCTACAGACAAGTGTTATCAAGAGCTGAGCTCATTACAAGTAGATCTAGCAATGTTTTTCTTAAAGCTTTGTCACCTGGAGTCAAGGGATTATGTAAGAAGCTGAAAGCCCTTCAAAACAAGTTTCTAGTGTCAGAGGTTGTAGAGAGGAAAAACAAATGTGAAAACAGACCCCCAAACTAAAAAAAGACAAAAGAAATCAAGTTTTAAATAAGAACAATTCCTTTTTTAAATTCATGTGATTTTCCACATCCTCCTTGGTAGCTTAAAACCAAACAAAAACAAGCTTTAATTTATATAAAACAAAACATGTATAACAATCAAACAACACTGACTGTACAAAGGAATTAAAAAAAAAAAAAAAAGTGTGTGTGTGGGGGGGACAGTCCAAAAGAATACAGGAAGAATGGTACAACTGTTAGACAGCAGCTACAGACTAGTGTTGATATCAAATCCCGGAAACCATGTACTTTTAAAATTAAAAATAAAAGATAAAATTCAGCTTTGATCAGCAGATATTCCAGAGAAATGATTTTTTCACATTCATTCTGGACAAAATTTGCTGAAATGTTACAAAAATAAAAATTAACTGTGGTAGAAGAGATGGGAGTTTTCAGTCTTTTTTTGTTTTTTGTTTTAAGAAGAACCAAGCACAGGTAGTTAAAGTGTTTCTAAACATGCAGCATCTTCTCTTTTGCACCATGAAATCCTCATCTCCTCCCCACCCCTGGAGCATGTACCAGACAGGAGAGAGTGAACAGGCAATTTGCAGCTTGGCAAGTGGGAACTATAATTCATTGTCTAAAGAAAACAACATTCATTCAAGAGCAGTTTTCAAAAGGTTTTTCTACAGCTCCCCCCTGCCCAAACTGATGGATGGTGGTTTGGGCTGCTTCACATCACCTGTTGGCCATATATCTCCAGATTGCCAGTCAGTGATTGTCTTCTGCTCTGTGATAAGTGATTTAGAACAGGTGGTGGTTGTTCTACAGACAGGTTCTAGAAATCCCCTGGCCTCCATACCACGAAAGGATTTCCCCTTGCCCTTGGCTTATTCTCTCCTCTCATTTGAGCCAAGCGATAAAACATGCCATTGATGGTCTGGGAAACCTAAACACAGGGGCGTGGGCTTAGGGTTTGGAGACTCCTTCATTTACAGGCCCTCTCAGAGAAGGGAGGAAAAAGGCACAGAAGGAAGGTTTGCTATGGGAAAGGGCTGTGCTAGCCAGGTCCCCACTGCTGCCTGCCTTTTAGTTGCTGCTTCTATGAAGTGGGCATTCAGCCATGCAAGAAGTGCAGTAGCTTCATCCTGCCCATATGGTTGTTTGGGATGCCAGAATAAGCCTGTCCTTGGGTAAGGAGAAAGGCAGTTAGTGCTCTATTGTTTTGGAGCAGATACAGGCCAGGGTGAGAGGGAGGTGCAATAATGGTAGAGCAGCAACAGAAGAGTTCATCCAGCCAGATGGTCCTGAAGTCATTTCAGACTGCATGTCCTAGTGGCTTACAAGAACTTGCTGCCACAGCTTGGTCCAGTCAGCTCCTACTACATTGCAGCTGGCCTCCACAATCCTCTTTAGTGAGGGGTGGGTGGGCACTAGAACTAGTTTTCACAAGGGCTTCCAGCACAAGATGTCACAGCCAGAGAATCCAGCCAGGAAAGCTACTGCCATAGCATTACATGGGATGTTTGCCATACTGTGCATCTCTTTCAAAAGACATTCTCTTAGAAACCACAAAAACTGTGCGGAAATAGAACAACAGGCTCGTAGCAACTGAAGCAGTAACTAAGACCGTCTATGGGCAGAGCCGAACAGCTTTCCCGTATGCAGGCAAACTCCAAGTTAGCACGGCTTAGAGTTACTAGTGCCCCAGTCCTCATCACTTCACTTTCCAGCATAAGCAAGCACCTCTTCCCCATCTAGAAAAGAAACAGCAGGCAGTGGTAGGAGATGAGAGATGTTCTTTGCAAAAGGTGGAGGAAGTGTACTTCGGGGGGAGGAAATGACCCAGAATTCAGGCCTGCTCAAGATCCCCGTTTCTTTGGGTGCTAATCTTAATTTAGGAGCAGGTGAATAAATCTAGATAGCAAGATAGAGGGGGCTAAAGCAGATCTGAGGAGGGAGGGTGGGGGGGCTGGGATGGTGCTGTAGCACAATACGTCAGCCATGCACACCCCCCACACCTCAGGCCCAACAGCAAGTGCCTTTTACCTTTATATTCCCTTGCTTTTTGACACTTGTCCTAACCAAACCCATGTGCTGGAAGATGCTGTCTGTTGTGGGGAAGTCACCCTGGTACCAGCCAACTTTGAAGGTCTCCAGTATTAGCCATGACCAAAGCTTTGCCCTGAGGCTCCAACATCAGAGCTGCACTCTTTTCTGCTAATGGAAGATGAGTAGTCAGACTCCCTGGTCTATCCCTCTCCAATTAATTCCCTACTAACCTCAGCTACTCATGATCTTTAATAGGGAAAGTCTGGGAAGACAGGGTGGGGCCACTGGGTACAAACTGCTCTTTTCTTTTGCATACATAGTATTGAAAAAAGGTGGAACAAGTCTGCGTGGTTCTTTATACAGTCTCTTAAAAAGTGTTTGTATATTTTCACCTTAAAATTTGCAGATCTGTCCCCCCCTCCCACTTAGCTAATGCACTGGACCAGCAGTTCAGTGCTTCTATTTACATGGCTGCATAAAATTTTTCCCTGACTGCATCTTGGAAAAAAACCCTTAAAAAAAAATTGAGCGCGCGATATATATATATATATATATATATATTTATATATATAATATTTATATAAATAAGTGAAAAGGGCAAGCAGACTGCTTCCTTTGGATTCCCAGTCAGCTAATTTTTGCCTCTTTTTTGGCAATGGCAAGCCCATGTCCCGGCAGAACTTGCAATTGTGCCCTGACCCCATTTAGTCTAAAAAGAACTGTCCAATATTCACTATAGCACCAGCAATCCATTGGAAATCCAAGAGTTAAAGTTGCAGCATAGACTCTCCCTTGCCCACCCCCTAAGCCTCTTGATCTCCCGTTAAATCTATTCCTCAGCCAAGACAGGCTGGGCTCATCCCTCCCCCAGCCCAGCAGCTGCTGAGTTTGCCACCAAGGCCAAGAGGAAAAGTCCAAAGCATTCTGAAGATTCCCTTGGCAGAGTCCTCTCCTTCCAGCGACACTGGATCCAGCTGATGTGATGCTTGGGGTGTTGGGCCCAACATGAACGCATTCCCAGCACTGTGTGCGCCATCTGAAAAATGCCCAAGGAACGTCCAAAAGGATCTGATGGAGAAGGGCTACATGTGCAAACATCTGTACATCAGTGGGGCGGTGTGGATGTGTTTGGAGCTGACAGCCTCTCTGCCTTGCTAAGAGATCTTGCAGTTGTTGCGTGAGCAGTTCTGTGGGGGGCTTTGTGGTGGACGGATGGATTTGGACCTCTTCAAGCTGTTCCCTTTGCTGCTACTCCCACCCCCACTGCTGGCCAAGGAATATGACCGCCCATGCATCATCACTGCATTCATCCCATTGGCCATGGAGAAAGATTTCAGGTGGCTCTTGATGGTGACAGGCAGTGGCAGCTTGTCGATGAGGTGGACTGGCGTGCAGGAGACGATTGCACGGCAGCAGAGGTCCTGCAAGCTGAACACTGCCAGGAGAGAAAGTTTACCATGGTGAAGCAGAAAACATCAAGGGGTGTACCCACAGAGAAACCCCTTCCTGCAGCTGCTCCCCATCAAGCTCAACTCTTGTTTCTTACAGGTGGAAGAAACTAGTAATAGCCAGAAGACAGCCTTGGAGAAAGCAGGTCTCATTAAACAAGGACCTCCCAGATCCTAGTCCCAACCCTTAATACTTGATACTCTGTATCCTTCGCAAGCTCATCTAGGGTGCTATGAAATTTCACTGTCAGTGCCTAACAAGAGAGCCTTTTGCCATCAGGCTGCATATGCCTTCCAGCCAAATGCTTCCCCCACCTCCATACCAAGAGGCCACAGAGGCTATATTCAGTGTAAAAGTAGGCAACAGGCTTGGAAGGCATAGCCCATTCTCTTTTGGGGTCTGTTTAAATTTGCATCAGTTTAGGGGCAGGTGCTCCTGAACTCTGACCCCACAGAGACATAGCAAAAGCTTAACCTTCCTGCCCACTATACTGAGCTGCTGCTCCCATGCTGCTGGCTGCAGGGTGCGGGGCTCAGTCTGGGGCAGCTGCTCTCAACTTGCTTGGTGTGGTGCAGTGGCTCATTACAGTGGGCAGGCAGGACAGCTACGTGGTGCATTGCATAATGCCCAGTCCTGTATGGGCCTGGCTGCCAGTGGCCACAGTACCAGAACTACACATTAGCAACAGGAAGCCAAGCAGGGAAGGGTGGTGGAGGAGTCTGCACACTGTGTGGCCCAACCCAGCTGCAGCAGAGTGGAGCAGCAAGGGGTGCAGCCCTCCCTCAAGCTCCTGGCAGCAGCTGGCACACCAGATAGTATCAACTGGCATCTCCCTGGTACCCCCCCCCCCAAACTCCTTAAGTGGCCCTTCAGCCCAAATAATTGCCCACCGTTGATATAAGTGCTCACACAGCTGCATTGTGAACACAGTAGTTTGTAAGCTACTTCCTTATAGGCGGCCACATGGGGGCACACTCCCATATTTGGTCTGGGCAAGAATTCAGGGAGCAAAGCTGCTAAGCCACTCTGTGCATGGGGCAGAAGACACTGACAGCAGTTGTATGTCCTGCTCGTGGACAGTGGTCAGCAGGGATCTGCAGTGTGCAAATGACTTCAGCTTTAAACATCAGCAGCTGTTCTGTAGGGCAGCAGAACTAGCAGCCTAGCTCTGACCCAAGCCAGGTGTGTGCTGCTGGCTCTCCACCCCAGGAAAAACTTTCCACATAAAACTAGGTATCCCACTGTGTGTAGGGGCACTGCCTTGCACCTCTCGCGTAACCTGGGATTTGAATCCTAAATTACACTAGATTCTACTCTGCAAACCCTCCTCCTGCCCCTTCTTCCAGAAGCTACAAAGTTGTGAATTGGCTTCACTTTAGGCAAAGCAAGCGACTCAGTGCCCTTTGTCCCCAGAAGGCCTAAATTCAGCTGACCCATCATGAGAACACATGCAACCCACTATGATAGACCAAGCATAACTGCTGGTATTATGCATACCATGTTGATGTGTATTGGACAGGGCATCTCTGGGACTAGCCACACACCCCTCCTCCCCCAAGCACATGCACTCCCACTCAGGGATGGATTACCCAAGGCTGATTCAGGTCTGAACTAGCACTTCAGTGTGACATCAGACTCAGTGTAAGCTCGGCAAGCTACCTCGACTCCATGCACTCAATGGCTACAGTGCATTACAGAATTCACTTTAATTAGTGAATGGCTAGCTACCAGGTGCTGAATCTGGTCTCCAGCTCTGACACTAACCCACTACATGACCTAGGGTGCACTATGTGCTGCCTGCCTCCATTTTCCCTACCTGTGAGGCAGGACACCATCTTTCCCGAGGTCACAGTGGTGGGTAGGGAGTGAGGCACTTGAGTACAGTAAGAGAGTTTCACAATAACTTTCACAAACATATGCACTTTTTTCCCTAGGGCCGATAGCCAAGCAACCCTCCCCCATCACAGAGGAGGTGCCCACTCACCTCTGTTTGGTCTCCAGATCTTCTCCATGCCATGTCTCATGAGCACAATGCGCGATAGCTCCGTGAAGGACTCAATGACGTTGAAATTGCACAGCGGACTGACCTCAAAGAACGTCATGCAGTTCTTCTCAGCATAGGCGCGGGCTTGCTCTGTGGGCACCTGCCGCTTGAAGGCAAGGTGCAGCCTGTTCCCAACCAAGATCCGGGGCACACCTGGGGCATGCTGCAAGAGAGCAGGACCTGTTACCATGGGACAGTAAGGACTCATGCCAGTGAATCGAAGAGCCATGACAGGTTTGTGTGCTGCTCTGCTCAGGCATCCACCTGGACAGGAGTGAAACTGCTCCTGCTATGGTCAATCACTGCAAAATGCACAGCATAGCCATGCCAGGCCTTTGTCACAGACCAGCCCCTTCTGTTCTGTTTGACAGAGAACTCCCCTTGTACTCTTGGCCCATCGTTCTCTGCCTGATCATATCGAGCCCCCACACTGCAGAATTCTAGCCAGGCTCATTGTCTTCATTCAGTCAGTGAACTGCATCTGCTGACAGAGGAGTCTTCCTGCCCCTGCAGTTCTTCTGTAACAGCTCTAGATTATACTGGCAAAGTCAATTTTCCAGCAAGTGCCATTTAAGTGGCTCTGTTACATCCAGGCTGTCACTCAGTGGGCTGTGGCAGAGTCCAAGGAGACCTGAGACTTATGTCCAAATTAGCTTCAGATGCCAGTACAGAAATATGTTAGAGGCATATAGCACTGAAAGTGCCCAGAAGCCCCACTGCAACAGTAAAATAAGTTAATAGATGCACGCACACACACACACGTATATATCCATCCTAATGCCCCTCTTACCTCATCAATTTCTTTTATCCATCGGTCTATGCCATCGAAGGACCAACGGTTAGTGATGTCATATACCAAGAGAATTCCCTGTGTTGAAGAGAACATATGACTCGTAAGTTACATACACAAACTGATGCAACTGGAAAAATGTCTGTCCCCTCAGTTTTGCACTGGAGAGACACAAATATTTGACATGAGAGGGTGAAGGCAGTTTGTCCAATTTCTCCGAGTTTGAAGTGTGGAAAGAATGAGTCATTAAACATGTGACAGGCTGCACCAAGTCACATCAGGTAATTTAGGGGCGTCAAACTCACACTCTGTCCAGGACTGGATACAAATTATGGGGCTCCTTGCAGGCTGGATCTACAGGCAAGCAGCAGAGGCAGCTCAAACTACAGGATGAACAGTGGTGGGCAAAGCACCCACAGGCTAAGTGGCCACAGCCCTCACTCAGCTCCCCCCCACCCCTCTCCAGTGTCTAACAGGGCCCTGGATTGCATGGCACGTCCTCTTCCCAAATTCCCTGGCCCACCAGGAGCCCAACAAGCCAGATAGAGCAGCTTTGTGGGCTGGATCTGGCCCGGCGGGGGGGGGGGCCATATGTTTGATACCCTTGAGCTAACCAAAAGATTTGAGCTCTTCCAGCTTTGGGAGAGGAGACTGGTTTTGGTCTGCAACTCCTGACTTCCAATGGCACCTTCTAGTATGACTGAGAAAGAATGAGACAGGAAGAACATTGTGAGACTGGCACTTGGGTCCAGGTAGCAAATTTGCAGGCCAACAGTTAGAAGAATAATGAGATCCTTGTCCAGTAGGAAGTTTGCTACAGAATCACTGGAACAGAAACGAGGCAATCTACACAGAAGAACTGTCCTTGAAGGCATGCTGGTAACCAAGCTCACAAAGCACAGCACATTCAGTACACTGTGTGCAGATACCCTTTGCCAAGAGCTGTTCCACATTGCTCTATTTTAATTTTGGTAGAAAAAACATTTTGCATTTGAGAAAGTTTGCTGACTTGAAAAGCAGGGGCCCAGACTTAGTCAGATGTGGCCTTGTCCCACTTCCATGTGAGCTTCCAAATGATGAAACAATACTCAGCCGAGCTTTAAAACAGCACCTACTTGGCTACTTTACTCTTTGGCCCCCACACAGTTCTGTAGCTTACTCCTCCACAGTACCATAGCAAGGAAGTTCAGCGCCTGGGGCAAGCCCTGGTGCTGGCAGCCTGCCCTTGCCCTGCACACAGATCCAGGGGGAGATGGGGGCTACATGCCCCCCCCCCCATGCTTGCCCAGGAATGGACGCAACAGCAGGAGCCACCTCCCACCCCAAACTAACTGCTCACTGCTCTGTTCTGCCCCCTGCCCCAGCTGAGGAGTGCCTGTTGGTGCCCCTTTGCTTTGGCACCTGAGGCGGATGCCTCTTCCCCACCAGTTGCTACAGTATTGCTCCTGTTACCTTCAAAACAAAGCACTTTCAAGTATCCCTTTAAGGCCTGACATCCTGAATCCTGTGTTATTTCAGGTGGTTCTGGGATTTGCACAAAAGAAGACTAAGAACCAGGACTGGGATTCTGAGCAAAGGAGGCTTAGTCTACATTAAACTGTTTTGCTGGCATAGCTACATCAGCGAGGACCATGAGAAGTCATGCTCCTAAGCAATTAGGCTACCTGGAGGGGGAAAGGGGGGGGCCAAAATCTTATTGTAGATGCTGTTATATCTGCAAACAAGTTTTCTGGCAGGCAGTTTCCCATTGGGGAGCAATCCTGGTAGAAGAACTCTTGCTGCTAGAAGCTAGGCTCCACTAGGGAGATCCTTTTAAGTGTAGGTGGGTGTTGAGTTTGTGATCTGATCTTCAAACTGTGTGATGCAGTGACTAACTGCAACACTGAGCCCCTGGGCTACTGACATTTTAGTGGAAAGACTAGACTTATTCCTTATTTCTATGTAGAGTGGGGTTAAGGCCACACATGCATACATGCTTCAGTGCCAGAGGCCACTCCCTATGTTACCCTGAGGTTTTTAGAGGACTGTGCTGCCAGTTATGATCTTTTGCTTGATGATAAGTACAATACATTAGTCCAACAGACCTTGCTTTAGTACAGTCAAAGCTTACAAAGAGCAGGAATAAGAAAAAGAATAGTTGGTTACATACGCTGCAAGTTAATGCAAGTGCAGAGAACGCCCTTTATTACAGTGCTGTTGTCTTACTATGGAGCCTGAGGCAGCTGAGTACACTGCCTTCGCTATAGAAGGAGATCTCTGTGTAAACATTGAGGTTTTATGAGCAGGCTGTTCATTTTGGATGGCTAACCACGAAAAGCTTCCTCAATTCTGCAGTTAGATATGGTATGGCAGCCTTTGAGAAGACCTCTGCTTTCCAATGGTAAGAATTTTCAAGCTCTTTGCTAAAATGTAGCTGGCATCCAATTCTGTGAAGCCTATGCCTCATTCCTGAAGTCATGATAAAAGAAATGGGCAACTGAAGAACCTGCCGCTGAGGACAAAAGTACTGTTAGCAAGGTGGCAGTCTTACCAACCTGATTATGACAGGAGGGAACATTATTTCATGGACTGTCCTTTTCATGTTTGTGTATCATGCCGTGTTTGAAGATTCAGTGAAGCAGAATATAGGAATTCGCTTTAAAAGGACATCCTATTTGTGGTTAGGTTGAATAAAGACAGTCTTTGGTAGTGGGAAACAGCAAGTGTAGGGGGAAAAAAGCCAGAAGCAAACATACATAATTCAGAAGGTAAAAGCATGAGTTAAAACACATAGGTAAAACTTTAGAGGAAGGCAAAGATCTCCCAGAGGAAAGAATGTGAGGTTAACCATAATT
>NW_017728923.1:3493956-3511950 GCF_001723895.1 Crocodylus porosus
AACCAGTTGGTGACCCATTTGACCGTGTGGGCATCGACACCACAGTCTCCCAGCTTTTTGATGAGGACAGGGTGAGAGACAGTGTCGAAACCACAAGCAGTTCTGCTTTGAAGGCATCCCCAGCCACTCACTAAGAGCTGAGAACTTGCAACCTGAAGGGATGTGCCAGTTCTTTGCCCAAACCGTACTGTTTTTTAATTCTGTATAACAAAGAAGGGTAGAAAGCAAGACCTACAATTTTGGCACGTTCTGCCAGATAGCTACCTAGACAATAGCATTCATGGTGCCTGCTCTTTTAGTGCAACTACAGGAAGCATCACCCAAGGGTTTGCCAACAGCTGCCACACACTAATAGTGGATGTGTGCCATTTCTCACTCTTGCCTTTCTTTAGGCACTAGATGGTTAGTGTGTGGCAACTGCCAAGTACATGTAGCCCTTTAAGGGGTGGTTGCAGCATTATGGACTTCGGAGTACAAGAGAAGACCCTAGAAGAGCAGGTTTTAGACAAACTTTTCTTATCAAGTTAGTTCAATAACTTCCAGATATCTGTTGCAGACACCAGCTAAATGTCTTCTGCCAGAGCTTTCTAATGTTCTACTTGATTTGTTATTGCTTTTCCCTTTCTCACTAAGGGTATTTCAGTGAAAAAACAGACACTTAAAAAAAAAAAAAAAAAAAAAAAAAAGGCATGTGCTCTTACAGATTGATATAGACTCTATTGTAACTGGGATCTCCAAGAAGAGTTATAATGGAAGGTAATAATCAACTGGAAATAAAAGTAGGAACAGATGAACTTACATTGTCATGAGGCAGCGCCACAGGTGGAAACTCTACCTCACAGGGGAAAAACCCAACAATGATACAAAACACAACAGGTCCTGGGGAGGCTGATACCTCCTTGCTAGGAGAACATGATGGATGACTTTGTGGCTAAGGCTCTGGACTGGGACTCAGGAGACTTAAGTTCAGCTACTGGCTGTCAGAGACTCAGTGCTTGACCCAAGGCAAATATTTGCTCTCTGCATGCTTTGGCACCCGTCTGTAGAGTGAGGCTGATGCTGACCTACCTGTGAGGATTTCCCTAGCAGATTTCCTGCCCTTAGGGCAGGGGGCTGGACTCAATCTCCCAAGGTCCCTTCCAGCCCTAATCTCCATGAAATCTATGAAGTTACAAGATTCAGCCTAATGGAAATGTCTGCTCTGGCAGCAGACAGGCCTGGTGGAACGTGCCACCTCTAGAAGTGCAGTCTGAGGTCTCTCAAGGACCTTCAGCCCTGGGGTTGGAGCACATCTCAGGTGGGATCCTAGCAGTGAATACCTTGCTGACAAAGTTGGGCCTCCAAGGTGGTCATCTCCACCCTGAATCCAAGAGTCCCGCAGTGACATTGTAAGTGCACAGTGCACATCAGATACTGACATAAGAAATACTCTCAGTGGAGTTACTGTTGCCTTGGGGTGGGTGTCGTTTACTGTACCATATTGGACGTTTAGCTGACCTTGTCCCCCTGTATCTTTCCTATAGTGATGTCAAATACTTCAAACAATGCTAAAAACCTGAGGATGTACCAGGTCTATTGTAAAACACTGTACAATAGTCTTGTTGCCTTTCTAGTGTAGGAGTAACAAGCAAAAGCATGAGGCTTGGAGGACAGTAATGCATGCTGGGACATTCTAGCCATGTGGGCATCTACTGTACAGCAATGTCTAGTGGTAACAGGCACAATTCTGTGACCATCTTCTGAAGCAACACCAGTATTCAACTCCCTTCTGTAGTAGTGGATAGCACAAGATTAATGTTGGCTGAGTATAGCAACACACATCTCTGTTTTTCATGTGCTGTCCCTGTCAACATCTATTAGAAGGCTGTTTTTAAAGTCTGGCCAGTTTTCACTAGGTTCACTCTCTCACATGAAACTCCAGTGTATTAAATCCTGTTTTATAGTGTTCAATAATGCTACTCAAAACCATGCCCCCCCCAAATCTTCACTGCCCTTTTGTTCTGAGCATCTGTCACCTGCACAAGAGCAGCAAACAGTCACAACCACACACACCAGTCTGAGGTCATACAAGTGGTTAAGTAATGCAAGCCGGTTGCTTTTGTCATCTTGAACATGGACAAAAACCATGCTTGAAGGGCACCTGATGATTATTTTTATTGAGATAAAGAGCAGGAAAAAAGGATTTCATTCCTGCTCGTGTGTGGAGACTCAGTAAGCAGGGAAGCTTTCACAATAATTTTGCAAAGTTATTTTGCTCTAGTTCATTTATTGGTCCCCCACTAATTCATGCAGTAAAACAGGTGAAAGCAAGAACTAAATATTCCCAAAATAAACATGCAGGATTTTTGGACAATTTATAGGTCAAAGCAGAAACACACCAAAAAAGAATCTCCTTATTAAAAGAAATGATTTTCCTGAAGTCCCCCACAATGAAGAATCTAGTGCTAAGACAGACAAGTAAGGCAGAAAAAATCAGCATCCTCCTTCAATGCACTCCTGAACTTTATTTTAGCTTCCACTATAATTTTTACCCCATCTCATTTGCAAGACTACAAGAATAAATCTTTGGCCAGTGTTACTGAAAGGTGCAGGACATAAGAGCTTATCCAGACTGAAGTTAGTCTCTGGCCGAAAATAATCTTCATAAAAGGAAGTGAAAACAAAAAACACTCCTGCCTATTTTTTTTTTCTTTTTAATTAAATAGGCTACAAATCAATTTAGAAGACAAACATTATGCAGCTGCCTTTTTTACTTCTGGACTGAGAAACTCCCCGAGCCAACAATCATGAGGTCTAATTGGTCAAGGATGCTTCTGCCAGAAACATGTTTTAGGAGCATACAGTATTAAAGCTCTCTGGGAGATGCAGCCAAAGGTCTCCTTAAAGTGGAACATTTTGCATCAGCATGGTATGTCACCAGCAAGATAGTACCAGATTCTCACTGGCAGGAGGAAGGTCAAGTCAACAAGCTGTGATGGCAAGGAAGAAACAGGCCTCCACAGTACCTTAATATAGCCCCACACACATACACAGATACCAAAAAAGATGAGATTTCCCAGCGAAACATTCTAAAGATCAAGTGTTACCATGTTGAGGTTGCCCATAACATCCAAACTCTTCCTCTATTCCCCAACATATGCAAAAGATGCGTTTTGTGGGTTTTTAAACTCACACAGCTCTTATTTTCTCCCCATCTGGGTAGGCAGTGAAAGATATACATGCTTGCATACACAGAAGCCAGGTCTTGTTTTACAGATTGTGGGGTAATCCAAGTTTAGGCACTGCTGGACTAAACACCTCTTTTCCAAAGCTTTAAAATTCAGTAAAAGGAAAACTCTTAAAGTGACCTAAAATTCCATATAAAAAAAAATAAAAAACATAAGAACTTCATGATGCGCATGTCCTTGCTAAACAGAAGTCTCTCCATTTAGGTACTTAGCTGGCTCTTAAGTATCTCTGCATCTCCAGAATGCATAGTTGTGTTCCACAACAAGCTTGCAATATATGGACGTGCTAACATGCCTCAGTTTCCCCACTTCAAGATGGCAATGGGGAAACTGAGGAATACAGCAATTTAGGCCACATCTGTAGCGTGAACTTACCATGTCTGGCAGCAGTGCTCTCAGATGTGCTGTTCTGCTCCAGAAGAGGATCCTTCTAAGGCAGAAGCAGTGTAGGTACATCCATGCACTGCTTGGACAGGCTAACTGGTACTGTCAATCAGCAGTGCCAATGACTCTGTTCAAAACATCAGATAGCTCGGGCTACTTTCCTTCCAGCTTAGGAGACAGCAACACAGAGCACTGCACAACGTTCAAGGGCACCACTACTAGGCTGAGTTTACACCGCAGACATGGCCCAAATGATCTGTCCAAGCTGACTGCTAGGCAGTCTGTGGTAGATTTTTTTTCCTAAAGTAGTACATTAACTACCCAGTCATCCCTCCTTCCCATCCTGCACTGCCCTTAACCTCACCATCATAACATATACAGCAAGGCTGAACCCACTTATGAGCCCTGTTCCACACATGTCTGCATTCTGAGGATGAAATGCCACGCAGCTTCTCTGCTTAAATACCCATCACCAGCACAATGCTAAGAAAATTATCCAACAGAGACCAGATGTATTGGACTAGGGTAGGCATTTTTGGAGGAGTCAATATCTATGAAGACTCAATAAAAAAAGGTAGCGGGGTTGGCCTATGGCTATTAGTCCAAAGCAAAATTACTTCTGCTATGGGCTTCTGAAATACTTCATCAGTAAGTACACAAGAGCTTTGTGGCTTGGAGAACAATCTTGAGACTTTTCCAAAAAGAGAGGTGTGTACAAGGATTACAAGGTAAAGGAAGCAGAGACGGCACAAAGACTCACCATTTGTTTAGGCTACCTGACAGCATGACTGATTGGGGTGCATAATTCATGAATAACCCTGCTCCCAGAAAGCTGTTGGTGGGGCAGCTTTGGAAGGGCACCAGTCAGGCCTCCTCTGGCACAGGTGAAAATGGATTCACACCAAGTGGAAAGATCCAGCCAACTAAGTGCTGCAGGAGTATGTTGCAGCTAGGGAGGTTACTTCTTTTCCCTTTTGTTTGACTTGGGTTTGATTTAAGTGCTTGGCACAACTGATGCATCTGCTGTGACTAAATAAGCAGTCAGGCAGTGCTGATTAGCAGAGGCACCAAAGATGCCATTATTCTGCTGAAGACTGGGAAACTATCCACTGGCTAAAGCAGCAGCCTATAAAAGAAAGGCTATTACTGGTCAGAGCTCAGCAATATTTTTTTTAGTGTCATGGTTGCAACTGGGATTTGTTATAGACTTTCCTTGGAGTAGGCTTTTAATGCCTATTAAAGTGTACTATGGACACCAGTTTGGAACAATTTACAAAGAATTTGAACCTCTTTGTATTGCAGCCAATGTAAATGCTGCCTGGCCAGCCAAGTCTCCAGAGCATCTGTTGAAATAGGTTTAGTTACTGGCATGTGTGAGGGTGAGAAAGATAACGCCACCTCCTTTTTCCTCTCCTACCCCTATCTCAGCCCCTAGAAGAGCATAAGTCTTCCAGTTCTATTAAAAAAAAAATATTGCTACACATTCTCACAATTACAGACTTACATGCAACAAGTTAAGAGCATCAGACCAGACAGATTATTGAGAAGTGTAAACTCTGCAATAGGAAAAGTTGAGAACTGAGAGCAGACTGGAAAGGGCAATCAAACAGGAGTGAATACCAGCATCACCTTTTGCACCCAGCAACGGTTACTGAAATGAAACCAACTGTTCATTTGTAGCAAGTCAGGCCCTTGGGTGTTGTGTATTTATTTGCACGTGTACATATTAAAAATAAAAACAGTTTCAAAATGGAGATTTGCATTTCTAAAGGACTGCTCATTTCCTAACAGGATGCAATTTCTGCTCATTAGTGCAAACAAAATCTTATCTTCATAGTTAGAGCCACCAGAAGGTCCCAGGTGAACATCATGCAAGCTGTATGCTATGAACATGGAGAGAGTTCCCACTTCCCTTCCTGCACGTGGGAGGAAAAGACTGGTGCTCTCTGACTGTTGTTAGACCACAGCTGATCAGAAAGCCAACATGAAACCCTGCTTAAATGAGCTGGCTCTCATTGTGCTAAGTGTCAGCTCCATGCCAAGGAAGTCATTGCTGGAAAAATACTTCCCATCCCATTCACCTGGGAAACTAGAGTGCAAATAGGAAGTATTTTGCCTGTGTGAATTCCTGAAGCCCATCTGCACTTGACAGTACCTGCTCACACAGGTTTCAGTAATGTTCCCCCCTCCCTCCCCACCTCCAGCTTTTAAATTAATTGAGCAAAACAGTTCATGGAAGGAGGAACACAGACAAAGGGCACTACAGAACTGCTTTTGTATAGAGCTCCCTGCCAGAGAAGCAGGAATTTGGGTCCAACTCAACTCAGAAAGAACACAGCTTAGTGCCCCTGAGGTGCTTAATGCAGGTGACAGAGCTAAGACTACACCACAGCACAAGCGCAGACTGCAATTTACACAAGATGGATCCTTCCCACACCAGACACAGGGAGGGCAAGAGGCTCTTTAAAGTTACACCCTTCACCTGAATACTTAGTAACTACAGGTGCTACAGGAAACAGGAGGTGCAAACAGAAATTGACAGACTGGAAATGTTCTTCTCCAGTGCATTTGACAGTATTTGGTAGTTTTTAAGAGTACAAGTCTTGTCTTCAAAAAGACAGGCATTTAGATGCTGAAAAAGTCACTGACTTAAAGTGCTCAAGTCATTTGTGAAAGCACGACTTAAGCACCCTTGGGGGGGGAAAAATGTTCCTCTGCATGACTACTGTTTCACTCCTTCCTTGTACAGTAAGCCTCCTCTGCTTGCAGGAGCTTTTCACCCAGCAATGAGAGAAAAACAATTCTCCTACCATACAACCTGGCATGGAGTTCAGGGGAGATATAGGGACTCAACTGCTAAATTGTGGTGGAAGTTCGTGGTGCAGTGGTGCCTTTAATTTTGCTCTTTGTGCCACACTCCCCACTTGCTCCTCAGTGGCCAAGAGTGGCACCATTAATTGCCTTTTGGCCACTCAGTAGCTTGGGGAGGGTACACACAACAAAAAAGTGAAATTAAAAGCACCACTGTGTTGTGAACTTCTAGTGTGATTGAGGTAGGTTCCTAGTTATGAGGAAGCCCTTATGGAAGGGATGCTATTTGCAGTACCCGAGAACTTAATGGAAGGTATGGGATACTGAACACAGTACTAGGAGTGTGCTGCAACATAAGGCAGGCAACTGGCCGGCCACTTTTTGATCAACTCTAACAACCAGAGGATGATGCATGGTTTTGCAAACAAACACATAGTAATCCCATGTGATCGTCACAGAGGAGGAAATGACACCACAAACACCTGGGAGCATCTTGATGACTTATACATGCAAGAACAGCATCAGGACATCTGAGTTCTTGTCTGAAGTCACCTATTCTAGTCCAGGCCACACTGCCTCCAAACATGGTTTACTGTTAATTTTGAGGAAAGGCAGGTAAAATACTCAATTCCCATAGATTCTTAGCTGACAGAAAAGTTATAAGCCCAGCATTACAGACCACAAAATAGGAATTAAGCTCCAATGTTCTTCTAACTGATAAGATTTCTATTACTGGGTTCCTAAACACCTTTTGATTACACAACAATTATGCCACTTAAGTTAGTACAGCTTTCCTTCAGGTCCAGATAACAGCCTTCACTTCTTTAGACAATAAATAGCAAACTGGCCTGGTTTTGCTACAGGATAAAAGAAAAGAGTAAAGGAGCTTTGTCACTCACCCTCATGCATTCCAGTGTCTCCATAACACTATAATCCCCCGAGTCAGATGGGGGTTATTTAGTTCAGCTGAAGAGAACTGTTCATCACTGCCCAATAGCTGAAGTGAGCTAATCTGTGACAAGTCTGCAACCTTCTGTTTCTGGCAACTTTTTCAGAAGAAACTTCAAACCATCCAAGTTGAGGTTTATAGCAGTACAAGGGTCAGCAGCCCTGGGGTGTGATCAATGGACAATCTGGGCCCACAGTAAGGAGCTAGAAATGAAAGACTCCCCTCCCCCCCCCATATTCAGATCAGTCTTCCACAGCTTGGAGGCTGGGCTGAATGAGAGGACTTGTGGCAGGGGAAAGGAAGTCTTGATGCAGATTTTTTTTTTCTTATTTAAGACTTTCTCCAACCATACCAATACTATAAGGGAATCTCCCAGGGAGGCTTCCAAGACAGACTTATCACCAAGTTCCTACTCAGTTTGTGATCAGTCACTTGCATCTGCCAGGAGTTTCTCTGTACATCTAACTAGTGTGGTCTCAGGGATACAAAAAGGTTAACCTAGATCAATTCTTCACTTGCTCATCACAACACCAAATGGCACCACTCTGCTAGCTCTATTCATAACCTGTATGGAACCAAATTATCTTGACTCCACATGCTTTGCTGACAGTCAAGTCTCAGATGCGTGGTATGATACACACAGCATTTAAAGCTTCTGTTGCTCATGTGGACAAGAGAACCATGACACTGGCCGCAGCCAAAGGGGTGTTCCAGAGAACTGCCCACAAAACACCAGAGGTGTGTGTATACAAGACTAAATACAGCACTGGAGGAGGTATAGGCAGTATACCCTTGTAGCAAGTGATCTCTGTCTAGAGCCCACAAGAATATACAAGAAGTCCTGAGGACAGAAAACATGATGATTTTCCCACCTGGATAGGCAAGCTGTATATAGCAGAACTTCACAGACTAAAGCCCTACATCATTTCTGGGTCCTCCGGTCCAGTCAACAAGTCTTGGACAGAAGCTAGTTCTCAGCGAGAAAAAAAAATCTAAAGGAAAAGAAATGCTATGAAGACAGAGCTCATTTCCCCATCCCAGTGTCACAAGCAAGCAGGCTAGTTTATTTGGCTTAGGGGGACACTATGCTGTTGAAGTTCTGTTACTTTATCGGAGATTATAGTAGTGATGCCATTTTGCTGTAATACCTAGTGAAGACTATTTAGAGAGGTGGGAAGAGTTGGAGCTCGGAGCTCTCTCCAACATAAGCAAGTTGTGAAAGTTACATTATGCTTTCTGCTTGGACCTAAAGCAGCACCTCAAATTCTGACTTCTTACTCCACGGGTTAAAGAATCCATTTTCAAATCTGAATAACACCCCCCCGTTTTAAAACCAGCTCAAATATACCCAGATCGGCCCATTTTGTGTAACTGGTTTGTGGGTGGTATGAGCTGTAAGAATTTTCCTGGGAAAGCTGATGTTTTCTGGGAAAGTTGAGGCTCATCACATTAGCTGTCAACCAAGAACCTGAACTTTATCATAAGCTCATTCCAGAGACAAGGCAAAAAACTGACCCGTGTTCCAGATAATGCTTACTTCAGCCCATATATAAAATTTACAACCCAGTAAAATAGCATTCTGTTGTGTTGCACTACATAAGTAAATACCTGCTCATCCCTCTGTTGGTTGGTCAAAAAAGGCAAAAACAGGACATTAGAAAACAAAACGGGAAGATACTGAGTGGTATCTCCTAGTATTAGTTTGTTTCCCATCCTTCGGAAGATCTGATAATTAGGCAGAGTCCCAAAAGATTCAGTTCACAGCACCTACCTGAGCACCTCTGGAGTAGGATCTGAAAATGGTGCAGAACCGTCCCTGGCCAGATGTGTCCCTGGAACAGAAAAATGTATCAAATCCCAAAGTCTAAAGAATCCCTACACTTTTCATTCCCATGGATGATGCTAATGGGATACCAGTGTTGACCTATAAATGAGTCCTCAGTGTGGATCTCTGCACTATGCACAGTACCTTCCTGCTGCTTTACAAGCTATTTCCCGAAGAGCTTGAATTTAAGCCTTTACCCCAGAGAAAGATCAACTTCAGGTTAGAACCCATACATACCATAAAGGTTACTTCCTACAGTTATTACCAGGGGATCCAGGTTTTCTATTCACCATAGAAAAATGTGCTAAAACCCAGATCTTCTCATTTTAAGGAGAAAAATACGGGAAACAGAGGATTTCCCCTTGCAGGCTGACAGAGTTGCAGCCTGCAAAGGGTCTGGGGGGAGCAGAAGGGCAATCAAGCAGGGGGCACACATGCATGTGGAAGGAAGGCAGCATGAGCGCAGTTCCTGCATGCAAGTGGATGGAGGGGGGAGGGACTGAGAACCCCATAGCAAGGGAGGAAAGGAGCTGGGTAGGGTTGGGGATGGTCAGTGGAGCCTGGAGTTTGAGGCCCAGGCAGGGAATGAGACAGAGCTGAGGGTGACTTTTGTGGAGGGCAGCTCCATACTGCTGCACAGACTCCTGGAGGTAAGATGGGGGGGCACATGCCTCCCCCTCAGATTTGGCTGTGGGGTGGGGGAAGATGCAGGCTTGGGGCTCCCTGCCCTGCTGCCTTCCCCCCAGGGGCCCCCATACCCCAATGCGCAGGACCCAGTATGGCAGGGAAGCTCAGTGCTGTCCCTGGGAGCTCTGCACCACCATGGTGTGGCACTCCCTGCCTGTCCGGCGGCAGCAGCAGGGGTGGTGGCACAGAACTGTGCCCTGACCTGCTGCCAGGTGGGCAGGAAGCACCTTGCTACAGCAGCACAGGGCTCCTGGCAGCAGCACTGAGCCCCCCCAACTCACTCTGCCCTGCCATGCCAGGTCCTGTCTGCTGGGCTGTGGAGGCCCCTACGGGGAGGACAGCAGGGTGGGGAGTCCTAAGCCCATAGCAGGCAGCCTATATCCTCACCCCCACAATCACAGGCTGTGCTCTGGCTGTCACCTGCAGGAGAGGGGGAGCCAGGCTTCACACTGTTCTGCTTCAGGAGCTGCTGCCTCCCACAGTTGGCAGCCAGGGCTCAGGTACTGCAGGGGGAGGGCAGGAGTAGGGGTAGGGGGCTGTGGACCCAGGTCCCTGGCCCTATAGCCTTGGCAGCTGGAGGTCCCCTCCAGTGGGCGAGGAGGGGAGGTGTTGGGAGTGAGGAGCAATAGCATGGGGCAGGGCACTGGCATACTAGGGCTACTCAGCACCAAAAAGCAATGAGTAGGGAAGGGAAACAGAAAAAAAAACAAAACTGCAGCTGGACCTGTGTCCTGGTGAGCCAAAGGGGCAAGTAGAGCTCTATTTTTCCATGATAAAAAACCCAAAATCAAATGCGAAAAGGTATTTAGAATTTGTTTCATCAGACAGACTGAGGCACTGGTAGGCTTCCAAACTGCTTTAAAAGTTGTAAATATATCAATAAAACAATGTGTTCAGCCGATGCCTAGATATATACACACAGCGGTGTTTCATTTTAATCATGGAAAAAATGGATTTGAGGGGTTCTAATTGGAGAATTTGCGATTTTTAAAAACACAGAAAACCAGGATACCTGGTCATTACACTTCTGATGAGACAACACTATCCAGGATCTAGTGGAGAGGCAGAGAGCTGGAATTAATAGCAACAGGAGCCCCTTTCTCTAGCCTTTTTCACAAATTGAATATTCTTCTTGACCTCATGAGTTCAGAGGCTCTTGTAAACTGGAACTGACCTCTTGTGACAGTAGACACCTTTACATATAACCTTCAGTGGTCACCCTGTACCTTGATATTCTTGATGCTATATAGTATGCTCTGGAAGTACAACATGGTCTGTAGCAGGAGAGGCACATCAGGGTGCATATTATGGACACTAGCTGCGTGAATGCCTTATTTATTAATTTAGGTAATTCTTTTAAGACTATTTAAACCTGACATTACATTAACAGCACATCAACATTCAACCGGACATCTGCAAGATTACATGAAGCGCAGCATGCTGATCTAAGCTGTGCCTACTGAACTGCAAGTTGAGGTCAGGCTAACCAAAGAGCATGTTATGTCGTCTTCCATCCCCACTGTGTACGTTTGACAATGTGCTCCTCCCAGGTCAACGACAGGCACTGAGAAGTATGATCACCCCAGATCAAGTTTCCAAGAGTTTCAGATTGACTTTATTATGCATCTGATGTGAAAGTCAGAGGTGCTTTATGTTTCAGGACAGCCCTGCCTTCAAATTTAAGCTTTGAGTGGCATATTATGGGACCAAGGAATCATTTTTAACAGCTAACTGGAGGGGGGGGGCACAAAACATACTGCTAGTTTGCACAAGGAATGGGAAAGTGCTAATGTGGAGATTATATTCCCTTAGCATAAAAGGGTGAGGTGGCTTTCTCTGGTATACTACACAAACCCCACCCATCAAAAACAAACAAACATGGCACTGGAGCAGGGACAGGGAAGGATAATGAGATTGATCAATGACCTGGAAAACTCAAAGGAGATTAAGATTAGGATTATCTACTTTATCAGAGAAAGAGAGGACACAATAAAAGGACAGAATGTAATGAACAGTCTAGAGCAGTAGGGCCAACTTATTTGGCAGGCAGGCAGGCCATGAATTAGCTCTGCACCCTACGAGTGCTATTCCAATATTTTCTCATGCCTGATTTGTTCTCTGTTCTCTTCTTTCTGCTCCTTGCCCTAATCTGCTGCTATGTTCCCTGTCCCCTCCCAAATCTGCCATGTACCACATGCATACAAACTGCCCGTGCTACTTGTGGCACCTGTGTCCAGGTTGGCCACCCCTGGTCTAGAGAAGGAAGAGGCGATATTTCTATCTTCCCCCTCTCCTACCACAAGAATGAGATGATGTTCTATTAAATGAGTAGGGAGAGTAAAAGGAAAATTTGAATTCAAGCGTTGAACATGCTACCCTGGCAAGTCACCAAAGCCAAGAACTTAATATTCAAATAGGAACTGGACATTTGTACAGATAAAGACCATGCAGAGTTATTTCAATTAACAAAAGCAATTTTGTATGAATACTGCTGCTGTTCTCCCTTTGCAGTTCTTCCCAAGAGATGTGTGAAGCCAGTTAAATTGGATTTTCCAGAGAGGGAAGCCTGTCTAGGAATAGACACTAGTGTGCTGGAGGGGAAGTTACATGGGGCCATGGTGGGGAACAGGGAGCTTTGGTTACTGGGTACAAGTATGATGTGGGATGAACATATGGCATTTGAGCAATAGCTCTTAAAGTGTAGACTACGGGCCACCCATAGCACACAGAATTAGGCATGGAAAGCAAAGCAGAGGGAGACAGAGGGCAGCAGGGGGGTGGAACTTGGTCTGCAAGACAAAATGGCTTTACCAAGTAGTTCACAGAATTTAAGACGAAGAAATGCTGTAGATTAACACCACTCCATGAGGCATGGAAACACATTAACAACAAAGCACTACAATACATTTTTCCTAAAGATAATGCATATAATCTTGAAAGTAAACAGTAACATTAATGGTGTTCTGCCTTGGACCATAGCAAAACAGTATATGGGGTAGGCATATGTCTGCTTGCTCTTCAGATATGCAAGCTCACTGGGTTATTCCAGAAGGAAACTAGGAGTAGGCCAGCATCTCTTGCATACAAGGGACACTCAACCCCTGGACTGCAGGCCAGATTTGGTCCTTGATGCCATCTCATCTAGTCCATGGGGCTCCCTATGGATTTGTGGGGAGCCTTGTGGTCTGTGCCCTGATTCCAGTGCAAGGAGACTGGGTAAGGGTAGCATGCAGTCCCCAGAGTCCGATCCTGTCCAAGTGGGAGCGGCATGGAGCCTTATCTGGCCGGTGGGGCCAAAAACACAAGCACCATTGTTTTGCACCATTACAAATGAATCCAAACATGTTTTCAAGAGGAAGCTATCATCTCTCTCCAGTTGGAGGCTTCAACAATAATGTTCCAAGACATTCTGGGCCGGCTGCCAAGGTAGTTTAGTAACATAACTCACCAGAGTTCCAACTTGACCCTTCTGCCATCCAGCAAGATAGTAGTGGTCTTGTAGTCAATTCCTGCAAGGAAGCCAACAAAAGCTGAGCAAACATTGAACAGGTCTTTAGAGTATGCAAGCTACTTTCCCCTGGTTATTGCATTCTACTGTTCTGGGGTTTACAGAAGACACTCCTTTATCTGATGTACCATCTGGTACTTTGGGAGTACCTTGAATTAGAAGTGATCAAGGGAAGAATGTGCTTTGATGCAACCCTTGTGCTCCCCCGCCCCACCACCTCTCTTTCCATTTAGTTGTATCTGGCTCTTCCAGTCTTGCAGAAAAACCTCTTGAGATTGCAATTCTATGGAACATACTGGTTTGTGCCATGACCTGAAGTGATAGTGCTAAAAATTTAGTATATGCTGTGGGCCAATTACCTAGAAAGAGTCAATGTTTTTATCAGCGGAACTTTAACTTATTTGGTCTGCAAAGTACAAGTCTTTTTAAACGAAGCTGCACCCCATCTTGCAACCTCCCTTGAGGGTATACCCTAGGGACTGATACCTAGAAGTTCAGGAGGATGATTCCATCAAATACAGTCCCCTACATTCACAGACAAAGGATATGATCCCCCAAAGTTACCACTGCAATCCCCTCCCTCTCCCCGCCCCATAATTCATGCCAATCTGACCTAGAGCAAAAATTCCTTCCTGAATCAAAATTAAGTATTCAGTGTGACCCCCATGTCATAAGACCCCTAGTCAAACTTTTGAGTTTGCCAGGTACCATCAGAAGCATCAGTGCACCCACTCAACCCCCCCTACACACACAAGCTTAACTGTGGTAACATCTCACTGCCTCAGAGGAAGGCAAAAGAAGCCCCCAGACATCAGAGTATTCATTGTGGGGGGAGGGGGAAGATTGCTTTTTGGACCCAACAAGGGGCCAGCAAAAGCCCTAAGACACAGAACTACCAAACAGCTTCCACTTTACAAGTACTAACTTTATCCCCCAACCTTGGGGGATCTAGCTTTACCAGCGGGACTGATCCCATGTTTCCTAGTCCATGAGATTGGAACATGCAAACAGAACTGACACTTATGAGCAAGGTACATCTGCCACAGCAGTTGTTTTTAAGTAAAACATCTCACTCGGCAGCAAGGAGGCATCTGCTTCAGTGCTACTGTGTTAGAAGAGCAGAGTCAGTTACTCTCTCTTCATCGTCTGTGCTGCTGACTGGTAGAAATGGTAAGGCCATTCAAACCATTCGAAACATTTCACCACTTCAAGTCAGTGAGCTTCAGAACCCTGCACTAAAACAAAAGTGCCGAAACACCATCTGCTCTGTCTGCCATGAAGCCAAAAAATATGCTGCTTACCTCAAGGCTTTGTTTTCACAGAGAAAGTAGTTCTAGGAAGTACATACCAAGGTCTGGTAAGAGTACAAGTGTCCAAGAGTTAAAACCAGAGAGTGAGGGCTAATACAAGAGAAAAAAAACACACAGCTTCATGTAGCATTTGATCTTCACTTGCAAAACTTGCCTCAAGCCTTGAGCAGAGCTATTTAAATGACCTTTCTGTTTTAAGGAATTTTAGATGGGAGCTCCACTCAAAGTTATGTTTTTCCAGATTCTGGTGAAAAATTGGGTTTACAGACTTTGCCTAGGGGGGGTGGTAATACTATTTCACCTGCCTGCTCTTTATTTAAAAGGTTTTGAAAATTCACTAAGGGCTTGTTGCCAAATTAATATCAAGCCTGGAATAGAAGACATTTGCTTAAACAAGGGTCAACAACTTATGGCCCACAGGCTGGATCTGGCCCATGAAGCTAGAGGACTTCAGTAAAGCTCTAGCAGATAGGGGTTTTGGGTGGCAGCAGCACTGTGGGGATCAGGGGGACCGAAGTGGTAACTGCAGCTGCCGTTCTGGGGACACAAGCCATGCTGGAAGCACCTGCTCAGCGCCAAGCTCTGTTAAAGCAGCCCCTAACACCCCGAGCTACAAACAATTGCCGACTCCGACTTAAACTGTAAACAGCTCAGAAAAGCAAGAGTTTTTGGGTCTAAAAGGTAAATCATAAGCTGTGTAAACCACATGGGTCAAATAGAGCAGAGCAATGTTTGAGGAAGGATCAGTCAAAGCACAAGGTCATTTAAAGTCTTGCTAAGTGTGAACCACAAGTCCACTGAGCTCCAGTGTTCAAACAGCACCAAAAATACCAACAAAAGATGCTGATGTTTGGAACTGCAACTCAATTGCCAACACCACCTCAAAAGTGTTTGAGACCTCTGCAAAACAAAGATGATGCTGAGATCAGGAAGCTAGTTTACCTGTTGGCTATTTCAGTTTTAGAGGAAGCAGGATCCCTTTCCAGAAGCATCTGGATTTATAAGGGCTTCATCACACCCTGATAGGTTGGCCCTTTTTAAGATGTCCAATTTGCAAGTCACTACACAGAACACAGGAGAAAAAGTATGAAACAGCCCCCAACATGCCAGCTGGCTTCAGGAACAGGGAAAAGCAGTTGGCAGCTTCTCAGCGCTGTGTTTAAGGAGACTCAAGTGTAGAAAAGTGGGTTGGTTAGTAGACTAAGCACCTCCCACCTCCATTCTCCACTTACTGTAACACTTGAACAGGGTTTAACTGCATGCAGGAGTGGCAACCCTCAGATGAAGCTTTCCATGCTGGGGTAGCGGGGAGGAAGGGGCCAACCTTTGCTTCCTGCCTCTGAGGGCACTTAGGTCTGGAATCTACACAAATGGCTGTTGTGTTACCAAGTATTTACTGTCTTCTACCACAAAATGCTGCCCTAATAATCTGCTAAAACACAATTTTGCCAATAAAGCAAATGGATTTCATCCTGAACCATTAACAGGGGATATCTGCTACTGGAAAAAAAAAAGTTAGATTTAAGCCTTGATGGGGTGCTATAAAAGCCATGATGATAATTATCTTTAGTTCCAACTATTTCCAGTAGTTAGTCAGATAAAGTAGGCAGTTTACATCTTATCTTCATCCCCCACGACATAATGATCGCACTTACTTCCCTATTAGTAACTCTCTCTAAACTTCCAATCCCAGCTGCCCATGCCTGGTTGCAGTCTCACTTCACTGAGAGAGTTTGCTTCTCCATAAAGAGGAAAAAGCTGCAGAAGGAATCAAATAAACACCTCTCCCCACCCCTGCCACATACACCTTTAATTCTGATCACTCAAGACCCAGGATTACTACACAGGATATAGTCTGCTGAGAAATGAGGCTAATTAAAACATCCTCCTGTGCCCTCCCCCCCTCCAGTCTCTGTTCTGTTGAGGTGCCATCCTGCTTCATGTGCAGGAATTCCCTGTGCCCACAAAGCACTGGGATGGAAAGCTCTTTATTAGGGTTATGGTATGTCTGGGTTTTCCCAAACATGTCTTCTTTTTGGGTCCTCCCATCTCCGTCTGGGCAGTTTTTTAAAATACAGTAATCAACAAGTGTCAAGGATTTTGCTCTGCTCAGTACTGAAGTTTTTCCCAGCACTTCTCAGCCTGCCCTAGCAAGGAGCTGCTTGGGGCTGGGTGGGGAGGGTGATTGGAGGTAGGGGGCATCATGCAATCTGCGCATGCATGGGGCTGGCATGTAGCTGGCCAGGGTGGTAGGACCAGCCTAAGCAGCTGCATGCAGGTAAGTCTATGGAGGGCAAGGGTGCCTGCCAGCATTTGGGGAAGCTGTCTGGGTACTGGGGCTGCAGAAAGTCAGGGGAGGTGTCTGCCTCTCCAGTGAGGGAAGGGGGGCCCTTTGAAGGCAGCAGGTAGCTGCGCAGCCAGCCTGGCAGCACTGGGGCCAGTGCCTGTGCTCAGGCTGGGGGGAGCAGGAGGCTACAGGTTGCGAGTGAGGGGCACTGGCAAGGCTGGGGACTGGGTCAGGAGCATAGGGCACAGGCAGTGCCAGGAGACTGCTGGGAGCAAAGGGTATCAGCAGGAATAGGGGGGCTGCGGGTTGGGAGTGAACAGCACCAGCATAGTCTGGGGTGAGGGGGGGATACTGTGGGTCAGGAATGAGAGGCAGCAGCAGGGCTGGGGGGTCTGTGGCTTGAGGGTAAGGGGTGGGGGAAGGACATGGGCATATCACTGCCCCCTCAATCATACTAACACCCCTCCCACCCCCACAGGTGCCCTCTTTTTTTGAACATACAAAAAATTAGAACTCTTGGTTCCAAAAAAGCCCAAAAAACAACCAACTCTTTTTTTGAAGTGAGAAATATGGTAACCCTATCTTTACAGCATTCAATTGCACTGGGCAAGTGCTAAACCAAGACAACTACAGAGAATACCAACAATATTCTTAGGGGTGAAAAAGCCACACATTTCCAGGGTACCACTAATTACTTGGCTATTGTTACTTGTACACCCAGCAGTGCTCAACTGGCTCAGGAACAGGTAGACTCAAACATACAAGCTACAAAACCACAAGCCCACTAAAGACAGGAAAAGCTCCATGGAACTTCTACTTTCACAGAGCCTCCTACTCCATACATGAAACACATTCTGAAAAGGCATCAGTTTCCCTGTTGTGAATTTTTGCAAGTTAGTCATAGCAGTAATGGTTTGATGTAGTGCTATATGAAAATACACTTTGCAATTTAAATGAAAACTAGATGGAGGGTCGTTGGGCCTGGTCACATACAGAAAGGGGGAAA
>NW_017728923.1:3512050-3519735 GCF_001723895.1 Crocodylus porosus
GCAGCGCTTACAAATTAAACCCCTCCAGCAGGCCTCTAGCCTCACCTCAGACCAGGAACTGAAAGAGCAGATCATTGTAGAGGTACACCAGCAGCAGCTTGGAGCACCTATCCCCCACTGCAGGCAGACTGCAATCTCCTGCATTAAAATGTGAGACCAAAGGAGGTGATGCCTAACACGGATCTAGCTTGGTTAACCACGCAACATTCTCCGGAGACCATCCCAGAACAGAACCTGATCAGACATTAAAAATGTTTCATCTCATCTCAATGAGGAAACTGAGCTCCAGCTCCATTTCTTAAAAGGATGGATGCTTGAATATCTGCTAGTGCTTTGCTTGGTCTAATTTATACATTTTAAGCAAAGGTGCACACAAAGGAAAGCTTTAAAGAAGTACAGAGATGGAGGAAAGCCTCCATCTCTGTACTTCTTAAAGGTTGTTGGCAGGTGCCATAAAATTTGGTTAGTGTGGATGAACCTTAGTGGTGGCCTGCATCTCTTTCCATCTAGTGTTTATCAGTCTTTTTGACTTTGAAGTGCTACAAATAGAGGGTAAAGCACTTTCCTTCAGCATCATACCCCCAGAGCTCTATCACAGCAGTCAGCAGATTTAAGAGGCCAGAGTTTGTATAAGCCCGAGTTAAAAAACCAAGCCAGTTGTTTCCCAGACTCTTCTGTGCCACTGTTTTGGTTAAAATATGGTTAGTGTTTAAATGCTATCTGACAGCATAAGTCCCAACACACTGAAGTGTCATGACAGCATGTACAGTCTTGCATTTATATACAATGACAATATTACATTTAGTTATTCATGGCTGTCACAGGATTTACCAATCCCATAAAACAGTTCCTGTAGTGCACAAACTCACTGCTTCGTTGACAGAGACAGGTTACACAACAGTAACATTTCAAAGAACACATGTAAGACCCACTACATACATCCGAGGCATCAACAGCACTCCACACTGTTCCTTCAAAAGCTGTAAGCTTACAAGACAGCACCTTTTACATCCAGGCAGTAGGAAGGAAGGTCTGTTTTAGCAATATGCGGGATAAGCCTGCAGTTTCCTGCCAGGCTGCTGGAAGAGTAGCAGAAGGCTCATGTAGCCATGCAGGAAATCTGGCAGTCTGTTCAAACCCACAGCTTCTACCTTACTGCTGTGCTATTCATAGTAAAGAGGCACCTTAAAAGTTGTGTGACTCATCAGGACCTGGCAAGGTATAACTTGCCCAACTGTATTTTATCATCTGCCTTTTTTAGAGAGACCATTAAGCAGTAGCTTAGTGGCTAAGTGACTAACAAAGCCCACACAAGCTACTCTGGGAGGAAGAAATTGTAACTGGTTTTGCCGCAGCTTGGCAGCTAGTGAGAACTAAGGTGCATAAGGAAAGTCCTCCTTTTAAGACTGCAGAGACTGCTTTCAACAGCAGGTTTATCTGATGGCTACATTACATCCAGATATACAGCCTGGAAACTCATAACAACTGTGAAAAGTCACAATTTAAAATTTAAAAGATTATATGTTTTAATCCTTTTAAAAAACAGAGGCACCCCCTGAGGCTGAATGTAGCTAAAGCACAGCCCTTAGGAATTTATTGCACAGGATTTAATTTAATTCTTCATTGAATGTACTAGGCTAGATCAGTCGAGCTGTACTCAATTTTGTTGCACATTGGCTACACAGCCTGTGCTTGAGACTCTAACAACATGCTCCCTTGCTCCTCACCCCCAAAATAGGTTCTGCAGCTGAGGGGAGTCAGGACAGTCTTTTCTTGCTCATTTGCCGCTAGATGCCACTGTTGCACAGATGCTTTTGGCACTGCCACAGCTTGCTGTACAGCCAAGCAAATCCCTCACTTTCCTGCAAAGCTGCAAAAAAACCCAGCAAGCTGAAAAGCAGCAAATTAAAGAAAGTTTTAAACTCTGCTAGAATCTATTTTAACACTGGGGTTTACAGGGTTTTTCCCTCTGAATACAGGCTAACAGCAGCAAAAAACAGCTCATTCTGAAACTGACATTTCTCTACTTAATAGGAACCAGCTTTAGCACCATATTGCAAAACGCGTACAGCTGAGCTCTATACTTGCTATTACTATGCCTTATGCAGTGTCTGTGAAGTTAGTTCAATAGCTGTAACTGCCCTTAGATCATGCAGAAAGAAGAATCTAACACAAGGCTCATCTTACCACTTGAGCGAGATCGCTTGATCTCCGTTGGATGGTGTTGTAATGCAGGAGGCCTTGAAAAAAAAAATCAGTCTCAGCACAGAGTACACTCTTAGCAAGTAGACTGATACCACTTCAAGTTGACTGATATTTTTCAAAGCACTAGAGCTCCCTACCAGAAGAACTGACTGCATCAGACAGATGCTTCAAAATTCCCTTCACAGAATAAGCTTCTAAACACCTGGTAGATTCAACAGGATCAGTATTGTGGTGGCCACCCAAGACCCTGGAGAAATCCCAACTTTGCTGCTTATTTTGTCAGTAATAGGAGCAACCACATAAGGCAAGTTAAAGAGAAGCTAACATTTTTCATTGGAACACAAAGCTACATGTTAAAGGATTCTCTGACTCATTCCAGGTTCCCCAATCAAACACAGTACATTTGATATCAATTGAAACAGCTACTTTAAGAGAAACACACCTGAAAAAGTGTCCCTGCCCACATTAATTGTCATGTTGCAGCAGTGCAGGGTTGTAACCCTGATGGTCTAGGAAACATACAAGAGCTCAAGCTTCTTTCCTAGACCTGAAGCTTGTCCAACATCTGTCCCAATTACTAAGCTGATGCAATAAAAAAAAAGTAATAAACATGCAACCCTCCCACTTGCCTCTTGTATGTTAATTACAATATTTGAAGCCATTACAAGTGACAAACAAAAGAAAAATTCCATCTTACTCCAAGCATCCAACAATGTTTTTAGCTTGTGGTACCATTTTTATTGGTAGTTGCACCTCCTGCGCCATGCATCAGGGAATGGGTTGTTCTCAGAGTGTTTATCTGTGCAATTTGCCAGGTCCAGCCAAAGGACATTGCTACTGGCATTGATAGTCAATGCACACTTAAACCCAGAGAGGCTACAGGCAGGTCTGTGAAGAGGAGTTTGTGGGTTTGAATTTAAGACTTTGGAAGCTTCCAAAGGATTTTCTAACTGGGACTTGCACCCATTATTACTCTTTTACAAGGGATCTGGAAGGTTCTTCCTTTTAAGAAAAAAAAAATCTAATAGGTTTTCAGCAAAAAGGCTTTCAGCCGTTGCATACATCAAAACTGTCAGAAAGGGCATATAGCCCTGTTCACCTTTGGAGATGGCCTTTAAAACACCATTAATGATGACCAGGGATCCTGGTTTTCTTGCTTTAAAATCCCAAATTCTCTGATTAAACAACATAAAATCCATGTTTTTCCACAATTAAAATGAAATGCCACTATATATAGGTATCAATTTAAAAACACAAGATTTTATTGATATATTTACAATTTTAAAGCAATTTCGATGCCTACCAGTGCTGCAATCGTTATAATAAAATAAATTCTAAATACCTATATCTTGGCATTTGATTTTGGTTCCCCCCCACCCATCATGGAAAGATCAGAGATCGCCCCATCCCTTCATTCACCAGGATGTGGGTCCAGCTACAGCTATCCTGCCCCTGCCCTGGCTGCTGCTGCTAAACAACCCCAAAATATGCCAGTGCCCTGCCGTTACATCTCACTCCCAAGCCACAGCACCCCCAGCCCTGCTGGTGTCCCTTACTTCTAACCCACAGCCCTTGACTCTCCCAGTGCCCCTCACTCCTGACCTGCAGCCCTCTGACCCTGCCAGTGCCCCTCATTCCTGGCTCTGCCTCCTGGGCCATGCTTGGTGCCCCTCACTCCCAACCTACAGTCCCCACCCAGCCCTGCCAGAGAGGGCCTCTAGCTGTCCCTGCACCACAGACTCACAAAATGGTGGTCTGCAAAAACAGACTCCAGCATGAGGTGTATGCAGTGAACTACAGGCAGCAGCTCAGGTACCATATGCTGCCTTGCGTTCCTGACTGGGGCTGGGATGCACCAGGAAGGACCAGCACCATGCTCCACAGAGGCAGCAAGAAGTTGAGCATGGCTCTGGCCCAGACATGCTGTGGGCAGCAGGAGGGTAAGGGGCAGCAAGCAGGAGGAAAGCAGAGGGGACACCCATGGTGCACGATACCCTGGGCTGGGGCTCCTGTGCTGTGCCCAACAGCATGGGCATGGGCACTGGCCCACACCCCTGAAGCACCCCCCCGGGGACCGAGTGGCAACAGCACAGAGCTGGCCTCAGCAGCAGCACTGAGTGCTGCCTCAGAGCCCCCTGTCCCCCCACAGTACCAGTGCCCAGACACTGTCTCCCAAAGCCTCTGCCACCTAGTCACCCATGCATGCCCCATACAGCCCTAGCCCTCCAAATCCCCCCTCCCATAAGGCTTAACCTGTATCCAGCTACCAGGGCTGCTTCCGCTACCCCGCCTGGCTGTATGCCTGCCACATGAGTGCCTGCACACACATATGTAGTGCCCCCCCAGCCTCCAATTGCCCTCCCCGCACCGCCAAGCAGTTCCTTGCAGACCGGAAGGCTGCCAGTCTGCAAGAGGAAACCTGCTGTTTCCTGTAGTTTTCACTTTTAAAAAGGAGAAAATCTGCACTTTTCCGCAGCAAACAGAAAACCCAGATCCCTGAGGACAACACTGGAACACCACCAGCTATCAGCAGATTAGAACCATAATTGCTGTTAGTAGCATGATTGTACTTTTTTGATCAGATTGAACTAGTTGTTCTTCTCTCGCATAAAGTCTGTGCCAAGCCAATCCCTGAAGACTAACAGCTTTAAGTAACACTGCACTCATCTCTCCAGCATGTTTATAGAGAACGAAATCATTTTACAGATGGGGAGGCATGTACAGTAAAAGTGACTCGCCTAAGGTCAGGGGAAGTAAATAGCAGGTCTCTTTTGGGCTCCAGAGTCCTTCTGCTGGATCACATTGCTTATAGCACTACTCTGGCCACTGCTCAGCTAGATGGGTTTTAGCTCAGGTTAGTAGTGGTGTGCGAATGCTATAGCTTGCAGTTTCTGTGCAGAATATCATTTAACCAAAAAATTTGGACTGAAGAGACAGTGAAATTGGCGTTTCATAACATTCCACAAGCTTTGTGCTTGGACATTTATCATCTTTGTGTCTTTCTTACCAGATATTAATACTTGTCTGTTATGAGAGAGACAAAAAAATGAGTCATATTAGCGGTACAAAATGCTTTATTACAAATGTTAATATTGAGATTAAAACATAGCTTAAAAAATAATTCGTTTTATTTTTTGTGAATGTTGACTTTGTAGGTTCTCTATTCATACCTAATAATCGTAAGCTAAAAAAATCCAAACAAAACAAAAAAACCCACACATCTTTGCTAAAATTACAAGGCAAATTTCCCAATTTTAGATACAAATCAGCAAAATATAGCTTGGTTTAATTTATAAAGAGGCAAGGTAATAACCATAACCATAAACCACCAATCCCTTCAATGTAGTCCTATGAGGTTGACCTTTTAAGGCTTCTCCAGAGAGTAGCATAACTAAGAGCAGAAGACAACCTGCCATTCAGGGCATTATTAGACAGATGGGGAACAAGGCATGCTTCACAGATTTGTTACTTAGTCTCACCAGTACGGCTCTTTTTAAAACAGCAGATTGCTGTTTAAAATGCAGACATAATTAGCCCAGAAGGTGCGCTGTTCCAGGACGCTGGAGACAGCTCCTGGAATAAATTTGGATTCTCAGCTGGCAGAGACTAATGAACAATATTGTGGCCGACCCTCTGGAGAAGAAAATCGGATGCACTGTGATATATTATCCTGGCTTTGCAATCCATCTAGTATGCTGACAGTAGGAGGAGAAGGGACTTGAGCCAGTGCACTGATGTGCAGGAAATGATGCCAGCTAGGACAAGACTGGATGACACTCAACCTTGCTCACACTCAGGATAGCTACATCATTAATGTTTACAGAGATAGTGAACAAACACTTTCACAACTCAAGAGGGTAGTGAGATTTTTTTGAAAAGTAGGAAAATGGCAGTTTGTAGCAAGTACTTGCAGACATTGATCGGTAGCACCTAGCTACCAACAGAAGTCAAGACAAAGGACTTTAAAACTGAACTCAGGCAGGCATATTTTATTTCCTTTTTAAAAAGAAGCTACTCAAATGCAAGTACATCCTCTTGGATTAATAATAATGCAGAAAGAACAGATTCACAAGTAAAGTTTCTACCAGCAACTAAAACCTACTAAATTCATCAGTACACTGAGAAAGGCCATCTAGTCCTGTTTGTTCAGCACCAGGTATAAATGGAGTCCCAATCCATGGCTGGGGCTCCCAGGCACTAAACACAGTACAGCTAAAACACCCACCCCAGAAACAGTGGGACAAGTTAGGAGTTTCTGGAAGGATAAATAATGGAGCTGTGGTCAGTAGAAAAGAGATTTATAAAGGAACTTTGCTAGAAGAACTCTATCACTATCCACCGAACAAGACAGTTAAGAGGGGTAACTGAGAGCTATATAGATTTGATATAGTGTTTCAGAATTTAGCTATGGAATCAAAACCCTAGAAAACCAAATGGGAAGAACAGATCAAATTCAGGTAGATGGTTAGTGGGGCATTACATTGATGCAGTTCGGTCTTTAGTGATGCCTTCATTACCATGTTACATGATAAGAATCTGAATTTGGCCAACAGTGAAAAGTCTGAAAACCAATGAGAAAACAAATACAAAATGGGATATATAAGGAAAATCCTCCTGGAAGATGCAACCATAGGAGTATATGAAAGATACCTGGATCAAGGACAACAAGAAGTCCGTTTTTAAATACATAGGGGGTAAAAAGAAGGTACCGGGTAATGCGGGGCCTCTGCAAGACACACTAGGAAATCTGGTCATCACACCAGATGACAAAGCTAACCTATTTTACAATTTCTTTGCCTCCATTTTCCTGAGCAGGGACCAGGTCACCCCTCCCACCGGGACCCCCGTGGCCCCAGGGGAGGCACACCCAGGCCAAGGGTCAGTGAGGACCCAGTCAGGGAACTTCTGGAGGGACTGGACGTATTTCAAATCAGCTGGTCCGGACATCTCCACCCCAGAGTGCTAAGGGAATTAGTTGAGGTCATTGCAGGACCCCTGGCACGGCTGTATGAGCACTCGGGGTGCACTGGTATGGTGCCAGAGGACTGGAAAAGGGCCAATGTGGTTCCTATATTCAAAAAAGGGAGGAAGAAGGACCCAGGAAACTATAGGCCAGTTAGTCTTACCTCGATCCTGGGGAAGCTTTTTGAGAGAATTATCCTGGTGCATGTCCACGAGGGGCCAGCAGGGGAGATTATGCTTAGGCGCAACCAACACGGGTTCATTAGAGGCAGGTCCTGTCAGACCAACCTGGTGGCCTTCTACGACCAGGTAACCAAATCCTTAGATGCAGGGGTAGCAGTGGACGTAGTCTTTCTGGACTGTCGGAAGGCCTTCGACACCGTCTCTCACCCAGTTCTCATTAAGAAACTGGGGGGCCGTGGTGTCAACACCCACACAGTCAAATGGGTCGCCAACTGGCTGGAGGGCTGCACCCAGAGAGTGGTGGTGGATGGGTCATTTTCGACCTGGAGGGACGT
>NW_017728923.1:3520346-3544117 GCF_001723895.1 Crocodylus porosus
ACTGTCAGGGCAGCTAGGATCGAAACCAACTTCCAAGAGAAGTGGTGCTGGCTCCTACCCTGGGGGTCTTTAAGAGGAGGCTAGATGTACACCTTGCTGGGGTCGTTTGACCCCAGTATTCTTTCCTGCCATGGCAGGGGGTTGGACTTGATGATCTGCTCAGGTCCCTTCTGACCCGACCAACTATGGAACTACGAAACTATGCTTACTAGGAAGAGGAAAGTCCAGAAGGTAGCAGAGACCTATAGGTGATAGGAAATGTGTAGCACAAAAGAAGGCCAGTATAATCTGAGGCTCCATTTGAATGCTGTAAAGCAGGAAATGCAAGACAACTGAAGAGATATTCCAAAACTCTGGCCTGTGGACATGGGTGGATCTAGGATTTTGAAAAGGACAGTGCAGCAGATGGTGTAACGAGTTACCACCTATAACACAAAACATTTGCATCCAGTTAAAAAGGAACTAGAAGGTTTACTAATATGCTAGGGGTCTAGGACTATATTACCCAGTTTAAGATTGAAGCAAAAACAAATTCAAATTTATTGGAATGCGCATTAATTTGCTACATCATATCAAATTTAAAAAACCCCAACAAGCTAGGCAAAACTAAATCAAAAGTTGTTATTTCATTAGACCTGTAGTCATAAGAATCAAAATGAACATCTCCTTCTGATTCATAAAACAAGATCTTACCATCTTGGCAGTGCACTGGAAGTTATTTCCACACTTGAGTTAATGTTTTTAGCTAGAGTTAAACCAAATCTGCAGGCCTGTGAAATAGAAGCTACATTAGAAGGAGCAGACAGCAGAACTGTAGAAAAAGTGTAGCTTGATTAGTGGAACATCAAGATAATTAGAAAAGGCAAGTGTTGTTTATCCATGTGTAACGAAGAATTTAGAAGAAAATCTGGAAGATTATAATACACCATAAAATCTATTGACTCTGTTACTCCTGCCTAAAAAGAAGTGTTGTTGCCACTGCCAGGCAGTTGGTTTTAAACTCTGCAGGGACCAGGAATCAAAAAGGGGGGAGGGAGGGGGCAAAAGGGATGTGAAACTGAACCACTGCACCCCTGCCATGGAGCCACATCAGCCTGTAGACTAGTGATAGTTCTTGGAACCAGTGTAGTCACTTGGTACCAACTCTGTTAGTTAAGTGCCCACAGAAGAGGAGAAAATGAGCAGACTTAGTTTTCCTTTCCTCCCAAGAGCCTTACTATACACATAACACGTCCCTAACATTACTTTTGCCTGTGAGCAGCTTTTAATCATCACAGGGATGTCATGTGATTTGACAGAGTGCAAGAGTGATGCTGACCTAACAAAGAATGTCTTGCATTCAAGAGCTCGTTTAACTAGTCCAACTACACAGTTGGTCCAATCAAAGATATCACCAGCAAAATATACCAAGAAATCCTTGCTTCTTGACAAAAAGTGGAAGAGGTGGCAGCCCACACCATTGCAAATAGGAAGAAAAGCAGTCATGAGATATGGAAAAGGTCCACAATGGAGTTTTGAGAAATCTCAATGCCACCCAGATTACTGCACTTGGCTCCATCTACACATTACCAGAAATGTTGATATATTTGAGGGAATTCAGAAAAATCGGACCAGGAAGGTGGTCTGACACAGGAGGGAAAAGATCCGACAAGTTTACAACTTAGGCTGTGCCTCCTGGCTGAAGAGATGGAGAGTGTTGGTGAAGAAACCAACAAGACAGCTATCTGAAATAAGCTTAAAGCAGTCCAAGAAAGAGATGACAACAACAACTTTAGACTACATTTTAAACTTTTCAGCACCAAAGAATTATTATGCTGTATCTATGGAAAGAAGTGAAATGAAAGTCTTAAGATATTTAAAATATTAATTATACAAGATAGTAGCTAGGCACCTACTTAATTCACAGATTTTGCAGAAGCCATGAAATCTGGGACTGTCTGCAAAAAAGCAACAACAAAAAATACCTCCTTTAATAAAAATAAAATGCTAGCTCCCCAGTAGGAGCCACGGCTCCTCACTGCCAGGAGGAGAAGGTGCTGGCTGCTGGGGCAGCATGAAGGGTAGCAGACAAGATGACAGCTCCCTCTCATACCTCCTCCCCCACCAGGGCCTCTCTGCCAATCAGCACCAAGGGGGGGGGCAGGGAGGGCAGGACCACAACAAAATTGGCTCTATGCACTGTGAGTGGGTTGAGAAAAACCCTTTGTATTGCCAAGATTTGGCAGTTCCTAGCAATAATGTGTGCACCAAAGGGAACAATGTTTATCTTGATAGAGATACAGACTAGATTACTTTCACCCTCACTAGTCAGAAACTGGAATAAAATCAGTTATGGAAGAAAACAACTCTAGCCAATCCAACCAGATGAAGAATTGACAGAATGAAAAGGCACATGCCTGTTTGAGGGGTGTACTCATTTTATGTAAATATTTTACTAGGATTCAGCCTGCTGAACCCCACCTCCCCTTCTCTCCCACAAAAGGTATTTACTAAAACAAACCTTTCAACTAAATGAAAAAGAAACCCTTCATCTACACTAAATCAGTACAGCCATGATTGCACCCCCTGCATACCTAACAGTCCAGAGAACTGCAGTATTTTTTGTTCATCATTTTAATTTCTGCTTTGACCTAGACTAAATTTAACTATTTTATGTTAAACACAAACTGCACACAGGGATACCTGCCCAAAGATGAACTCTGCTTTCTATTTAGACTCCAAGTGCTAGACTTTCCAGTTAAACCAGAAGCTTCTTACTCCACAAACTAAACCGGTGATTCTAAACCAGGGTGCCACAAGCTCCTTTGAAGGATACCATAAAAGATTAAGATTGTTAGTTCTGCAAGTGTGATTCACAAGACAAGCCAAGAAATTTCATTAGTAACCCAGTGTCAAAATATTCTGACCTACTGTGGTCTGAATTCTTTGCAAGAGAAGAACTGCTCTATTACTTTTCTGTAGTCAAAATACAGGTAAAAAGCTCAAAGCTGGTCTTTTCTGAAGGGTGCCTTGAGTCTAAGGTTGAGAACTAGTTTGCTTTTACAATTATGATGAACACTCACACAGAGAGCTCAAATGATTTTCTCTCAGCGAGCTGTGAGAGGGGGGCCCCCTCAGACCATCACCCGAAGAAATGTCAAAGCAGCTGTTACTTTAACAATCCAAGATAATATGAAGCATTTTGTACAGGTGGAGCTAGGAGATTTGCAGTGTCTGGAATGGTTAGTTAAGCAAGCTGGCGAATATTCCCAAGTACTTTACAAGCTACTGCTGCTTTTCAGATGGGAAAAAGAGCCAAGCACTAAGCATGAGCTGAGGGGCAGCCTTGAAACAGAAGAGGTGTTCTGATGGGCTTCCAGGAAGGCAGCAACTTTGCTTTTTCAAATGACCAAGGGTGTTACTCCTCCTCCAATCTGAAGCCATGTTCAAAGTTTCCAGGAGTAGGATAAAAGGGGAGTGGGGGGAAGGCTTTCAAATATGACACTTCACTGGCCATGTGCAGCAAAGTGAATTCGTGTGAAGTAAATTTGGCTACAAACTTCTCCAATTCTGTAGCTACTGGCAGAAAGTAGATTATATAATAGGCGATGCACCTGGGTCACAAAAGGCCCTTTCCAACCTGAAAGCACAAGGGGCTCTTTTCTTTAAAATGTTGACAAAATTAGCCACAAGTTGTCTAACTTCCTCTCTCAAGCACTGACAAAATCTTGGACTCTTGTGGCAGTCAGTTCCATAAGCAAGGAATGTTTTGTGCATAACCAGACACCTCATCATGCCACCAGTACACCTCATAGCCTGGGTGATGAGCTAAATTCAACAGCTGATCATCCAAAACATCATCTGGCTAACTGTGATCAAAAGCAATGGCCTACAGCTTCCAGATCAGCTGGCAGCAGGGAGTCTGGAGAGTCCTTCTTACTGCTATTCAATACTTAGTTGGTTAATCTGGACTAGAAACTGACCGAGCCCACTCCCACTCGAGCCAGTGCAATGAAAGAGGGTCAAACTCTCCCAGAGGAGAGTAATAACTCTGCCTGTTTTACGCCAAGAGAAAAGTGACCGAAGGAAGAAAAGTGACTGAAGTCTGCAACTTGCCAGCCAGCCTGGTACAGTAGATGTAGCTCTGTTCTCTGGTCTACTGATCTTGCTATATCTTCTTGTTGAGATTGCAATATCCACCATAATTCTTCTGAAGTGGTTACACTAAAGTAGCTGGTATGACAAAGACAAGTGCAAAATTCTGCACATAAAACAGAATAAATTGTATGCATAAAATACAGACTGGGGAATAACTGGCTGTGGTACTGCAGAGAAGGACCTAGGGGGTTATAGTAGACAATAAGCTGAATATAACCATGGGTGTGCTCTTGCTGGGAATATTTTAAAAAGATTTAAAAAATAAAAATTGTATACATACAAGTTCAAGCACTGCTGCCATCATTTTAAAAAATGCCAGGACATTTTTAACCAGAGTGGAGCTGAGTGGGGCAAGGGCAGAGGTTGGCTGCCCCCTGTGGACTTAGGGTTCTCCACCCTGTGGCTGATCCCTGGGAGCCACGCCCTGGCCGCACCATGTCCCCCGCCTATCTGGCAGTAGTGGTGGCAGTGAGCTGCGCCTCTCACTGCTGGATGGGCAGGGGACGTGGTATGGCTAGTGCGTGGCTCCCAGGGCAAAGGCAGCAGGGTGGAGAGCCTCGAGCCCACAGCAGGCAGCCTGCCTCTGCCCTTGCCCGCTCCAGTTAAAAGCATCCTGGCACTAAAAAAAGGTGGTGGCGGTGCTTGAACTAACACTCATTTGATGAACTTTAGTTCAAGCACCCCCACCCCAATTTTTAAAGCGCCAGGACACTGATCCTTTGGGAATCCAACTCAGTCCCACTCCCCACCCCAGCTGTAGGGTCCCATTCACCACCCTGCCCCTGCCCCCCCTCACTGTGGGGGACTCTATCTACCCCTGCCTTCCCTTCCACAGACTTACCTGAAGGGCGCTGCTCTCCACACTGCCTAGTTGCATTCCTGTAAATCAGTTATCAGATGGGTATTGACTGATATGCTTGGTAAATAAAATCGGCTATTGGTATCGGCCAAAGAAGTCTTTATTGGAGCATCCCTATTGATTTTTCTGATCTATTCAGTACTGATGAGATCTCACCTGGAGTACTGTGTCCAATTTTGGGCCTCCACCTTCAAGAAAGATTGGAAAGAGTCTAGTGGAGAACAAACATAATTATGAGGCCTGGGAAGCATGGTTTACAAGGAAAAGCTGAAAAGGGTAGGATTATTTAGTTTGGCAAACAGACGACTGGGGTAGGGGGTGGATTTGATGACCATCTTCAAATGCCTGATGGATAATTATTAAGAGAATGGAGACAGCCTATTCAAATGCTTAACTATCCTCAATCAGAAAGCTCTTCTAAATCTCCAACATAAATGTCCCTCTGCCGCAGCTTGAGACCATTGCTCTTAGTCCTGTCACCTACAGCCACAGAGAAAAGGCTAATCTAAACTGTTTAAAGAATATTCACCCATGGAAATTTTCAAAAGCAGGCTAGACAGACACTTGGCTGGGATGGTTCAGTCAAGGACGATCCTGCCTTAAGCAAGGGCTAAATTAAGTGACCTTCTGAGGTCCCCCTCAGCCCTATATTCCTCTCATCCCATGAGAAATCCAGGTACCTGGGGAGCAAGACACTGCCACTACAATAAGTAATAAGATACAAGAGCTCAGTCAGAAGCTGTGAGCTCCCTCAGTTGGCATAAACTCCACTTAATCTGTTGCAGGGTGAAGAGGACCTACAAAAAGCCAGACACTAGCTGGTCAACAAGTAATTGTTTTGGCAGACTTTCCATGACCTTTATGCCCAGCTTCAAGGGTGCTCCAGTAAGTACAAAAGAAGATGAAGGGGAACAAGCCTGTTCACAGAATAAAAAGGAAGTGCTGAATCAATATTTAAAAAAATGTCAGCGTGGAATGATTATATTCCCCACAAATTCTTTCGTCTGAAATACTATAGCAGGCAGCAGCCATCTGGGACCCATTTTCCTGCAGAATGGCTATAGTCTACAAGGAAGCAGAAAAACGCAAGAGGGCCATTTTAAAAAGATAGTTGCCCCCCATGGAGTTCGAGACAGGACACGATGAACAACAGGAAGTTCTGCCAGTGCCATTATGGGCACTTCCTGCACTGCAGCAGGAAAGATCCCCACTGTCTCAGCCATAGATGCAGGAAACCCAAGAGGTCCCTTATAACACTAATTATCCTCTTGCCCTTCACCCCCTTTCTCTTCCTTCTGCAAACACCCTTTAGCAAAATTTTCCTTTGAGTCTCTGAGAAGTCATGCTGAGCTGCCACACCTTTCAAAAACTGTAAAATGGAGCATGAAATCAGGCTCTGGAAATGGACTCAGACCTATTCAAAGAAGACTGCTGCCCTGAGCATTATCTGACACAAAGCAGGGCCTGTTTTCCAGTTCTGCACATTTTCACTGAAGTCTGTTCTGTATGTTGGATGTATCTATAGCCATAGAGATCCTATACAAGTTAGTGGGTGCATCTACACATGGCAATTTAAAATGCATTAGCCATTTTTAAGGTATGTCAAGGGCATGGGTCTATACGTCTATGCCCTTAATGTGCCTTAAAAATGGAGATTTTAGGCTAATCGTGCCTAAATTTAATACCTGCATAAAGCAGGTATCAAATTTAGGTGTGATTAGTTAAGGCACCTTAACCCATATGTAGATGCCTTAAGGCACCGTAACACTGTCCATGTGGACTGAATGGGCCAGAGCTGAGCCTGTGGGATCCTGCGCTGCCACCAGGGACTGCCAAGAAGATGTGGCGGGTGCTATTCTGCAAGGCAGACGCTGGAGCTGGAGCGGCAGTTCCAGCAGCAGCAGTACCTGTTGGTGTGTCGACTGACTTGGGACTAAGTCGGCAGGGGCATAGGAGGTCCAAGGGCTCCTGTAAGAAGCACGAGGGAAAGGCCCCCCACAGGACTCTCTGAAGGGGAAGCAGGCAACACAGCATGGGCAGGGCCTTTTCTAGCAGCTCCCCCATGCCTCTCCATCAGGGTAGGTTTGCAGTTCAGCCCTCCAGCGGTGGGATGCCTCGCTGCCCACCTGGAATTTGAGCACTCTTAGAAGCCCACGCTGGGGTTCCTGGCCAGGAAAGTAGGTGGGCTAGGACTGTGTCTGCCCCCAGAGCCTGGCATGGCTTTACCTGCTCCAACTACCTCTGTCCCAGGTAAGCGCCCAGCCTCTCTTCTGGATGCTGCCCACGGGACAGGCAGTGTGAGTTCATGGGGCCTCTGTGTGGCTAAACCTTGGCAGACTGGGGGCAACACAAGCAAGGACTCAGCCTTGGATCAGGTGGGTCAAGGACAGAGCTGAGCCCCTGCCCATGTTGCTGGCCAAGCTAAGCCACACATAGCCCCAGGAGCTCATGCCATCTTTCCCATGGGCAGCATTTGGCAGAAAGGCTGGGTGCTGGGAGCAGATGCAGTCCCAGCCTGCCATCTGCCCTGGGCAGGAGCCCCAGCAGAGGCTTCTAAGGGCACCTGAATCCTGGGCAGGTGAGGTATCCTGCACCTGCAGGGCTAAACTGCCAAGGCAGCAAACCTGCCTCGAGAGAGGTCTGGAAGAGCTGCTAGCGAAGGCCCTACCTGCACTGCGCTGCCCCCTTCCCCTGCATGGAGTTGCAGGGGAGTCTTTCCCTTGTGCTTGCCCTTGAGAGCCTCCTGCCCCCCTCCCCCCCCGCTGAATAAGTCTCAAGTTAGTCAGCACACTGACAGGGACCACTACTGCCGCCAGAACCGCTACTCCAGCTCCAGCATCTGTGCCTCACAGAAGTCATTGCAGTGCCCAGCAGCAGCTCAGGGCCCCGTGGACTCAGCTCCAGCCTGCTCTTGTCTGATGCTGGGGAGCAAGGAACACAGAGCCAGGGCTGGGGCCAGGCCAGTCATATCCGGGGAGACTGGAGGCTCCTACCCCCTTGGCTGGCAGTGGGCTGCACTGCCTGGCTAGCCGGCTGCAGGCTTCAGGGGGCTGTCCAGGGTGCTGCCCAGGGCAGGCTGCCAAGATGCTCACCCAGCGAGCCACATTAAGAGCCATTGAGGCATGCACATGTAGACACACGCCTAAATCACCTTAATGTGCCTTAAACTAAGGCACATTAAGTTTAGGTGCGTGTAAATTCACGTGTAGACGCACCCAGTGAGAGATACGTTACCCCCATAAAACAGAAGCTAAATCCAAAATGATCCCAAGGCCTGACCTGACCTTCCATATCTAACTGGGTCCTTCTGGCTGGCACAAGACAAATAAAGGGCAAGTTATCTGTCACGATTATGCAGGATCCAAATTGTTCACTTGTGCTTATAAAGCAACACTGAAATGCAAACAGTTTGCCATTCCATTTCTAACAAAACTGGTCAGACGAGAGCATGATGCCAGAGAGCTATACGGACCTGGTAAATATGCTCACGTAGAAATACACTAACTGCTAGCAGCTTAGAGACTTTTACATTACAGTATGCAACAACTAAAATATTAGTCCAACAGGGCTTTCAGCCAGAGCAATCATGCTGCTGGGGAATGGGAGAAAAATCTTATGTACATAAAAAGCATTACGTATTCAGGTTCTCCCTACCCTCAGTGATATAGCGAAGAAATGGTGGTCCTGTATGTAGAACATGCTGCCTTTGAGCAATGAATACAATGAATTCCTACCACTAGCCTGGGAATTAGCCATTCCCTGATACTCCATGGTCAGCAAATGACCCTATTACAAGACTACAAACAGTTGTGAATTAAAAAAAAGTTACTATTAAAACACAATGCATTTAACACTGAAGCAGTCTGAACAGAGATCTGTAAGAGCTGGCAAACAATACAGCTTCTCAGCTCAGAATTGTCATAGACCAGAGCTGTTCTGCACAGGGCCCATGCCCCTGGGCTCCTACTAAGCTACTCTGCCCTGGCAGCCGAGTTCTCCTTCCCTGCCTGCTCTAGCAGCTACAAGTAAGCCAAGGGTTGGGGAGGAATCTTACCTTTTAGTTCTCAAGGTCCCTGCTCACCTGAACATGTAAACTACTCAAACTCGAGCTAACACTAACACTGATCAACATTTGAGAAGCTTACAGTGTATTGTGCAACAAAGCCCTAAGAGATAATCATCCTACAGAAATCCTTGGAGAAAGAGAGAGCGCGCATGCGCCATAACTGGTGAGCTAGTAAACACAAGTCTGTACTTTTTCTGGCTGACGTATACATCCTAATTCATACCTTTGTTAAAGATATAGTAAAAGGAAAATTGTAAATTGCAGGTCAGTACATGAGATCCTAGGGCTGTAGCAGTTAGATCAGATCAAGTGCTAACTAGATTGATAATGGCATAATACAAAAGACTGAAGACAAGAACATTTCAATCTTGAGAACAGCAAGCAAAGTTCTCAGTCTACAGACACTCCAGAACTGCAACAGTAACTATAAAAATCTTGCTGGGACAATGCAGCACTCTGGCTTGTCTTCTACCCAGTCTATCCTGTAGCCATCTGTTCTACAGCCTGTAACACTTGCAACTCAGAGCAGTATCAAAATGCAAAGTCTATTCTTGTTGTATGCCACAAAAGGGATTACACAGACAGAGTTTCAAGCCTTACCTTTTCATTCCTAATTTTCTGTTACTAGAAGTAGCACTTATGGATCATCATAACACTGGCTCACAGGTTATAACTCTTCCTCTTTTGAATCTAGAGATACATTGCCAGATACATAAAGGAGTGATGTTTGGAAGCAACCTACAGAAACCCCAAGTTAGCTGTCTCCACCTAAAAATGAATGACTTGGATTCCTCTTTGTTTTTCAGCACAAAAAGTGCCCACTACCTGGGACTTCAGCGCAAAAAAAGGGGTGCAATGAGTAAGCTATTTTGGGACATAGAACCAGGACACCAAGAGTTACTAGAAATGAAGGATAATTTACCCAATGACATGAAGGTACTACGATTATGACTGAGGCACAGATTCTTTGAGATATCTTTTACTGGACCAATTACATAAGTTAAGAGCACTGTTAACAAGCTTTCAAGTATCAGGTACCCTTCTTCAAATGTAAAAAAACTACACAGTCTAGGAAAAGGTAACAGAGAATCCTTGCCTCTCATACATCTTTTGAACAATCATTCTACAACACTGCAACCTGACTAAGATCATGAAAGATTCTTTAAATGAAATGCCCTCTCAATTCCTTCCTGTAACCTGGACATAGCTCTTTTTATTTTAAGATTTAGATTGTGAAGCACTTAAAATTTATTAAGACATTCCCTTCCCCAATAACTAAGGTTCACAGACAACAGCATAAGAAAGAGAAACAAGCACTGGACATTTGGTGTAGACAGACAGCAGCAGAATGAAAATGCAAACACCTGTAAAAACTCCAGATTTTTAGAACACTTCATTTTTTAGCTGCTTTCTTTACAATCCAGTGGAGAGAATGAAGGCACTTAGTTTTCCCCACACAGGGGAACTTTGTTCTGTGCTTATTTACAGATGGCAATTGCATCTCAAAAACTGCATTTTGAGCCAAAAGGAAATCTGTTCCTAAAACTCCAAACAGTTCCAGTGGTCACCCAGAAAGCCACAGAAACAGTTATGAGTCAGTCAAGAATTGGGACTGTTAAGTGGATTTGTTCTTTAAAAGAAAATCAAGATTGATTTTATGCACAGAGGCCACTACAGACAAAAGAGTTTCTTCATGCTTTACAGTTCAGATGTCCATATAACTATACAGCTGCACTTGGGAACAAAAGACAGTCTATGAAGAAAATCACAGGGCATCAAAACAATCTGCATTGTTGCTGGATTACAATACAGATACAATTACAGATCTAGTCTGAGTCCATATATACTCAGTAAGGTCAAAAGGTTGACTTTGGAGCATGATTTTAAGAAAGTGTTCAAAAGCCTGAAGCTTCAGAGTTGACGTTTCACTTCTTGAGATTCCCCCCTCCCAATGCTGTGTGCTACTGAAAAACAAAACAAAACAAAACAAAACAAAACAAAAAAAAAAAAAACTTTGGCAGCCCAGGGTGCAGAACCCACACAGACTTAGTCAAAGACACAAAGCAGCCTGTTATGCACTTCAAGAGCCACACATGAAAGTAGCGACCCCCACCACTTTTTTTTTTTTTTTTTTTAAAAGCAAAAAGACACTTGCACCAGCTGCATTCCTTACAGTGCCAACATGGTAGCATGCATCTTCTAAAAATCAATGTTGCTCAAAATGCTTTTATTACTTACTGACACGTAGGCAAAATTCTCACAGACACCGTGCCTTACCAAAACCAGCTGCTTAATAGAGTCCGCTTGCATAGATCATGTTATTTTAATTATCACATTCCAACCCCAGACTAGGAAAGCATTCAAATAGTCAAAACATGCCGATTTGGAGAGTACACTGTGTCCAAAACGCCAATACTTTTAGAAGTCTACAGCATTTTGGCAAGATTTGGAAGAGCTAGGTATGTACAAAGACGCAAGGTTTACAATGCTCCCGGCTGCAAACGTGAAGATGGTAGCACTCATAATGACCTACAGCAGAATCTCAAGTGGCCCTTGCAGCTGCATGGGACAGACTTGAATACTTGTACCCCTGGTCTGATATCCCAAGGGAGTCTCACATGAGAGAGAAAAAGAGAAGCATTTTTACAATAAGATACCAAGGACATATCATTCCTATGATATGTACAAACTGGACAACATTTCATGAGGTTTAATTAGGGACAATGGATTTTCAGCTCATTACCTAGATTGGTTCTGTAACACCTTTCTTTCTATGCGTTTTTTGCTTGTATGCCTCACACCAAATTCCTCCCTTTCTTCTGCTTTTCTACTTATTGTATTCTAGTCACTCACTCCACATTATACTCTGCTCTAGGCTGTCCTTTCACATCATCTGATGACGTGAACCTGGGTTCATGAGAGCATGTGCTATATATCTTATTTAGTTAGTCTATAAAAGGTGTATATCTACCCTGCCATCTGAGTGACTTTACACTGCCACAACTAACTGCCTCTCATATTATCCCTAAATATTCATCTGGCTACAAGCATTTTAAATATACCATGCCCCTTTAAAACAGCACAGTGAATTTTAACCCAATGTTATAGGGAATATATATGAGAACACAGGCTTCAGTGTATTCCCTCGCCCCCAAAAGGTGCTTGAAATAGTCAAGGTAACAGATGAAAACCCTAACAACTACACATTAGCTGTCAAGGCTCTATGCAATTTTCAGCAGGAGGTAGCTGGGTGAAGTCAGCTGTAGGAGGGAAGGGCATAGTGCCGACTTTGCTTAGATATACCCAGCGTATTGTTTATCTTGCTGTAAAATCCTAGTGAAAACATTTTTCATGATAAAAAGCCACCGCCACCTTTTTCTTGCAGCCAAGACGTATCCCAGAATGAGGTCAGCTAGAAAGACGAAAGACTTATGTATTTGCATTTAGTCTATTTCACGACTTCCCCTGGTGCCTGGGGTATAGACTAGGCACCTCTTAATACAATCCCTAGAAGAAAAGACCTTATTCCCAACTTGAGCCTCTGGACACAACTTCATGTTATACAACACTGGTAACTTCTTGTGCATCATTTTTGTCATACGGAAAAAAAATAACTTCTCAAACAAAGGAGAAAAAAAGCCAAGTGCAATGATGCGAGCATGAGACTTAACACAACAAAGATCAGCCAGAAGGCTGAGGGGCTTTTGTAGTTCCAGACAGGGCCTGGAACTACTTAATTCTTAAACTAGTTTGGATACATTTCTTCAAAGAAAGGGCATTATCCCAGAGATTCACTGCTGCCCTCCATCAAGACTGACACTTGGTTGGTATATCCTGTCAATGAGTGTTTTTTGCCCGTATGCCTCCCTCTTCAGAATGGTGCCCCAAGAGTAAATATTTTGTTTTAATCTCAGCATACAAGCTTCATGCACTTCCACGTCATGGTTAGATGGCCACAGCACCATGCAGTGCTGCTGATATCCAAACTGCTTCAGAGCATCAGCTTTCTGAGGTGGTAGAAGGGCAGCATACTTATGTGATATTACATATTTTGCTCTATTCTCCTGAAGATTGGAAAAAAGTGTCTTTGAGCAAGAGTGCTTTAAGTCATCTCAATTCATGTTTTAATCCTGCCATCAAAGAGATTGTTTGCAAAAAACAAAACAAGAAAACAGGACTTCTCTCTATACACCAAACAGTTCAGACTCAAGATTCAACTTCCAGGAAAATGGTGTGCCCTTGCACGCATGAAGTATCTGCAGGAAGGGAATCAGCACTATTTCTGAAGCTAAATCAAACTGCTTCCTTCCTATTCCACCAAAGCCTGGAATAGGCTAGGGCCCATGTGGCATGATGCTTCAATACTTTCTCATTCCCTCCACATAGTTTCCAGAGAAAATGAAGTTTAGGAGGTCAAGGGATGGGAACAGAGCTAAAGCTTGGGAACCAGAATCACTGCTATTCATAAAATGAAGCTCCAGCTTTCTGCCCAGCTACTGCCAGCACCATTTCAGATGCAGATGCAACAGGAAGATGCTTTCCTCTGCCTCTACAAAAAGTAGAGTTCGAGGAAAATGCATCAGGAACCACTTAGCTGCCAAACCCGACAGGGAAGGACGACAAAGGTTCTACATGCATGCTGCTAACATAACTTTATTTTGAACTTGCAACCCTTCCTCCAAAAGCTGGATGCTACTCTGTCAGGATGTAGATTTAACTTGATAAGCATAAAGGCACTGTCTGCTAAATAAATCTGTTGCAAGAGTGAGACAGCAACAAAAGCTTTGCTGGCTATTAAAGACAATATCCCAACTCCAGATTTATAAGCTGAAACAGTCTATAAAGTTCTCTTATAAACTCGGGACTCGGCCACAGCTAAACAGTCACATAAAATCAGGAACTGTGGAGTCGCCTGAAATTTGTTGTACAAGCACAGCCAAGTATCCATGAAGCATCTTGAAAAAACTCCCAGCCTTATAAATCTTACCCACAACTATTCTACCCCAAACCAAGTCCTCCTGAAGAACTAACCAGGCCCAGCCCTGCACTATCCTAAGCAGCATGAACTCAGGGTAGCTGCAATGACAGAAAAAAAAATTCTAAGCAGTCTCTAAGACCTTGAAAAATGGGACAAATCTTGGCCGTGGGCCACACTTAGAATGGGTGTCCTTCCCACCTCCAACCCCCTTCAAGCAGAAAGGCTTTGCTAAACATGAGCAGCACAGAGCATTAGGAATTGCTGTTTATGAAAACAGTCAAAAAGCAGGCGAGGAAGAACCAAGCCATGGTGGAACTGTTCGATCCAAAGCTCACTCCGATGAGAGCTGAGCTCTGCTCCCCTGCTGAAAAAGCAGCAAACTTCTCCCTGAAGGATACTGGCAAGAGGGCTGGCAGACATGATTACTATAACAACTGTTCTCTTAGACAGCATTTCAAGCAATTGAAGGAGGAGATTCCTAGCAGCGTGCCCAGCACAGCTCCATTGAAGTTATTCTCTGGAGATTAATTTCTCAGCCGCTAAGGGAACCTGATGACATGGCTTCATTTATAAGATTTTTGCCCAAATCCATCTCATGTCAGAGTCCTGAAACCTCAAAATAAAACAGTTTCAATTAATACAAATTATACCAGACAATGAACAGTAACTTCTGTCAGCCTAGAGTGTTTGGGAGACAGTACTTCCACCCAATCTGACAGTCTGTCTGCACTGACTTGCAAAATGCTGTTCCTTCAAGCCTTCACACCCCTCCCCTACAACAGCATGCAGCCAGGTGTGAAAGGGAAGAAAGTAGAAAAGAGGCATCAGGATTAATGATGCCTCCCCAGGGTTTCTGATGGATCACAATAATGTTTCAGTGAATACTCAGCTTGGCACAAACCTGCTCACAAACATAGTAGCAACTACAGAGATGCAGGTTCTGCACCAGGAGACCCAGAGCAGCTCAGAGCAGACGGCGTGACTCGCTCCACCCAGAGGTTTTAGGAAGAACAGGGAAGACCACAGATGTTTACTTTGCAGCCCCCAAAGGCGAAAGGCTAGACTGCTACACACTGGCACCGTTCAGCACTCAGTGAAAGATACAAAGCGCCTGTCCTCAACTCTTTGGACTTCAGTCTTCTCATTTCCAAGACTGCTACGCTGACGCGTTTCCAGGATCCAGTGGGTGGGGAGCACGAGGGAGGAACCAGGGCATTCTTCACAGCAGCACTCCCAGACACAGCATTATAGAGGCACTATAAGTAGCAACCTTAAAAAGATCCACTTGAATCTTTCAGGTTAAACACAATCACTGACTGTCCATGCTGCAGTATAGTGCTCACAAAGCAAAGATAACAGGAAGCTTAGGAGCCAATAGTTGGTACATGTGGGAGGACAAGGAAGCAGTCTCTCCCTTGAAGATCTCAAAAGTTTGGCAGGAATAGCATAAGAATGAGGAGGGAGCAAGAGGTGGGAAGACTATATCCCTTCTCTTTCCCCCCCACTGCATGTACTGGCTGCGAGGATGAATCTGTCATCTTACGAGCTACTGGGTAGTTTTACGGCTGCTAAATAGTCAGGTAAAATGCAGAGAGTGGCCTAGATCAGAGGACTGGAAGTATGCTGGCACACATGGGCTGGACTGCACATTAGAGGAACCAGACATAACAGAACTCAGGAAAAACCACCCGCTCCGAGAGGTCCCAGCCGCAGGGAACTGCATGGAGACAAGCTAGAGTTGAAGGAGAGAGCAGTTGGGTGTGTGGCTTGATCAATGGTTTAGTTCAAATTAAATAAGGTGGTATTTGTGGCAGTCTCAAAGCCGCCAAACTTCGTATTATCTCTGGGGTCTAGAAAGCCCGTGTCAGGTATGTGTACCTTAGTTTCTTCCTAAGGGCTCCCCAGCACATCCATCTCTATTTGTATAGCTACCTGCCTGCTGTCCAAATAAGATTAGAAATAATATCAGCCTAAATCCCCAAGCTAGAAGCCAGAGTGCCAGCTAAGGCCATTTGCCTCCACTCCACGCTGACTTTTACTGCTTCTGCAATTTGCAAGCCCATTACTTTGTTCTAATCCACTTGACAACTACAGCAGGATGAAGAAGGAAACCTTGTTTTAAAATCTTCTTAACTTAGTTAACTATAACTTTCTATCAAAAGTTATAGACACTTAAAAGACTGCAGAGAAGCCAGGAAACCGGCATCAACAGCTCATAACTTAAAGCCTTATTTACATGTGCTGCGCTTGTATGAACAAATCTTGGAAGAAATTCAAAGAGTTTCTCAAAGCAACAGAGCTCCTTCAGCATTTAGTTTACCTTATTCTATGCAAGGCCCTGGGTCATTTTATAATAAAAAGCAGCTGCAAAAAAAACTTCCCAGAACCCTCCTGAGTGAGCAAATGCAAGTACCTTATGGGAGACTGCCCTTCCTTGGAGCTGTGCCTGTTTGCACTGCAGCCTTGACTTACAGTTCTGCATCTATTATGGACCTTCTTTCTAAAACTGCTTAAAATGAAGGCCATTGGAGAGCAGCTTTTTTAATCCTTCCTGCTCCAGTTAAAAACCAACTCTTCAGAAGAGATCCCCCCCCAATATATCCTTTTCTAGGGGAGTAAGCAGGAGGAGAGGTAGGATTTTTCCATGGAAGTGCAGAAGGTGTTTTGACACCTGTGCTTAGAGAAGCATGCTACAGGCAGACTCATCCTCAACAGTGTAATTAAGAAAAACCTCATTTCCTGTGGAGGCTGAGCACCTTATCATATGCCCACAGCATCACTTGTGCATGCTGTCAAGCATTCCAGAACAAGGATGCTTTCCCATTACTCATTTGGGTGAGAGGAAGCACAGAACAGAGTCATTTTCTCAGCTGAGCCAGAAAACAAGCTGGATGGGATTACTTCAGCATAAGCAAGAGCTGCTTTGATTTAAAGAGGTTTGACTGGTGATGCAGCATTAACCAAGTGGCATGCGCTCCTGCCAGGAACCCAGGATTCCCCCCAGCAAAGCAGACACCATTCGCAGGCTGCCTCAGAAGTATTCTCAGAGCATCTTCTTCCTAGAGACCCCGGGGCTCTGGAAAGCTAGGAGAAACAGTCAGAACATGTCTGTCCCACCTGAGTGCTCATGGCTGCACCAATAACCAGGGAGCAGACAAGGACAGAACAAACTGTGCCATCCAAGTGTTGAAGTAACTGGATGTTCAGGGGCAAGTCAGTTACATGGGACAAGGCACATAGCTTTGTTGCATCTCAGCTAATGCAGAAGCAGACGGAACTGGCCCCCCAGTGCCACTGACGGCAGGAGCTGATGACGGAGAAGAGGGAGCCTGCTCAGCCGAGGGAAAAGGAAACCTTTGCACAGGTTCCAAGCAGGCCCCGCTACTGACAACACTGCTGGTAGGGGCACTTCCTCAATAGCAAGGAGGCAACCTGTAATGCTTTGGGGAAGGGAGGTAGAGGAAGAACAATAAACCCTTTCTGAAACAGTCTGCATCATGCTTCCTTTGCCCAAGTCTGACAGTTGGCAGGATTGCTTCAGAGCTGCCTGTCCTGAAATGCAAGCCTCTCCCTTTCATAGACTGTAAGGGGCTGGAAGGGACCTTGCAAGATCATCGGGTCCAGGCCCCCCTGCACTAGGCAGGAAAGACAACCAGGGGTCAGGTGACCCCAGCAAAGTGACCATCCAGTCTCCTCTTGAAGATTTCCAGGGTAGGCAACTGAACCACCACTGGAGGGAGTTTATTCCACAGGCTAGACACGCTAACTGTGAAGTTTTTCCCTAGTGTTAAGCCTGAAATGGTCTTCCAGGAGTTTGTGGCCATTACTCCTAGTTTTCCCCAAGGGTGCCCTGGTGAACAGTTGTTTGCTGAGCCCTTGGTAGCAGCTTACTGCTACATCAGGGGGATGCATCAAGTCCCCTCTCAGCTCTCTCTTTTTTTAAGCTGAAAAGACCCAAGTCTCTCAGCCTTTCCTTATATGGCTTGCCTTGCAAGTCTCTGATCATACAGGTAGCTCTTCTTTGGACTCCCTCAAGCTTTTCCATGTCCTTGCTGAAATACAGTGCCTCGACTTAGATGTGGTACTCCAGCTGTGGTCTCACCAATGCTGAGTAAAGCAGGAGAATCACTTCTTGGTTTTGCTTGAGATGCATCAGTTGATGCATGCCACAGCATTGTTTGCCCTACTGGCTACTGCATCGCACTGACAGCTGATGCTCATACTATGGCCTATTATTACCCCAAGGTCCCTCTCAGTCATGGTGCCACCGAGCCTGTAAGTATGTTGATTGTTAGTTCTGAGATGAAGCTCAACACTGAGAAGTGTAAAGCACTCCATCTGGCTCCAGTCCACCCAACTTGCTGACCTGTCTAGGTCTGCCTGTATTTGCAGCCTATCTTTAAGGATCACCACGCTTCCCCATAACTTGGTGATGTCTGTGAACTTGGCCAGTGAGCTCTTCACCCCCACATCCAAATCATTGATAAAGATGTTAAAAAGCACTAGACCAAGCACGGACCCCCGCAGGTCACTACTGGCCACTTCTCACCAGGAGGACACAGATCATTAGAACTCTCTGGGTCCTACCCCGCAGCCAGCTTCCTATTCACCTGCCTAACTGTTCAGCAGTTAAGCCTGCAATCCTCCAATTTTCCCATGAGAACCTCATGGGCTACCAGATCAAAGGCCTTTTGGAAGTCTAGGTATACAATGTCGACCAGGTGGCAAGTTACCTGGTCACAGAAGGAGAGGAGATTGGCAAAATGAGACCTGCCCATGATGAAGCCATGTTGGTTGTCCTTCAGAATCCTAACTTCTGCAAGCCTATCGGACTTAAATTCCTTAATGATTTTTTTCCAGGATTTTCCCTGGGATACAAGTTAGACTAAGTGGCCTATAGTTGCCCAGGTCCTCTCTCCTCCCCTTCTTGAAGATGGGCACAACTTTGGCCCTCTTCCAGTCTTCAGGGACCTTTCAACTGAACCAAGCAAAATGCAAGTAAGAATTCAGTACAAGCCCTACAGAAGATGTATTCTATGTATTAACAATGTAGTCCTCTTTATGCAGTCAGCACTAGTGACGGAAAACAACATGCACACATGGGCATGCACCTGCAGGGTTTGAGCAAAACTGGGGAACATAGCTGGCCACAGGGTGCAAGATGCAATGCAGACATTGAAAGCACAGGAACCACAACCTTTCTGAAGTCTGGAGTTCTAATGAATGGAAAAAGAACAGCTTCTACATCCATGCATCTTGATATGTACCTCAGCCACCAACTAAGAACCAAGTGGCAGTTCTATATCTCAGGGTCCTTCAGTCCTAGATTTCTCTGCTAAGATAATCAAGGGCATCACCATCACTTGTGGTAATTTGAGATGCAGGCACCTCACCAGGGCTAGAATAAAATCACACCAATCCATATGAGGGGCCAGACTGCCTCCAGATGGTAACCACTTTATCAATGTGTACTGAAAGCAATTCCAGTTTGAAGAAGGTATTTATAAAGACCATTGCTGAGCTCACTGCTAGGCACCAAGAGTCATTCCAAATAGAACTTAAGTTTGATAAGATCTATGAAGTTACAGATCTGCTTTCAGGCATGACCTTTGGACTCTGCATTCTTGGACTAGAAAATGATGAAAAAGCAGTTTTAGAGCTGAGAGTGATGCTTTCAGGAAGTGTCACATCTTAACAGTTGGACCCAGTGTCTGAAGCTGCAATGCCATGTTGGCTGCCTGACTGCATAAAAGTGGTCCTGTATCCTGCATTTCCATCTACTACCTCAGTTAAGCCCCATACCTAGTCACTCCTCAGAACAGTAAGAATTTCCATGATGCAGATCCTTGCTGGAACTTGGTAGAGTGTGGACAAGAAAAAGCTGGGGTTCAGATGCATGGAAGGCCCCACTTCCAGACACCAAAGTACATTTTAAAGAGATAAGTAAAATCAGATATAGCATATATTTCTGAAGCTGTACACTTTTCTCAGCCCATTCATAGCACCTGACAGAGTAGGCAGCAATCTACAAAAGCACACTCTCCAAATGAGTGACAAGGCAGGGGGCAAGGTGGCATCTTATAGCCTCGCTCAGTACTTGTGCATGTCCTAAGGATTTCCCATCCTACTTCCAAGCCTTGTATAATGGGGGACCCTGCTTGGCAGAGGAAATAATGGAACTCCAGAACACTGATCACTCCCCTCCGCCCCACCCCACCCCGAGAGGCTAAGCATATAGACACTATCAAATTTACCCCTTCCCAAAGGAGAAAAGACTAGCAATTCCAGCCTGGGGACTGACTTGTGCTAACCACTAGAGCACCCCAAAAAATGCATGCCATTTTTTGAAATCATAAGACAGCCCTCTTTTCCTTATAAGATGCTGTATCATCAGTTTTGCATTCTAGTTGTCTAGAAAACAGGAGGTACCAGTATTTAGCAGTTTCTAGGTTTTACATAAAAAGACCCTTTGCACAGTATTTCAGCCTTCTGGTAATAATTTTAAGGAGAGACAATACTGGATAGTTTAAGACTAGTAATGGAATACACAGCCTTTTACCTTGAGGGTAACTGCTTCAAAACTGGGCCATTTTAACCTGATGGTTCTTTAGGGCTACCCAAGGAGTATTGAGCAGCATCTGTTCAGCTCTTACTGCACAGGTGCTCACATCATCTATACCAGCGCTTCTCAAAGTGGTGGTCCGCGGACCGGTGCTGGTCCGCAGCAAGTTGCCAGGAACGAAATAAATATATTTTCAGAAGCATTACATTGGTATGTCATAGCATCACAGTTCGTACGTTCCAATGCTCCAGGTGATGTCACTTTATGCAAGGTGAGGAAAGAGAAAGAAACAGCTGGTCGCACGTTTGTGTAGCGCTGTTACATGCAGTTGCTGCCACCGGCTGAACCAGGCACCGGTCCCTGGCCCACTGGAAAAAAAAATTGCCAGCTAAGGTACTGTATAGATCAGTGCTTCTCAAACTATCTGATGCAGCGGACTGGCAATCTCAGCCTGGGCACGGAAGCTTAAGTGGCTTTCACACCTGGCCTTAGCTCTACCCAGTCACATTAGAAGCCAGTTGGAAGGGAAGCTTGTATTGTTATTACTCTGCAAAAATTACGGAGAAAATTTGATTGCCTAGAATTTTACAAGCATTAAAAAACAAAACAAAACAAAACAAAACAAACAAACACTCAGATAAGTTGCAAAGCTATCTACTCCCATTACCCAAAAGGCATGCAATTTAGCAAGAGCACCATTAAATGCTGAAAATATCAAAGCAGGCAGTGACACTCAAAATATGACAGTAAAATTAGCTACATTTAAAAAGGATTCAACAGCATGCACAAGAGAGCAAGGGCAGGGTTTAAAATTATTAATTTATTAGTATTTTTTTTTAAATAGAGAAATATGGTATTGTTTTACAGTATACAGCAGTCATAGGCAATGTTTTTGGTCAGAGTGCCAAAAACACCTGCAATCTCAACTCATAAGATGTTGGTGTGCCAGGGATGGATGGTGTGGGAGCCTTGAGGGGTTTAATCCTTGTTGTGGCAGCACAGACCTGGCCCCTTCCCTGCCGTCCACCCAGAGGCACGTATGCCAAGCAAAATGCCTCCATGTACCACACGCTGGCACCCGTGCTAGGGGTTGTCTATCCTTGGTATACATCATGACTGCAGAGGCACAACTCCTATTGATTATATCAGGCATCATTTTTCATTACTACATTTGCTAGTACATTACTTGTCCTGCTGTCCACATTTGTAACTGAATCACACTGATTTTCCTGCTTTACCTGATTCCAGCTGATTACAGGTAACCCTTTCCAACAAAAGTGCAGCTTTTAGAACCTTAGAAGTACCAACAGAAATGGTGTCAATACTGTCTCTTACGAGCTGCATTTGTTTCCTTTTGGGCAACGCTAAGCACAGCAGAGCAGCTCTCAATTTCAAAGAGCTCTCACTTAAGGATAGATGTATTCAGTTCTTTCCTGGGGGCCTGCAGATGCTCAATACCTCTTGGGAAAAGGCCTTAAGTGAGCCAAGCTGTCTCCAGACACATGAATGATAGCACTTGCATCAAATCTTGTCCATAGCCCCTTAATTTGCTTAATTTGATTTCACAGCTATCCTGACCTCAAACTATCCTCTTTGCATGGCTATCTGCAGAGCACTATTACAGAATGTCTTGAGGACGATGCATAATAAGAATTTATTACAATTAGGAGTCAAGCCACACTGCTCCTTTAAACTCTGAATAGGTTTGCCTCATCCCAAGTGTTAACAAGCTTTTGATTTTCTCAGCCTCTTGCTTTCAGATTAAACTCCAAGTGCCAACTGCTACAGCCCCAGGGCTGGTTCTCGTGAAGATGCCGAGTATGAGGGCCCGAATGAGATTGCTTCTATCAAACCCTTGGGGCCATTATTTTGCATCAGGGATGGTGAGAACTATGACAGATTGCAAGTCGCCACAGGACCTGCACCCTGCCAGGCAGCATTACATTTTAACTGCTGCGAGTGGATGCAGAAGAGAGCGCAGCGCCGCTCCTTGGCTCTTAATTATAGTCTTGTGACATTATAGTTAATGGTCTGTCAGGACTTCCATTATAAGCCTTGATTTTGCAGGAGGCGGACAGATTAAGCTCAGTACCCCAAGTACTCGGTCACAGAAGCTTTAGATTTGAACTAATCTCATTGTTCTTTTGGCATAAACCTCTAGATACTCCCTTTTCATACAGCTGGATGCTTGTGTTAACTCTCTACTGATGCTCCAAAATGCCATGACTGTTTTTTTTAACTGGAGGCACAAGTAATGCCATGCTTGAAAACAGCGTTGTTGTGATGACACCTTTGTACATCGATTGATGACATCAGAGTACAAGTTCCTGATCATTTCACCAATATGACTCTGGGAAGCAGATTCTTAAGGCTGCCAAGGACATAGCGCTAACAGAAAGGTTGTGACTAATGCAAGTCCTGTTAAGCCAAATGCATTTTTTTAAACTGATAAGCTGCTATACCAAGCTAGAGCAAACAGCACAGAGCAAAACATGTGGCATATCTACCAAGAACTGCGTATGGTGCAGTGTCGCTCCATGATAACTCAGCCTGCAGCTGAGCCTGCAGCTTCAGAGCAATTATGAAGCTGTGGATAAAGCTTCCCCCCTACCCTGTTTTGCTGTCCTCGCAGCCCTGCACCCCTCCCTCCCAAGACTCCTTACCATTACTGTAGGCATAAGGGGATTCGGATGCTCCATCTTGAAGGCTCTCCAGGATTTCTCCTTTTCCAACATCACTGTCTCCTACCAACAGGAACTTGAGCAGATAATCGTAGCTCTTCACAGGGCTTCCCTGGGTTCCCATTCTCCCTCTCATTAGTGAGGGGACACGACCTGCATACTAAACACGCAGCCAGCGGGAGAGGGCACCGCGGCTCCAGCTCCAGCCCCCAGGCCCGGGGCGGGCGGACCGGCAGGGCACGCGGAGAGTGGGCTCCTCGCCGCCGAGGAGGAAGCGCCGCTCTCAGCAGGAGCCCTCCATCCTCCGCGCTGCGCGGACCTGCCTGGCGCGACGCCGGGAGCCTGCGAGGAGAGAAGGGGGCGCTGCGGTGAGGTCCCGCCGCGACCGGGCGCTGCCGCCCAGGGACGCCCTTTGTTCGGAGGCGGCGGCGCTGGGCCGGCAGGTCGGAGCCGAGCAGCCCAAGCCGCTTCGCCCCGCCGGGCAGCGC
>NW_017728923.1:3544217-3566969 GCF_001723895.1 Crocodylus porosus
CCGCTCGGCCGCCCGCAGGGACGCAAACCCGCGGCCGCACAGCGCCCGGGACAGCCACGGAGCTAGAGGCCTCCTGGGCCGCCCGCCAAACACCGCCCCCCCATAGGCCCCCACCCACGTCCATCAACACCGTGCCCGCCCCGCGCCGGAATTCCCCGCCCCTCCGGCGGCCCTGTCCAATCCGAGCGCCCGTCGCTTGCGGAACGACCGGGCACGCCCCACCTGCTGCGGAGCGAGGACTACGTTTCCCAGTATGCCGCGCGGCCGCCTAGCCCGGCTAGAGCGGGGCCGCGGTCGGCCTGCGCGTCGCTGGGGCGGGTCCTGCAGCAGCAGCAGCTTTTTGTCAGGGCTGAGCCCGCCCCTCGTGAGAGGGGACGCAATCCCCAGCTCCGGGAATCTCTGCTGAGCGTGCAGGCAGTGCATCCGCTTCTCGGCCATTCCCTACTGGCCTAGCTCGGTGCTGGGCTGGGCGGCGTTAAGAACCCGGGTCAAACAAGCGGAGAAGGCGAGGGGCACCGCCGGGGTGCGCGAGTTCGCCAGAGCCACGCGTCCTGGGCTGGCATAGTGATGGAGCGCACTGAGCCAGTGCAGCATTTTCTTCCACATCCACTTCACTGCCCAGGGGCTCTGACACACTTCCACCATGCCACCCCATTTTCTATGCAAGGAACTAAAACAACCCCCCTCCCCCACCCAAGGAAATTGTCAGTCAGGCCTTACAGGCCTGAAGTGGATATTATTGACAGAAGAGACAGAGGGCAAAGAGCAAAGATGTCCTTTGTTTTAGCCTCAGTTCACCAAGCCCATAAAGATACATTTAAAGATGCTGGTCACCAACGAGTGGATCTCAAAGCCTCTCGCCGTAGATCTTGGAGCTTCTTGAAGTCAATCTGAGACTGGGGTGGGGGACTGAGTGCCGTGTGCATGCACACGCATGTCCCAACCCAGCAGGTCAGTCCATGGGGGAGGGAAGGACCAGGGGCTAGATTGAGGCCCTCACAGTGAGGGACAGTGCTGCAGAGGCAGGAGCAGGGGTACGTTGAGTGGAGAGCCCCAACCAGGTGGGACTTACGTGCTGGGGTGGTGCACCCCCAAATATTTTTTTCTCCCTCTGCGTCCAAGGTGCCCTCCCCTTCCCCCCCACAACCTTACCTGCTGGATGGGGGGGGGGGGTCAGAGAGGAGGGGGTGCAGCAGCACACAGTAGATCTTGGGTTGCTTTTCAGTGCCAAAGGTGATCTATTTAAAAAGATTGGAAACCACTGATTTGAAGTGTGGCTAGATTTAGGTCTGCTAAGGCAGAATTCATGTGTGGAAAAGAGAGAGCAGGTTGAGGAGGACAGACAAGATGTGACATAGGCAGGCTAAAAATCAGGATTATACCAGAGTTGATTGAGGACCTGATCCAAAACCCACTGAAGGAAGGAATAGAAAGACTACTACTAACATTGGGCTTTGGATCAGGTATTTGGGATGCTTCTACAGGCACACTGCAGTGCTGTGCAGAGGTACTCAAGCTAGCTCAGAACCAGCTGGTTTAGATGCTGGAAGCAGCATAGACACGGTATTAGCGTGGCAGTGCACCCAGGCTGATCTCTGTTCAGAGATAACCAGAGCAGGGTGCAGGGCCCAGGGCAAATCAGCCTGTGCAGGGCCCCACCCCTGGATGCGAAGGAGCTGGTGGCACATTCAGCGGCAAGGGAGGTGGGGGGTGCTGAGAGGCTGGATGTGAAGCTAGTGGCAGCGTGGGGTCACTGTGGCTGCTCTGCCTGACTCCACAGGACCCCCCAAAGCATGGGGCCTGGGGCGGTCACCCCAATCCTTACCCCCCTTCCTGTCTCTTCTGAGGAGCTGGGTATACTAACCTGCAGAGTATTGAGCTCATGAGGCTATATTGCTTCTGGTACAAGAACCAGCTGGCTCAGTTAGCTTGGGTATCTCTACACAATACTGCATTGTGGTCTGTAGACACATCCTTAAAGTGGAGCTCTGTTGACAAGTGATTTTATGGAAATATCATCACTCATGGGGTTTCATGCTCATTACATCTCAGAGTCCCCAGATTAAATATGCACTGAATAAAAGCAAAGAGTTGTTTTTCCTACCTGCTGTCCCTGGACATTCCCTTCCCAGCCTCCAAGAGCCATGCTGTGCTCTCTCCATCTCATGCCCCATTACCAAAAATAAACTTTTTGCAAGGCAGCTACCTGCAGAGACACCTGTATAACCCCACTATTCATTTCAAGCCACTGGCCCTGCAACTGAACCTTAGGAAACAATGCTATTGGTGAAGCCCAAGCTAGAATCAACACCAGTGCCCTTCCCCAGAGCTGAGCTGGCAGAAGTGAAACTCAGTGAAAAACAGATGTGTCACTAATGTAACTAGATCTGGCTCTGTATAAGCACTGAGAGAAAGCAGATCACTTAAGGTTTTACATGTTCCCATTTAAAAATAGAACAATGCTTAGCTGTTAAGGTTGGTGAGCCAGGTAAAACCTCCAGGCTGGAACTGAATCCAAGTCCAAGCAAAGTTGGTAGCAAAAAAAAGATACTCCCTTTATTTTGGCAATGAGGGAGGTGACAGGGTGGTGAGGAGAGGCCACACCTGTACTTAAAAATTGGACATCAGAGCAATTGGAAGAATGAGGAAATGCTGATTAGGGACAGTACAGAGGAACACCTAGGAAGCTACCAGCTGTAATAAAGGACAGTCAGCTGAGACTGGTGGTCATGCTAATCAGGTCTTGGAAGAAGTAGCAAAAAGAATGCAAGCATGGGAATTTACCTGGCCATCAGGGAGAGTTCCCTACTGGGAAAATAGCTAGATGTGTGCAATTCAGGACACTTGAAGAATCCATTTGAAATCACCCCCTGTTGAAATTTATTTTCTTTGGTTTAATTCAAATTTACAGCCCAAGGGAAGGAGCTATACAGCAATTGGAACAGGAAAAGGACTTTGACCATGGTACTGGGGGTTCAGCAGTAGGCATTGATGGCAGGTTGTTTCTGCTATTCTGAGCATTTCTGGTTGTGTAGAATTGCTCCCTTTCAAATGTGTGTCATATGTCCTGCACTGACACTACTAATAGTCATTCTTCTTCAGGTTCAGAGGCTGTGGGCCATACTCTTGGAGAAGGAGTATCTATGTTCTTTTCCTATTTACAACTGAAATAGCAAGTAGCTCCAGTCTGAAAACCAAAGTGATCAAAACTATTCCAAAGGATATGAGAAGCAGTCGGGGAAAGATGCTGGTAATGCCATTCTTGGCTTTATAAAGCAGTGACTGCAAGAAGGAGGAGTCAGGGAGGGGATGAAGTTTGCTCTTCATGCTGTTATTGATATTTCTTTCTATTTTGCCAGCAGTCAGGAGCTCTGACCATAGTCCAGGCCAGCTCTGTATATAGTGCCATACAACCACCTAACAAAAAGATTTTCCTTGCCCCAAAGTGGTTGTAGTCTGTACTCAGGCCATCAGCACTGGGGCAGAGGGCAAAGGTCATTTTGTCTGTCTGTGGGGACTACTCCCCTGCCCTGCTGCTACCAGACCATAGGGCTCCTCATAGATCAGATCTAGACCCACCTCTGGTAGCAGGATTAGCAGTGTCAGTGCAGATATTTCAACTGACATCATTAACTTTCAGGGTTAATAGTCAAACAAGAGAAATGCTGCAGTCCCTATTGTAATTACTGCAGGCTGCCTGCTAATTGATGCAAATATTCAAAAAGTTTTCTTTGCAGCTAGGAGGGCTGGAGATTTAATTTAAAAAGAAGGAATGGCTTTGGCTAAAAGGTACTGAAGAGTCTGTGATAGATTCTAGGGCCAAGAAGTTGGAGTATACCTATGTCCCTGATTAAACTACAGTTTTAACCACAAGTTTTATATTTGTGCCTACAAAGATTCCCCCTCCTTCCTCAGCTGAGACTGGCAGGTCCCCTTCTCCATTTAAAAGCCCAATTATATTCCATAGCTTCTGCCTTTCTCTTTCCCTTAGCCTGCTCATTTGCATTTCAATACCCAGAATGCTCTTCTGGCTCACAGTTATTTCACAGCAGGGCTGTTGTTTGAGCTCTGGGAATGCCAGGAGGCGGCTTATCCATTTCTGCTGAGATCTGTTCCCACTGCTTTGCAAAGCAGAGTTGTGGGAAGCCCAGACCTGATTTGTTCCCCCTTGTGGGGAAGGATGTCTCCTCCTCAAAGCCAGATAACTCCTGTGAGCTGTGTGGTTCTGCTGTGTGAGTGATAGGGAAGGGGATCAGACAAAATAGGCCTAGCATTGAGCTCCAGGCTTAGAGGTGTCACCCACCCAGTTTTGCTTTTTGGTTCTGATGATGGGAGGATGCTCAGGAAACAAAAGGCAGGAAGCAGCAGTCAGACCCTCCCAGAACTGCTGTCAGGAAGAAGGCCTCAGCAGAGAGCCTGGCGGGCAGCTCTTGGCTTTGTGACATAGCACTCCTTTTGCAATGACAGATGTCCCCTGTGATGCTTGGGCTCTCTTGCAGCAAGGCAGTGGGAACTGCAGAGCTGAACCCTTTCTCCAAATCAGGCCAAAAGTATCTCAGGCTGAGCATCCAAAAATCAAGGTGGAGCTTATGAGCCCTGCCTCAGGGCAAGCCCAGCAGAAGTGCTCAGGCCTCCAGCTTCTCTGCTGAGCTATGGTCCCCCATATGCCAACCCCTGCAGTGTCCCTTCCCACCCCACCCAAGATGAGCCTGATTCAGCTCTGTCGCCTGGAGTGTGGCTAGAGCGGGATTGGGCCCAATGTCACACAGTCCCTGAGCAGCTGTCTCCACCTCTAGTCTTGGAGCTGTGTATTCATGTGAGCGAGGCCTCACCCTGCGCAAGTGTCATTGACAAATCCCACCACAAACAATGGATTTGCAATAATCCGTTTATAGCTGTGCAGCCCACTAATTAGACTCGTAGCCTGCCTGCCTTGCCACATTCAACAATTACTCCTATCTAAAAAGCTCCCCCTGGCCAGGAGACAGCAGGGCTTTGAACCCTGAAAGCCAGTCACCGCATCAGTATTCCAACAGGGTCACTTTAATTATCATCTCAGCCCTTGGACTGGAGCATTAACACACTGTTTTGTTTCATTTCCAGAGGGTGAAAGTGCTGGAGATTTCCTGTAAAGACCAAAGAGTGTTGCAGTGTCTGCTGCATTAACACAAATTAGCATGAGGGGTCAACCCTATAGATTTGCTGAAGCAGGGGGATGGGAGGTGCTATGTGCAGGTTCATTGCAGTAAGACTGGGACTGCGTTTAACTAAGAACAGCAGCTGACTAGATGGACTGCAGGCTCCATGCAGCACCACAGGGTTACAGTGTCAGGAGGAAAGCCCTCTCTTACTCTTCTCCTTCCATAGTAGACTGAGTACTCATGGGAAGTGCTGGCCAGTCTGGTGCCAGGCCTTGAATGAGTCTACCCAGGGAAACAAAATTGGTCACATGCCATCAGTGTACAGAGGCAATTAAAAGGGACTGGGCTCAAGGGACTATGGGCACTTCTGTTGTGAATGTCAAGCATTTAAAATTACGAGACTGGCATGACAATTATGTAAAAAAATTATACAGTTGGGGATCCGTGTCTTTGCCTTCTGGACCTCTCAACCTGGGTTTGAGTTTTCAAGGTTTCCTTTCAGAATTGCATGGGCAAACACAGGGAGAGCGAGCTGAGTGCTGCAAAATCACATCACCTCAGGAACTGGGGCTTTAAGGAAGACACCATAGAGTGCAAGACTTATGATAAAATAAGCACTTCTGGGACAAAAGTCACAGAAAAACTGGGAGCATAAGCAACTGGGGAACACAGAGGACTTCAAACAAAAACACTGCTCAGAGGCTTATGGGGTCAAGAATGTGGCCGGTCTCAGAGATCTTCCCCAAAGGATAAATCAAAACTATAGCAGCAGGCTAAGTTTTCCCCACTGGTCTGCCTGGCTCCAATCTGCTGAGCCCTTCTGTGACCGTAATGCAATTCTCCCCACACTCCCTGGGTGATAGGAACACACAATGCCCATGTCACAGAGGACTGAGTGCCTTCCAGCTTTAGCAGCGAGCCCATCAAGTTCCAGGGGACTGTGAGTGAGTCAGGGTTGCACAATGCAGCTCAGCAAGTGACTTGCCTAAGGCCACACACATCATCAGTGGCAGAGACAGAAAGGGACCCTGGCCTCCCAAATTTTAAGGCAGTGCCCTTACCAGAAGACAGTGCTCTTTCACTGTGCCAACACTGTGGGCTCCTATGAGCTCATTCAGCCCCCACCTGACCCAGTTTTAACCCAGTGGTTCTAGGACATAGGAACATCACTAAATAACTTCACACAGTAGCTGCCAGTAGATCCTGTTTTACCGAGGCCATGTCTACATGGGCACATCACAATGATGGAATTTGTTCACTCTGAATGAAGCAATTTGACTCTGTCAAATATAATTGCACCCACCCAACTTTGTTATGCTGACTTAAAGCACTTTTCTCATTAATCATTGTGTCCACACAGCTCTGTCCACTCAGCATTCTGGGCAGATAGCCCATACGGTGTTCTTTGACTCAGCTCAGTGCTCTGTGATTTTTTCCTTGCAGGCATTGTGGGACTCTAACTCCATACTCCAGGAATTCCAGGACTGTATGTCGTAAGAACATAAGTATTGCCATTTACTGGGTCAGACCACAGGTCCATTTTGCCTACTATCCTGTGCCACACAGTGGCAGAGTGAACTCAGTATGACCACAGTTTTTTCCACTGTTCCTTTCACTTGCAGCCTCTGGCATTTAAGGTCTAGGAAGTTCTGATACTGAGGCTATACCCCTAACTCCTGGACTCAGTACCTACTGATGCCCTTTTCTTCCAAGAATTTGTCCAAACCCCAGTGTCCAATCAGTAAGCTCCCATGATTCCTCTTCTGGCATCCACTGTGCTCTCTGTCTGGTGTAAGGAAGTGTGGAGGAGTTAATGCTGCAATCATGACAGGTGTTAATAAACATGAACAGGATAATGGTCAGGTACTTAACTTTGTGCAGGCAGATGGGTTTGCTGCTGTAGTTCCAGAGAGCTGTTGCTGCACAATACAGTTACCGCAGGATGTGGAACCTCCTAACTAACTCTGCGGAGCACTTAACTGCAGCAGATTTATTGCTGGAGTGCTTCATATGGGTCTGTTCATACCGCAGTACCTGCTGGGGCAGGAAAGATATAGACCTGGGAGGATCAGTCCTGTCAGCTGAATTTCAGGGTGACAAAACCATTTTCTTAGAAATCTGCCCAGAACTCATCCCAAAGCTTGCAGCCATGGGAGAGCAGGAGAACTTCCTTCTTCATGGAGAAGTGTGCTGCCATCATTACCTGGATGCTCACTATTCACCATTGCTCCTGATTCCTAGGCACCATGGCCACAGCTCTGGAGAAGGGTGCTGCTTTGCTAGGTCATAAAACATGGCAGGGCATAGGTTATCATTGATCAATGACTATCCACGCACACATAGCTTCCAGACTCTATGGGGCTTCTGAATCTGTTCCCCCCTCCTGGCCACACTTTATCAACAGGGAGGGGAGTGTCTCTATGGTGCTCCAAAGCCTGTTTAATCACCATGGGAAGTTATTAACATGTGCTGGTCTGTTAAGGATCATGAAAACCAGGATTGTTACAAAGTGAGGTCAGAACAAACAAAGGATTGTAGGTTGGCTCTTGTGCCCACTATAGACATTAACAGAGTTAGGATTCCTCCTCTCATCCTTGGAGATTCAGCTTCCCCTTTGCTTCCCTGGATTATGAAGCCTTTTACTTGCTGCTTAGACAAGAGAAAGTGGGAGCAGTTGCAGATGCCTCAGTGGAGTGTGCTTTTGAAAGGCTGGAAGGGGAACAGCAGTGCCTTATGAAAAAGCTGGATGTTTCTCACCACTGAATCCCCTGCTGTGTTTGCAGAATTTTAGGGAAAGTAACATGCCCTGGAGGATGGATAGGAGGAGAAGGCCACAGAAAAACTTCTTCAGCACCAGGGACAGGTGGAGAGGCTTCCCTTGCAAGTGTCCCAAGTGGTTAAACAGGCTCATGGATGCCCTGAGCTCCTACTCCGTGGAGAGGCTGTTTTTTCATTCATTCTGTGTCCATCAGGCCAATGTAGTCAGACCAATGACAGTCATTTGTGAATCAGGGGAGGTATCATCTGTCCTTCCCCACAGATACAATTCATGTTCTGGGCCTGGTCAGAATAACCCCATTTCTTGAGGTTTAATTTACAAACTATGTGAATGTGGTTCAGGCATTGCCAAATTGCCCATGGTTCTTGTGACCCTGGGGGAAAGATTTCCCTGTGCTTGCAGTCTGCCTGAGGAGCAGCTAGTCTTGCTTTAATCATGAGTTCTACAGTTCAAGCCATATGTTCTCTGGAGACGACCTGAGAGGTTCAGTGGTGGTCTTAGAGTCATGGCTTGGGTCCATGCTCTGGTGCTTGCACACTATATGACTGGCTGCTGTTCTTCAGCTATCCAGGGGAATGATGCCAGCCAATAGCTAAAGGCTGTTTCCTTTGTTTGGTTTGAGACAGCCAGTGATGCTCCTACAACATTCACTCAGCAAATTTTTTCATGTATGAGTTTCTCCCAAATAGAAAGAGACAGTTGTGAGAAAAAGAATGGGCTGTAGTCAAGGACACGTGTTTGATTTTATTAGGAAGTCATAGCCCAGGCTGGATGTCATGCCATTTGTAGGCCAAACTGTACCTGAAAGAAACTGGGCAACTTGGACTAAAATGGGCATAGTGAGCTGGGATTGGGGATATACTGGTAACCACAATGCTTCCTTCTTCTTCTTCTTAATAACAATATTACCAATAATAATATGAATAATAATACCAATAATAATAACAATGATAATAATATCATAGTCCAGATTTGCAGTAAATGTTCTGAGGCATTGCTAAACTCAGGAGTACTCACAACTCCTGGAGGTGATATACTCCAAATCATTTTCCCCATCTTCTGTGGGGTCAAATGTCATGGGAAGGCCCTATAATTGGGTTGGTTGGAGTAGGGATTTCAGAATGACATGCTCTTTATGATCTGCAGGATGGTGGAAGGATGAAGCAAAAGTCACTTGCCTTTCCATTATCTGACTCCCAGCCTTTTCCAGGATTATACACTCCATTCCCATCCTTTGAGAAGGCACCAGGAAACCATCTTTTTCCCAGCTCTAGCTTAATGGCCCTTTGATGGAATTAATTCAATAGTTCTGACCGCAGATCCTCTCTTACCTATTTTCCCCTATTTGGAGATTTGCTAGCTTATCTGTACGTAAAAAGCTACCTTCTTAAACATGGCCCATGTTATTATGGGTGCTGAGAGAATTCAGAGGAAGTCCAAATATTTCTTGTCCCACTGCTGGTGGTCTCCAAGCCAAGAATGCTAGTGTTTCTTTTCTCTAAGTTTTGCAGTGCCATTGCCATTATCTCTTCCTCCTTTGGGGTTTGCTTCCAGATGGCAAGAGCTTTTCCCATTTATATTCTTGTAGCAGAGATCCCCTGTAACAAGTATGATGTTTGGGTGACTGCTGGGTGGAGGCAGCACTCATTTGTAGCTGGCCATACTCCCTGTATGTGCTTATGTTGGATGACTGTGCTTATGTTGGATGATATTACCCTGAGGCAAATTCCCCAGAGACATGGAAGGATCCTAGGCCACAGACAAATTTGGGGGAAGTATCCTGTGTTGATTAACCAGGATGGACCTCCTCTCATCCACAAAAGATGCAGGAGTGGAAGAGAACCAGTAAGCTAAAAGGACTGTCCAAGAAAAGCTGCTTTCCTTTCTAATGTTCATACCAAAACAAAGCACCAGCTTTGCCTTAAGTTCTCCTTTATGACACCTGTAGACCAGCCTGAAATAGAATTCTGCAGTAACTGTCCCCGAGCCAACTGCCTTGAAAATCTATTGGTTTTTCTTTTTCCATAGTTGTTGCCCCTATTATAATAAGCTGCTTGCCAAGCAATGCCTGCTGCTTGCCAAGCAATGCCTCCAGTAACGAGCAGGGTAGTTTGGGGAGGCATTTGCAGGGTGATAGGAGGAAGAAGGTAGGCAAAGCAATGACAAGCATGGCTAATGGTAATGCCAGAGTTGATACTGCAGGACAGGCATATTCTAAGTGTCCAGCACAGATGCCATTTTGACCCTGATGGGCAAGGTCTAAGGGGGGTCAAGCTTCACCCATCATGGGAGCAAACATCCAGGAATGTAGTTGAAATCCCCCAGGCAGCTGGGTTCACATGCAGTGCATTCTGCCAACTTCCTGAGCTCCCCCCTGCAGCAGTGCAATGCTGTGGATTGGTAGAGCTCTCCTGCATACCAGGTTCAGCAGGACTCTCTGCATAGGACTCTCATGTAGCATCCAAACCTGCTGGGTCACACCAATCTTCACTACCAGGGTTTTTTTCTCCTAGACAGACTCCCCTGTGGCACATGTGGTATCTGTGAGAAACCAGGGCTCAGGCAATCTACCTAAGACTAAGGGACAAGACAAGGAGCCAAAAAGCAGGAAGCAACATGTTAATCTAGAGTGCAACACAGGTACAGAACTCAGCATTGACAATTCACAAATGCTTAACTACCAGAGCTGCTGCTCCCAGCAGCTAGTCCCACTGCATAACCACACCCGTAATTGCCACAGCCCAGCTGAAAAAGTTTGCTCATCTAGTAAATGCTAACAGGCCTCAGATGAGGGGAACTCATCCAGGTTGACAGGGTCAAAGGCCTTTCAGTTGGTTTTTGGGTGCCTGCTGTGTCTGGGGCATGTTGCAGTAACTTCACCATATTATTTTCAGGTTCTGTGGTGACACTAGTTTCAAAAGTGTGGTCCAGTTGCTCATGGTATAGTTGCCTAGTGGGATCATCACTAGAAGGCCCATTCTGGTCCCTCCTTTGCTTTCACCCAGCATCGGGACCAGCTGTGAGAGACCCTTTCATCTTCGCTTGCTCTGACAGAGTTTTGTAGATAGGGTTAGAGTCCTAGCTGTTCAGTTAGTGTAGACAGATCCAGGACCTCCCAAGGGGTCCTGAGGAAGCACAGGGTTGGAGCATAGCTGCCTTAATTGGTATGTGATCTCACTGTCACTTGGTATCAAAAAGGGACACTTCTAGATGCCTGTCAGCATTTAAAAGGTGAAGAGACATTCAGTCAAGGTGACCTCAGAGCAGTGGTGAGCATTCAGGTTCAAAGACAGGCTGATCCAGGCAGGTGGCACTGCAGCACGGGAAACCATCTGGAAGACTGCTCATTGTGAAGTAGTCAGGAATGGATCTCTGTGATCCCAATTCAGAGCAGAGATACTTCTAAGGAATATTAATTATTACAAATTAAGATGCCCAATAACTCAGTTTAAAATCAAGCTGTGTGGGGACACAAAGCACTTGAAAGTGAACTAACTACAACCACTTTGATGTAACCTCCCAACATAGACAAGACCTGAATGAGGAAATATTGTCATGAAACCTTAAAGTTTCCCAGTGACTGAGCCAGTTGTCCAGGCAGGGCTGCATGTAAAGGGGGTAGATGAGGGGCAGCGGGGGCTCTTGTGGGCTGGCTGAGTGGGCAGTGTTCCTGATCTGAGCAAAGCAGGGGCTTGGTGTAGTATGCGTCACCTCTCCAAGTGCACACATTGCCAGCTGTGACTGGAAGGTGAGGGCCTGCTTTTTTCTCCTCATTCCAGTGTGGTGCAGCCTGGTTTGGAAATATAACACCATAGGACAGGGGAAAAAATACCCTAAGGCAGCTCTGATGTGAGAGCAGAATCTGGTGCCAAACCAAAGCACTTTCATTTACCACTTGCAATAGGTGTAATTGTTTCCATTGATCAATACCCATAAGTTCCAGCTCTCAGGGCTGTGGGCTCCCTGGTCACATAGTATTAAACTGGCTTAGCAGGAGCCAGAACTTGCCTGTGTGTTTTCTAAAGTTTAAATTAAACCCCAGAACTGCTGAATAGCAGGGACTTGAACCGGAAATTGCGAGGCCTAGAGATGAAGAGGGGCTGTGTCTATTCACTCAACGGGCTTGTGACCAGGGGGTAGGTAGCTCACAGCAGTGGCTAGAGCAGGATTGAAGAGGTCTGGACTGGAAATGATGTTCAAACAATGAGCTAAGGGTTGAGAACTGCAGGGCCATACTGGAATCAGGGAGCTAGAGACAAGGCAGGACAGGGCTCAGAACAGGAACTGAAGTAAAGGCTGGGCCGTAGGTGGACCACTCAGTGTCTGAGGACGACACCTTGGACAGAGTTGTGAGTACTATCCTTAGTCTTAATATGGCTGACTAAGGAAAGGGCAAGATTATATAACCCAGGTACACCCAAGGGTGTGCCCTATTCTTAATTGGATGGGATGGGTAGGCAGGAAGGGGTGCTGTGAGAGGGATGCCAGAATTTCAAGCACACCCCTCTTAGCCCAAGCTCAAAGTTCTTAACTATATACAATCATAAAACTAAATATCATATACATATATTTACACAGTGAACATTAACCAATACCCAAGATCAAACTCTAAATAATACTATTTACCCATCACAATAAAACAATTTCAGCAGCATCAGCACAATACAACATCACAAGACAACATTTTAATTACAAAATATAAAGCACAAGCAGGAACAATCTTAATAACACCTATTCCTTAATATAATCCCTGACCCATGGCAAGAGATAATCCTCCTTCCAATGGGGTCCCTTGGGGAGTGTCCAGGAAGCACCAGGGGTCCCTCCCTTTAGGGCCTTGACTAGGCAGGTGTCTGCTCACCCAGCCCCTTCTCTGGGTTTGCCTGCCCCAAACTTCTTTCCCCTGTGGGACCCAAAGGCCCAATGACTCAAGCTCCCTCAGGTGGTGGTGGTCAGGGTGCAGCTCGGATGGATCTCCTCTGCTGGAGCACCTCTCCAGGCCTTTTCTGTGCTGCTGGGCTCCTCCCTACCCTGTGCCCCGCTCTGAGCACCAAGGACTCAACTCCTCTCAGCTGCTGCACCACTGCTGCTTGCTCCTGGGTGCTGGGCCTCATTCTGCAGCATTACTATTTCCCTATGCCCTGGCTTGGCACTGAAGGCTCTTTTAGCACAGGCCAGGCCCTTCAGGCTTTGGCCATCCATCCTCATGCCAGGTGGCTAACCCAAACAGTCTCTGCTGCTCCCTGGCTCCACTCCCTTGTGCGCCGCCCTGTGCACTGTGTGCCCTGCTGGCCCTCCACGGCTGCAGGCTCATGCTGCTGCTTGAGACTCACAAAGCCTGGGCTCCATGCACCAAACTGCACACCACGACAGGCCCAAGCAGTTTCACACCGCCCCCAGGGCTGGGTTTCCATGCACCATCTGTGTGTGCTGTCAACAGCCCGAGCGGTCTCGCACCACTCCCAAGGCTGCTCCCCCACTGGCAGCTTCAGGAGCCTTGGGCCTACTGCCCACTGGGAGAGAGCTTCTGTTGGCTTCACTCTGCAGCGCCTTTTATAGTGTCCAGGGCTCCGCCCCTGAAGTCTTCCAGACCTGCCAGTTTGCAGTCTTCAATCAGGTCCAGGCAGAGCTCTTCTCCCCCTCCCCTCAGGAAAGGGGTGTAACTTTATTTCTCTTGCTGCCTCCTGATTGGTGGATGGGCTCCACCAATGGAAACAGCAGGATCTCAAGCCTGGGACTCAACTCAGGCTCTGAAAGGTGAGCTTGCTACAGTTATATAGGGGTAAGGTTTCCTGCAGGGTGTGGCTTAGGTTGGTTTCCTCAAACCAAGGGCAGGGTTGTACAAATACTTGTTTATCACCCAGCGGGAGGTAGGAGCTTGCAGGTGAACCTTTTTCTGACAAAAGTGGGCATTGGGTCAATCCTATGCAGGGAAGGAGGGCGCCCAGTTTTCATGGTGCATTGGGACCTTGACTTCTTGGCTAAGGTTGCCCACAACATTTGTACAACTGTTTATGACAAGGACTCCGGCAGATCAAGAACATGAAATACATTTCACAGGAGAGCTGGATGTTAATAAATATTGCCAGCCCCTACCACAGCAGGCTGGGTTAGAACCAGTGACCCAGGCACAGTGCCAGGCCCAGGGGAGGGAGTGGAGGTACACAGGTCCACTGACTGGGCAGCTGGCTGAAAAGCCATCCAAATCTGAAAGGATTTTTATGTCATTCCTTATCACAGTTTGTTTGGTTTAAAACTCGTCTGTAAAAGTTAAAATACAGCCGGTTGCTTAAGCTTTGGCTCAATACACTTGGTATTTTGGAGTGGGGAGATGGGTGGAGGGAACCTATCACAGCAATGGGTAAATATAGCTAATGCTGCTCCAGAAAGAGAAAAACAAAACACTCTCTCCTCAGCTGGAAGGTGTGATGTGCTGTTAAGTGCAAAACAATGTTGTTATAGGTTCCAGTGCAGGGAGCCACTTAAGGATGTTTATGCGCTTCCTTATGTGCTTAAATTTAGGCTTATGATGAAGTGTCTTCCTGAATCTGGCTCCAGGGCCTTTCATCCCAGAGGGCTGGAGAGTAGCCAGTCCTGGGGTGGAATGTATCAGCTCATCAATAACACAGGACAACATTTTGGAGCAGAAAGTGAAGATTATACTGGGCCAGATTTTCAGCTCTGATGCAAGCCAGCCCAGCACCACTGAAGTCAACAGAGCTGAGCTGATGTGTGGCAGTTGAGGATCTGGTCATAATTGAAACTACAGAAGAAATGAAGAAATGCCGAGTGCAATGAATCCAGTTGGGATTGGGCTAGGAAATAGGCACATCAGGGCAAATGCCTAGGCAAGCTTCTCCTTACCTTTGGGTGTGTCTACATGTTGCCCTACTTCCTTCTGGAAGTACTAAAGCATGGCTCAATAACCACCTGTACTGAGTTATATGGGTTGCACACAATTATTTTTAGCAGTTACTTTGCCATAGCAGCATGATATAATGGGGAGGGATGGCGGGGTGCTCCACTACGGCAAAGTAGCTGCTGATCACATGTAGACACCTATGGACTCTATGTCACTGTAGCACGTCACTATGGCAATGTAGGATCATGTGTAGATGTGTCCTTTTAGTTTTACATCAATGCAGACCCAGTGATTTCAGTGGAGTTACTCCCGATTTACGCTAGTACAAGTGAGATGGGAACCAATCTCCACTCCCTGAGATTAGTGAAGAGGCTCCTGGGCTCTTGAATGACCACAAGAGATCAGCAGCTCAGTGTTGCAGCGCATCCCAAAGTCTTGGAAATCCCATGTGTCCACAGGGGGCTCCACAGCCTTACCACCCTGCTCTGTTATACCAACACATGCCCCATCCTCGCAAGACAGTTCTGCTTCCTCAGCTGCCTGTGGTTCCCTTTGGAGAAAATTATTATGGAGGATCTCTTAGATCTTATACTCTGCTATAATTTTCCATTTGTGTCCCTAGAACAAGGGCCCAGGTGACATTCCCATGTGTGTGAGCGTGTGACAGCACTTCAAAATACCTTTTAGCCGGCACTGTCAGCTGCCCTACAGCACCAAATTGTTTATGTTCAATTTAATATAGAGTTTTTATGACTGGATGAATAATTTAATCCTCCAGGGACAGAGGCTCCCAAGAAAATCCTCCAGCTGCTGGCTAAAGGGCACAAGGTCCTTCTGTCTGCTTTTTTCCTTACCACGGGAAAGGCCATCAAACTGGCCACCACAGCCAAATCCCTTCAGAATGGAAGAGCAGCAAATAGAACTGGTTTATAAGCAGGAACATAAGTCCAGCATCAGCTGCCTGGTGGCATTTCTGGGTGTCTCTGCCTTACAGGGGTGGGTCTGGGCTCCCCGTCTGAGCTGGGATAGGTCCTGTCTGCTCAGGTACTACGGTGGGATGGTCTTGGAATGTGCCTTAGTTGGCATCTGCCCACTGGGAACAGGCTTTTGCCCATGCCTTGCAGGAATGGATAGTGGCTCATGGCTAGGAGCTCTTCAGTCTCTGATGGAACTAACTGCCTGTTGGTCCAGGGGATCTCTAGCTCATCTGTGGTGCTGCCTCTTGCATCCTCCCCAGATCAATCTTCCTTGCTTCAGCTGCCTCTGCTGCCAAAACCCTTCATAAGACTCTCATCCAGGGCAGCTAGCCTGGGTTGAAAGCAATTGTTAATGGAGGTGAGGGGATTTTACGTGTAACTGAGAGTAGGGGTTGGGCAACACCTGAACGAGCCTGAACTAACGCTGCAGAGATGTTCCTAGCTAATATTCAGGCTTGTGTCCCTAGCATTGCTGTCTCCAGCTCCTCTGCCCATTGTGCTCCTCTCTCCACAGCTGTATTCTGTCCCCAGTTAAACTTTTTGGGATAGGGACTGACTTCTGTCATGCATTAAACAGGCCTCCCTAGGCCAGGGGACCAGATCCTGACTGGGTCCTCCAGGGGCTGCTGTATAGACCTATGCTATGCTATGCAGGTTGAAAGCCTAAGCTGTTTCCAGTGAATGCAACGCACAGCAGAGGGAACGTGCAGAGATGTACATTGCAAAACCAGTTGAGCAGAATTTTTTAAAACTGGAATGTGAGAGGATGCACTTAATCCCATAAAAGTTCTGGCTTATTTTTAATGGCTGTGAGTCTGTTTGTGCTTGTCTATGCCAAAGCCAAAAGATTTCAGAGATGGAAAAGCCAGAAATGGGGTGGGATGGGTAGGCTAACTAGGAAGATGCCATGGTTAACAGGATTCCAGTCTGCTTGGGTTTGGAGCAGCTGAATTATGCGAACCTGTATTTCTATTTGGGTTTGTTAGCTAGTGCCAGGTTTTTAGGTCCAGGGCTCATGCTGTTGAGTATTCAAGAGCATCACAGAAAGTTATGAGGTCACTTGAGCGGGGGAGTTAGGAGAGAGCATGTCTTTCCTACATAGAAGGAGGGAGTTTCATAGTTTTATAGTTTGTTAGGGGCTGGAGGCATAGGCAATGCATGCCTCCTGAGGCTGGGGGGCACGGCAACCACCTGCAGGCAGCGATGCAGGCATCAGTTGTGAGGACGGGCCAAACAGGGACTGTCCTCAGATGGCCATGGTGCTGTTGGCAGCAAGGGAATCCCCCTGCGGCTGATCACTGACCAAGGGGTGGGGGTCCCTTCGCGCCTGGACACCAGGCCTGGAAGTGTTGGCAGTGTGCCCGGAAGTGTCAGCAGCACTTCTTGGGGGGGGCACCGGCACTCCACCTGCCCACCCCGCCTGTTGCCTAAGCCGAGAGCCAGTGGTGACGTGGAGGAGGTGCACAGGGGTGCACATGCATCCCCTGAGAGGGCTGGTGCACCCCCTGACAGACAGTGTTCCTGGACAGGGGGGCAGGCAGGAGTGCTGGTGCCCCTCCTGAGAGCACTGGTCAGTGAGTGGGGGCACTAGAAGTGATCCCTGTGGCCCCCCACCCCTGCGCAGCTGATTGCGCCCACTCAGAAGTGCCAGCAACGTGTTGATGACTGGCTGCTGGGGGGGCAAGTACTGCCACCCCCAACTTAGGAGGCACCAGTCACCCATGCTGAGAGCACTCGCTCTCAGGGCAGGAACCAGCGCTCTCAGAGGGTGCATGTGCACCCTCTACGCATCGCCTATGGCTGGAAGGGACCTTACAGATCATTGGGTCCAGCCCCCCTGCACATGGGCAGGAAAGACTTCTTTGAATGGGTGGTTAATACATTTTGTTCTTCTCCCCTCCCCCCATGCTCAAAGTTTGATTGAATGAAAACAGAATTTGGTGCAAAGTCATCCTGCCTGTTAGGAAATACTGGGTGTGATTCCTTCCCGTCATCACCTCATCGTGCACTGGCCGTGAGAAGGAGAAAAGGTGGAGGAGGGCAGGTAGGGAGTGTCTACAGTGTCATTTCCCCTTTCTGTGTCCACCTGGAAGTGATCCATTTGGGTTAGGTTCTGGGTACAGGGCCAGGAAAGGCAGCAGTCCCTTCCCTTGAAGCTCATGGGATTTGGGTGTGAAGGCAGACTGAGGGCAGCATTGAGTTATTTTCTGTCCAATTTCATACTGGGAGGCCTTGCATTGGTAGTCAGGGGCATCAAGAGTCAATGGTGGGTTGCAATTTCCTGTGAGCAGGAGACGCCTGACCAAGGCTACGCTGGGGTCCAGATGGATGAGTAGGCCTTTGTGCTTCCCCTGATGGTGACATACAATGGGTCACTTGGGTTTAGGTCAGATCCTTTAACCAATCCCCAAGGAGAGGGTCCAGACAAAAAAACCATATGAGGGGCTTGACTGGTGTGAGCTACATGAAGCACCTCTCACCGAGTCTAATGGATCCCATGAGGAGTAGCCCACTATACGGACCCTCGCTGTTACCCAAAATGCATGATATAAACTGCTTACATTACAATAACTCTGAAGCGTTCCATACTAGGCCCCCATTGTATCCCATTTGTGCCAGGCACAGTAAGAGAGTCTTTAGCCACAAGAGCTAAAGAGATAAAGGATTGTGAGAAGAATGAGAAGCCTAGTGCGGTGAAACAATTTATCTCTGATCAGTTGCTGTTCCAGGAACCAAACCCACACTTGGCATGATATGGGAAGCTCATGTTTCCATATCTTGCCCACTGGCTCTCTGCATGCCAGGAACTGGTGAGTTTGTGTATCAGTCTGGAGCTAGTCAGTAAGATCAGTGGTTTTTCCCAGTATCAATACAGTGAATGCAGGAATATTCCATTTATGTCTAAATGACTCACCCAGCTACAAGGATCCTAAAAAACAGACGCACCCCTCCCCCAGAGGACCTGGCTTAGTTGAGGACTTTTTGGGGGCTGGGAAGATGGGGATGCTTAGGGCAGATTGCTCCTTGCTGTTAGATAGGAACTCAGTCTATGGGGTTTCCAATTCCCCTGCTGAGTTCTACGTGGCAAGGCCAGATCAGCATAAGAGAGCTGAGTGGACTGGTGCGATGAAGGGTGGGTAAGAGTCTTGTGGTGGGGGATGCTAATACAGAGGGGGGTCTCTGGGCTTTATTATTTCTACCCACAGTGTGTCGAAGGCAAGGGGACTTTTTAGAGGATACAGTGTGTTGTGGAAGTAAATAATTCATAACCCGCCTGGGAAATGACCTGGCAGCTCATTAAATACTTATAGCCCAGCCTACTGAACATTCCCAGACAGCTTTTTGAAATGTGTCTTTATGCAGGTGGGTGCAGTCCTGCAGAGGGGAGGATGCACCTCAGCAGCAGCAGACCTCTGAATCCCGCTCCGAGTGGGGCTGCCACATGCCCATTTGGCACTCACAAGGTGAAATGGTTGGGCCCCTGCCTTCCCTCTGCCTCATAGGGCATGAGCCACTTCCTTTCTGCATCCTGTACCATCTGCCTCAAGCTGGGAGAGCAGCTGCTTCCACCCGATACATCTAACCCACCCCCCTTCTGTCCCTCCTGCCTGTGGAGTCCGGCTTTAGCCTTCAGGTCCAGCCTTCTCTGGGATCTGGAGTAGCAGCATGCAGTCTCTGCCCAGTGCCTTCTTTCAACAGCAAGTGCAGTCTCTGCTCCCACCAAGGACTGTGCAAAGTACTGAGCCTCCCCCAACAATCTTTCAACAAGCACTGGAGGCATTCAGCACCTCTCCAGTGCAGGATCTGGCCTCTAAACCCTGAAGACAAACGTCTCTGGCAGCTCCAACAGTGCTCTGGAAACCTCCGTGTCTTCATAATCCTTGCCTTGTCCACTGGCATGGAAATTCTGCTGTCAGGCTTTGTAGAGCTGACTCCAGCTCCCAGTCCCCTTGGGCTGGTGAGTCAGACACTCAGCACCACTTCCCACCCAGCATTCCTTTTTGTCCTCTTGTTTTCTGAACTCCCAGTTGTCCTGAAGTTGCAATCAGAGCAGCAAGATCCTTACTGTTATGAAATATTAATTACAGCCCAAAGCAGCCTTTCCCACACAGATGATTCACCTCTCTCCACCTCCTCCCAGCTCCTGGTGCTGGGGTGGAAAACCTGCAGGATCTAAATCCTGGGGTGTTTGATACTGAATGAGAAGCCTTCCACAAGCCCCAGCACTCTGGGCAGTGTGTGCCAGTAAAGCAAATTCATGTTGGCCTCCAGGAGCCACTAAGTCTGCGTTCTGAGTACCGAGAGAGGGAGGAAGGGAGAGAGATTGCTGCAGCATGCAGCATTCTGGGATATTTTGTGCTTCCACTACCATGCTGGAAGGGTTTCCTCCATCCCTTCTGGGGTGGTAGGAACAGGCAAAGCACCTGGCTTTGTGCTGTGGGGGTTATTCAGCAGCATACTGACAGGAGGTACAGGGGCAACAGTGATGCTGGCACCACTGGGTGAGGACCTGAGCAAAAGTGGTCAGACTGCCCTACCTATTTCCACAAGGAACTGCAGCCAGGCAGGTCAGATAGTTATTGCTGAGCTCCTGAGCTAAAGGCATCTCTTGGAAGCTGTTTGCTTTGTATAACATGTGTAACTCCAGTGTTTTGGAAAGTAGTCCAAACAGCTCATCCTAAGGGCCTCAGCTTTTCTGGTCAGCCATGGAATAGCTGCAGTGTGGAGGGCAACAGCTCACACTCTTGCACTGCGCTGTCCTGAAGCAGTCATATGGAGAGACAGGCAGGGTGCTAGTGCCACGGGGAGTAGTGTGGATGGGTGTATGTCCCACTTGACTGTGAGGGCTGACAAAGGAGAGGCTTCAGGACAACCAGGCTGGTGCCTTCTGTGTTGTGTTGGCCACCTGCAATGGAACTCCAGCCACAAATTAATTTTGAAGGCTACACTTCTAGGTGCCCAAATTTAGGTGCACAGTCTGCCTGAAGACCAAGCCCTGGGGATTACATTTGAGCAACCTGATATAGAGAAGCACCCAAAATCAAAAGTCACCGTTGAAAGCTGCAGCCTTGGTGATTTGCCTAAGGTCACACTTCAAGGAGCTGGCAGAGGCAGGAAGAGAATTCAGCCCTATGCCTCATCTTCAGCCTCTAGGTCCTGACTCAGCATTGCCCTGCATCTCACATCAGCCATGAAGCAGGCCACAAGACGAGTTTTTCTTCTCCAGCAGGTTCTGGCTGAAAGGAAGTGGCTCAGCTCAGATTAAGGCCCTGCAGATGCCGGTGCTCCAAACAGTGACAGAAATGCTGATCAGGGAGCATATCTGGTGCAATGTGAGCTTGAGGTCTCCAGAACCTGCCATGGCCAAGAGGTTCAGAGGGCTAATGGGAATTTTCCTTGCTCTCTCTGTTACCACAGGGCTCCTCATACTGTTGCTGTTCTCAAGCTGATGGGCAGCAGAAACTCATAAGCAGAAAGAACCAAATATATCACATGAGTGAACTGCCTGTCAAGAATGACGGATGAATTTCAAATAACAAAAACAAACAGATAGATTTTACTTTTTATATTTATTAAATAAATTAGATATTTATAAAACTTAAAATAGGCTGAACATTTGAAGATACCAATCCCCTCAGACACTTGCTCTTGTCAGGTGGGCTGGAGGCAGACCTGCCCAAGCTCCTGCCTGGCCATCGCTGGCGTGCCTCTTTGCTGGGCAAGGACAAGGGCAAGGGCAAGGGCAAGGGCAAGGGCAGGCGAGCTCTGTGCCTTGCAACAGCTGCCCATACCCTGGGGCTTCCTTTGTGCTATCCCTGGGTGGTTTCTTCCTTGCTCAGGGCTCAGGATGGGGCTGCCACTGCTCGCACACTGCCTTGCACCTCTGCCTGGTTCTCGCTTTTCCACAGCAGGCTCTTACCTCTGCCCTCCATGCTGTGCTGGACTCCCAGCACCCTCCCAGGAGGAGCTCAATAGAAGAAGTCATGGCCCCTAACATTTTTTCCTAATTCTGGAAGTTGAGATAATCCTGACATGGTCACTAAACAAATGCTAAGGTTTAGCACAGAAATTTCTCTGAAGACACAAATGTCCTATCTCTTACAGTTTTCAGGCTATTCACATTTAAAGAGTGTTACGGACAGACAGACACACAGACAGATGGACTAAGCCTTTTATATATATAGATTGGCTTAAAATAAACCAGAGCAATGGCTAAAGCATTTGACCAAACCACCCATACTGACTGCTAAATAAGAGGTTACATTTGCTTTCTCCCACAAGCAGGCTGATGGATGCCTAAGGAGTGCATACCTGACTATTTCTATCCTACCCTGGCTGTCTATCAGGACCGGAACTCTGAGCATTGGCATGCCAAGGATCAATGCACTAATGCACACAGCATTAGTGGAGCCATTGCCTATGCATGGTACCTTCCCACCACTTAAAAGGACATCAGAGATATCAGGCTCCTGGCAGAGCACAAATTAGCCATGCAAGTGCAGCTTTTGCTTGAGTTGTAAAACTGAGAGTGTCTGCTGCTGAGAAACACCAGCAAGGGAGATGTGCACTTTCATTCATTCTGCCCCATGAAAGCAAAATAATTAAATGCTGGAGTTTTGCATTGCTGAAAATTGTCACCTTTGGATTTCCTGTTGGTAACTCCAGGGGATTTGCAGAGTAACCCATACTCAGCTCAAAATAGCCTTGAAAAGGGATAGCAGCGGGATCATCTGTCTGCTGAGTGTCCAGGGACACCTGTTGGAGAAACACATGGGAGTGGTCCATCTAGCTTGATATTTGGCACTGCAACCAGTACTTGTCATCAGATTTCCAAGCATTAACCAAGGGGGAGATCAGTCTTTCCATGCTGTGGGTGGATGATCATAGAATCATAGAAGTCGGGTCGGAAGGGACCTTGTAGATCTTCAAGTCCAACCCCCTCCCAGGGCAGGAGAAAAACTGGGCTTAAATGATCCCAGCCAGGTAGGCATC
>NW_017728923.1:3567069-3569657 GCF_001723895.1 Crocodylus porosus
CCGCTGGTCACAGCGGACTATGACAACTGACCTCTGTCAACCACTACCCTCTGGGTCTGACCACAGAGCCAATTTCCCAGCCAGTGGATCGTGGTTGTAAAAGGAAATAAAATTGGTCAAGCAAGACCTACCTGCAACAAACCCATGCTGGCTATCCCTCAGGATGTTGCTGTTGGCCAGTCTGTTGAGAATGGCCACTTTAATAATCTTTTCTAAGACCTTCCCCGGGATAGAGGTCAGGCTGATGGGCCTGTAGTTTGCTGGATCTACTTTCCTCCCTTTCTTGAAGATAGGCAACACATTGGCCTTTTTCCAGTCTTCAGGCACTATACCAGAGCACCAGGAGTTCTCGAAGATCCGTGCCAGGGACTGGGCTATGATGCTCGCCAGCTCCTTGAGTACCCTGGGGTGTAGATTGTCAGGGCTGGCTAACTTAAAGGTGTCCAGCTTCTCAAGATGTTCCTTCATGAGGTCAACATTGATGGAGGGCAGGGAATCACCCTCACCTGGACCTCCCTGTCCCATAATGGCCTGGGGCATCCCGTGGGACTGAAGAAAGACCGACGCAAAGTACCCATTTAATAGGTTGGCTTTTTCCTGGGCGTTGATCGTCCGTTGTCCCTTCTGGTTTATCAGGGTTCCAATGTTGCCCTTGCTTTTCAAAGCAGTACTCCATGGGTTTACTCCACAGGCCTGCCAGCTCCCATGGCTGAGCCTGTTTGGGCAAGGTTTTTTTTACCACAGCCTTCCTTTATATGAAGCAGTTTTGGGGTTCATAGAAGAGAAACCAGCCTTTAGGAAAGAAGTCAGAGAGAAGAGGGTGGATTTGGCTGGTGGCCATAATGTGCATTTCACCTCAAAGGAGACAGGCAAAAGCCAGCCAGCTGCCCCTGCTGCTCAGCACCCTCTGTGCAGGTGGGAGCTCCACAAACTAGCAATTGTGTTCTCAGAGTGGCAGCAAACAAATATAGTCATAATCCAGCCCTGCTCCCTGAACATCCCCAGCTCATCGCTGGAACTGCAAGAGAAAAATTCACTAGCAGATGTCCTGCTGCATTCATCTGGCATTGGTTGTTACTATTTTTTCCCTCCCCACTGTTGCCAATAACCTTCTCTAGGGACCTGTGGGATTGTAGATTAAAGACTGCAGTTAAACGCTTGCTGAAACATGATGGGTGAGGAAGGCGGGAGACGGGCCGAAGAGAAATCAGAGAGTGAATTCTCTTTGTTAAACTCAGTCACATTCACACTATATCCTGGTGAGATCCAGGCAGGGATGGAGCTTTTCTCCTGACTGCCATGTTTTAATTCCACTTTGGTCTCAAACATCCTTACCTCAAGCTGCAACTCCATCTTGTGAGAAGATAGCTTGAGTGGGGAACTCAAGCCACCCCCTTTTCTTTGATAGGTAGGTGAAAGAGCAGTAGAAAGGTGCCCATTTTGACTTGATGTAAATCAGCACAGCTCCACTGTATAGATTTGGTACCAGCAGACAATCTAGCCCAGAACAATTCAGTTATTTTAGAAGCTCAGTGCAGCAAAAGGAACAGCAGCCTCAAAGTTACATAAAAGTACAAGTGCAATCCCAGTAGAGAGGCTCTACCAATGAAGTGTCACATCAGTCCATTCAGATCATTTCACTTGACAGTAAGTGGGCCTGAAACCATGAGAGATTACAGTGGAATTCCCATTGCATGATGCCACAGACAGAAGAAATTCAGGGCCTGGTCCTGAGCCCCTGCCAGTCTCACTGACTGGGTTCCCACCAGGATCAGGTGAAATCTATCCTCAGATCATCCAGATAACCCTTTAGTAGCTCTCTGCAGGTGATAGATCCCATTAGGGAGGGCAGACATGACATTTAAAAGATAACCAATGGCTATGTTTGTTTAAAGGGGGTCCTAGCAATAAAACTGTAGTGGCATTAGTTGAATGGTCAGTCTCCTCTCTTCACTCTCAAACAACTGCCTGAGCAGTGTCAAGTCTTTCTAGCATCATCAATGAGGATGGTGCACTAAGGTCAAGAGAATGCAGATGGCTTTGGCAGTCGAGGCCAAAGGGAAGCAAACCACTGTGCACATGTGATTCAAATGAGCAGGAAAACAAGAATTCAGGTTTCTACAGCTCTCAAACACTGAAGAGGAAGAGAAAGCAACAAGACACAGGAAACAGGATCTTCTCCCACAAGTGCTGAATCCTGATCAAGAATATTCATTCAAAGGAACACAGTGTATTAGCACCCACCCCTGGCCCCTGAAGATGGGTGGGGATTTTGCCATTGACTACAAAGAAAAGCAAGGCCTGGAGATAAGATTCTGCTTAAACTCCACTCCATTCTCCAGGACCTTGGACTGTCCTTCAGTTGTACACAGAGAATTAGGCTGATTTCTTTGCATGTGTTGGTAGCATCTTACTACATACACAGTCTTTGGAGTTGCTGGAACTACTTGTAGAGCAAAGCCTAAACCAAAGTAAGAAGCTCAGAACGTGGGCCTTGGTGAATTCATAGATTCATAGATGCTAGGGTCGGAAGGGACCTCAATAGATCATCGAGTCCGACCCCCTGCATAAGCAGGAAAGAGTGCTGG
>NW_017728923.1:3570397-3580925 GCF_001723895.1 Crocodylus porosus
AAAAATAGCTTTATTCTCACATCATTAAAAGAGGTTTACATTCTGACTAAAATAGGCAATTAAAAAATGGCTGCCAAGAGCACAAAGGTCCCCGTTATTAACTCATAAAATGCAAACACAAAATGTTGGGCAATGCAGTACTACCCTGAAGCCTGTCTCTCGACCCAACTTGTACCTGTGGCAGCACAGCAAGTCCAGCGGGGATCCTCCCCACCAGAGCAGGCATTATGGTTATGATGAACTTTCTTACAGGGAGTACAAGTCAGTTATATTTATTAGGCCAAGCACTGACCCGTTAAGCCAGGTTGCTTTTTAAAATGGGGCTATGGTGGGAAACAAGTTTTATCCTTAAATGGCATAACTAAGGTGTTTTAGAACAAACACCAGTCTCATTTATATGGGAACATTTTGTTCCCACATAGCAGTTAGATGGCAGATGTTAATGAAATGCAAAATCTACCACCACTTTTTAATTAGCCCTACATCTCTTTCTCTCTCTCTCCCTCTCGTCTTCCCCCAACACACAGTCTTATTTTCTCCAAATGGTTGTGCAACCCTTTTCTGGTATCATAACTTAAAGGAAAGTTTAAAGTTGGAGGCTTTTGTAGCACAGCTGTTGTGAAATCTTCACATATTTCCATAATACCAGATTTCCCACAGCACATTACAAAACTACACAAGATCCTTCCCAACACTCAGATGCATCTTCAGGCACTGAGTTGGGGGTGGGGACAGGGAACTTGCTGGCTAGGGATTATATATGTTCAGGCTTCCTAATAGAAGGCTTACTTTTCGAAAGACATCTTCACCCCATTGACAATGAAAGAAGTTACCCTTTGTAGTTTTCAATGGCTGTAATCACATACTCTCTCTTGACCATTCATTTGGCTGCCCTTCTGAAAAGCAGCAGCATTCTAAGGACTTCTTGTTCAGAATTAGAACCTGGATGTAGTGGAAGCCTTGGAGACCAGGTTCAAGGCTGTATCAGGATGCAGATCCAGAGCACTGCACGCCTGCAAGCTGCTCCTCTGACAGTGCAATGTATAATGGTGGAAATATGCACCCAGATGCAATAGTGATGGGGGCCTTAGAAGTCTCTTAATAAAACATAAGTTTAGTTCTTTGTTGCAAGATTTGTGCCATCTGTCACTCTCTTACATGATCCAGAGACTGGCTGTTTCCAGGTTGGGATCTGATCAAACCCAAAATCATGAGAGATTTGAGAGGAAAAGAAATAGAAAGGCTCTGATTAGAGGTGCTGTTCTTAGCCCATCTCCAGTTTAACGTAACAAGATGCTCTTATCTCTATGTCTAAACACAGAGAAGATGAAATCAATAGCACTGTACAGGATTTTCAAGATATTCAAGTAGGAAGGTGGCATCTCAGCAGTGTAACTATGAAGCATAGGGAAAGCAGCTTGCTGTCTAAATCAGGGCAGCAGAGCCTTCTGGAGCCTTCCCACGCCGCTAGAGAACACATCTAGAAACCAAAGGAAAATGTCACAACTCCTTTGTGAAGCCTGGATTCTGCAAGTACAGGTGAAGGGGAAGCCCCTCCCCTGGGGTTTCTAAGGCCCACGTTAGAGACATTGACATCTACATAACTCACTGCTGTAGCCACCCTCATGCAAACCTCACACTTACACTACAGTGGCATCATTGTGATGTCATCCAAACAGTTCCTGCTTTAAGCTCCATTTTACCTCAAAGCTATATGTCTTGGATAGGATTTGAACAAAGACGGCTACACTGATGCAGTTGGACCATGAACCCGATGGTGTTTAACATCGAAAAATGCAAGGTTCTCCACTTTGGGAAGAAAAACCTGCAGTATCCTTATAGACTCGACAGTGCTACGTTGGCTAACACTACAGGCGAAAAGGACTTGGGGGTCATGATTGACCACAAGATGAACATGAACCTTCAATGTGATGCTGCAGCTAGTAAAGTGAACAAAACGCTGGCTTGCATCCACAGATGCTTCTCAAGTAAATCCCAGGAAATCATTCTCCCCCTGTACTCGGCCTTGGTGAGGCCGCAGCTGGAGTACTGCATCCAGTTTTGGGCTCCACAATTCAAAAAGGATGTGGAGAAGCTTGAGAGAGTGCAGAGGAGAGCCACAGGCATGATCAAAGGTCAGGAAGACAGACCTTATGATGACAGGCTGAGAGCCATGGGACTCTTTAGCCTGGAAAAGCGCAGGCTCAGGGGTGACCTGATGGCCACCTATAAGTTTATCGGGGTGCTCACCAGGATCTGGAGGAACGTCCGTTCACCAGAGTGCACCAAGGGACGATGAGGTCGAACGGTCATAAACTCCTCCATGACTGTTTCAGGCTAGACATAAGGAAGAACTTCTTTACTGTCCAAGCCCCCAAGGTTTGGAATAGACTGCTGCTGGAGGTGGTTCAAGCACCTACTTCGAACGCCTTCAAGAGACAATTGGATGTTTATCTTGCTGGGATCTTATGATCCCTGCTGACTTCCTGCCCCTGGAGCAGGACTTGATGATCTTCCAAGGTCCCTTTCAGCCCTAATGTCTATGAAATCTATGAAACCACTGCAAGCTTCTCTAATTTACCACCCAGATACTTCAAAAATTCCACCCTTCAATACACATGGAAGTGGGAATCAGTATCTGGGCCAATTTACATGCCATACAACCCCACTGTTTTACAGTGTTTTTGATGTCATGAAGGCAGAACAGAGCTCCCTGTGTTGTCCTAGTCTACCTCAGAGCTGGCAGGCAGTTCATTAGCCAACTGATCCTCAGGAAGCTCTGAGTAACCTAGCCCACCAGGTGGTTTGGAGCAGTAGGGGGTCTCCAGCTGAGATCTATCAGTAAGCTGGATGCTTTCTTTGAGAGATGTCTGACATCCTGTTTCTGAAAGTGTGAGACTTGCAGGGTATTTCACTTTAGTACACTACCTATTTCTATCTACTAACTAATTACAATAGCTATGCAGCTGTGTAGCTGCAACATCTATGTAACTGCCCTGTACACTATAATCATACATCAGTTTTAACAAAGTGGTCCTTGCATGTGAAATGTTTATGGAGAGGGGAGGAGGGCAGATGAGTGCTGATAACTGCAATCTGCATTACCTTCACTGGAAGTGATGCAACATGCAGCGAGAGCTTTTAGTATACTGTATCACTCTTCGGATCTTGGTCTCCAGATTGTAGAAAGTGTCTGTGTATGCAGGTATGTATGATAACAGCTGTGCATATACCTGTGTAACAAGGCTTAAGTCCAACTGCAGGACTGCGTTAGGGAAAACCCCAAACCCACAAGCTGAGCCTTTTTTGCAGTTTAATTACAGAACTATTTCCTTTCTACAACATCATGGTGTTTGAGTCATGGGAGGAGAGTTTTTATCAACAGCAAAATCACCAGATAAGGATGTCAGCACAGCATGTATTTATGTGCAGTGTAGGGTTTTTTTTTAAATCACACCAAACATGAAGAACCAGATCATGTGTAATATATGGACTGGCACTTTAAAGTGGAAGAGATAAAGAAGAGGAAATCTATTAATAAAGAGCACATATACAAGATCATAGTTCTTCAGTGATGTGCTTCAGTCAGTGTTTGTCATCCTGTTACAGAACCAGGTGGGGTGGGGAAGAGAAGGGACAAAAGGTTCAAATTCCCAGGTCAAGCTCTGAATAGGCACTGTCTTCTTAAGTCAGCACTACAGTACATGGAGCTCTTCACCCTTTGCAAAGAAATATTAGTATTGGACACAGCCTGTTTTAAGATGGAAGAAGATGCTGATCTCACTGTAGAAGATGGCTCCTAGCTAGCATGACTGAAATTGACTTGAGATTTCCTGACCTGGGCAGATATTGCTCTGTTCCAGTGGCTCTCTGCCCATACCCAGAAAAGATTTAACAAATGACCTTCATACACTGGAGCCTTTTTAAAAGACAGAGGTAACCAACCATGGGGTGGCAGAAAGAAAACAAGCTCCTATCAATGATACAGAGAAGCTGGAGTATCAGTAGCAATCTGGAGCTCAGTAAAAATAGTTCTGGCAGGGCAGTGAGTGACCAGAAGTGGTTTTCATATCTATGTTGTGCACTCAAAACAGGGTGACTCTGTGCCCCAGGAAGTTCAGTTTTTTAGGTTGTTCAGGAGGCCACATGTCAGTTTTACTGGTACTTTACAATTCTTAAATCAATGTCAGAGTCTTGAGAGAGCTAATTTAATGCTGGACCATCTAATAAACTTGGCACTTTCCCAATACAAAGGTCATGTTTGTTGAGTTTAATGGCGCTGTGATATCCCTTGGGGTGAAAGACTTGCTCAATCCAAATATGCAGCTGTGATTCCAACTGTCCTGAATAAGCTGCTTTGCCTCACAGAAAGAATGTTTGAAAAAGCCATTAGTAGACATTGTCTTGGCAGGACAAAACACCTCACAACATTCAAGAAACTGATATAGGCATTGGGGCCATATCTACCGGTATCACACACACCATAGTAGAAAGATAGTCCTTCGAAAGAATACAGGAGCGTAGCACTGGAATGGACCTCCTTGGCTCATCAAGTCTAGCCTCTTGCTATTGCAGTCACCACGCTGTTTGGTGCTATTGCTGGCACCACACTGCAGGTACCACATTGTGTACCTTTTCAAGCCCCATCTTGGAAGTTGTTTTTTTCCCTTGACTACTCTGACTGGAAGGTTCTTCCAGAATCTCACTGCTCTTAGTTTGGAGCCTTCTTCGATTTTCAGCCTAAGTTTCTTCACAGCTAGTTTAAAAGTATTTGTTTGCAGGACTACATTATCCTTTATCTAGAGCACCTCTTCCCCACTAAGCTAGAAGTGTCAAACACCCTTGTGGATTCAGCCCCTGGGCTCCATGTAGGCTGGGTCTGGAAGTGATGGTGGCAAATGGCAGTGGCTGTGGGAGTTAATGCAACCATCGCTCACCCCTGTCACTGTTGAGCATTGCTAACTGGGTTCCAAGTCCAGGATTTTGGCAGTGGGCCCCACTCCTGAATTTTCAGGGCCTCTATAAGCCCTGCAGGCCATGTCACATGGCTCCATGGGCCAGATTTGGCGGGTAGGCTGTAAGGTTGAGACTGGTGCTCTAAGCTAAAGAACTAAGAGACTGGAGGCCAAACTTTTTTTTCCTGGTTTCAGGAAAGAATCACATCAAACTAACAGGATCCAACCTTGTGAAAAGCTGGAAGCACTGAAGATATGAAGCACTGGTGACAGTAACAGTGAAAAAACTATTCTTCCTTCTCAAAGCATCTTCTTTCTATGTACATCCAGAGTCCCATCTGTACAGTAGAACTTTACCACAGCTAGCACCAAGGTACACACTGTAAGAGCAAGCCAAATTCTTTTCCAGTTTTCATTGCAGAATTTTTAGAAGAAAAATTCCAGTGGCTAGGTCACTCAGACAACCTCACTGTCTTCATATTCTACTCTGATGCCTGCCATTGAAGATAATAAGGTAGAGAAAGAAACTTTCCTTGGTGGTAGGTTGTCCCAAAAATGGTTTACTGCAGAGTTTTATGAACCTTCTTTGAAGGATATACCACTTGCCAGTGTCAGAGATGCTATATGGGACAAGGTAGACCACTCATCTGATCCAGGCTCATATATCGAATGCTTCTACTTCAATCCAAGGACAGTGGTGTGATCCAAGTGTTTTCAGTAGGGCTTAATAAATGTAAAGAAAGGTTCTTCTTAAGATGAGTAAAGGATTAAAATCTGGCTTGAAGGAAAGAAGGGAAATTTGAAAGGGCTATTCTATCACAGAGGGACTGACTGTGAACAGCTTACAAGAGAAGTCTTGATGGAGATTAAGCATTCGCCATTGTAAGGAGTCACAATCTAGTCTTAATGAGGCCAATAGGAAAAGAATTGTTTTTACATGGTATACTCGCAATGTTCCACAACAGTCCAAATGCTGAAGCCAATACTGGTATTTTACATACGGAACATCAAAGACAAACTCAGAACTTGATGCTGCCTGTAGCCACCTACAAATCAACATTTCATTCAAAATATGTAGTGATATCAGGTTGGTTTTTCCAAGATAGTCTCTTTCAATAACATCATTTTCTGGCTCAAAAAAAGCAGAAAATGTTCTTTTGGTAGCTCTAGCCCCCCAAACTTATTGTCAGCTCTGAGGTAACTTCCATGCACTTTGCCCTTACAAAAACCTAGATGGCCATGTACATCTCCACCAACATTCACTCTTGCCTACTAAGGACTGCTTTTGGGAAGGTCTTAACCAAATGCCCCTGTAAACAGATTCATTTTTTTCAGATCATGCCTGCGGACAAAGGGGTGAAGGCTGTACTCTGAGAGGATTTCATACTCATGTATGTGTGGGTAAAAAGAGTTTAAAATCTCAAAACATTATGCATACAACAGGTCAATTCTTCCTCTCTCCAAGTAACCAGATTAGACAATGTGTGGAATATATGGATTCTCCCCTCACTGCCCTATGGAGTGCCAGTTGTGCTGCATTTGGACAACCACTGAAGCCCTGAAGCTGCAACATAGTCTCTCCCTACTAGGCTCTGCTCTTATGTGGGACAGTGGCTAGAAGGGATATATGGAAGTATTCCAACTAGATCCTATTTACCCCAGTCCTGTCTCCCTACACCCAGCTGCAGAGGAACGCAGGGGCAGAGTTTGCAGTCTGGATACCACAACTCCTCTCTTCCTCTCCATGCCAGTTCCTGCAAACAAAACTTTTTGAAGAAGATGGGGCAGGATTTAACTTATAGGAATTGCACCCGCCTGGTTTTGTATAGGCACTCTCTAGCAACCTTCGAATGCACACCTGGTTCCAACTGCAGGGTATGCCCCCAGGCCCTGTGTGTTGGGTTGCATTCAACCCCAAGGGAGACTCCGACACTTGCCTGCCATAACTTGGTCTTTTCTTCAGTGGTGGGGTTCCTCCTTCGGGCTTCTCACAGACCAGGTGCTGCCCTTTGTGGGTGTTCTTGGGGCTCCACCTCCCCTAACCCCAGCCATGTGCCAGCCTTGAGGACCACTGGATGATGGGTCGCTGGCCCATCCCTTTTTAATATTCTTGTCTGCTCTCTTCTCTCCTTGCTCATCCCTCATAGTTTCATAGTTTGTAGGGTTGGAAGGGACCTGAGCAGATCGAGTCCGACCTCCTGCCATGGCAGGAAAGAGTACTGGGGTCAAACGACCCCAGCAAGGTGTTCATCTAGCCTTGTCTTAAAGGCCCCCAAGATAGCAGCCAGCATCACTTTGCTTGGAAGTTGGTTCGATGACCTTTCAACCCTGATGATGACAAGGTGGGGGATTGTCCTTATCTCTGCACCTGTTCTCCCTTTTGAGGCTTTTACTGTGCTGCCTCGGTCCTCTCTAATGGCCCGGGGTTACTTGGGGTTACCTCCCCCCCAGTCCGGGCTCCATGTGCCTCCTGAAATAAAGTAATTTTAAAAAAAAGAGAACAGAAGAATAATTAGGGTACGGGGATTCTGCCCACCCCACTCATGGGTCTGGCGTGTGTGGTCCATGAGAACCCTCAACGCCGTCCCACCTTGGCCTGGCTACCCTGCCAAGCAGGGTGTGTAATTCTTCTAATGTGGTTGAAATCCCTGCTGCAGGTCTCTGTCCAGCCTCCTTCCGAGCTGCCAACCCTGTGGAGTCGCAGCTCGGGGAGCAGCTTTGCCCTCTGGCTTCAGCATTGCTGCCACTGTCTCCATTTTCCCATCGCTGACTTTTAAATCTGCCAGGCAGTGGTTTTTGCTGACGTCATCCACCGGTGCCATTCTCAGCTGGCAATAAAAGTGGCTGATGAACCGCACTAGCAGCCCTTCTTGGTGTGGCTCCAATTCTCCTAGGGATGGTAAGTGTACCTTCTTTTCAGGGCTTTCTATTTCTTTCTTTGGGCGGTTCAGCCCTGCCTCAGGTCGCACTGCAGGAGGCTGCTCTGGTGCTTCCATTTTTGTCCCCCTGGGACAGGAATCTTTTCACTCACCAGCTTACTGCATCCATATGGCCCTAAGAACTCATACAGAAAGACACACAGAACATCAAGCCATTTAGGACCTACTTCCTGGACTACACTGTATGCTGGTTCTATGAGGCACTGATGGCTTTAGTCTTGGCTTTAAAAACAGTCCTTTACCCCTGCACCACCAGGCAGGCACCTCAGGATCTAGGGTAGAATAACATTCCACCAACAGCCTGGAAACCAAATCAATTCCATGGGCATCTTTACATGTGCTCAGGGGGTGAAGAGGTGCATTTTAATTAGAGTGGCTCTCAGGAGCCACTCTAATTAAAACACCTGCAGCATCTCATATATTCAGTGTCTGTACTTCAAAATGATAGTGCGGGTGCTTTAACTAAAGCTTGTTCAATGAGCCTTAGTTAAAGCGCCCCTGCTGCCAGTTTGAAATGCAAGGACACTGAATATACAAGATGGTGAGGTTGCTGAAGCATTCTAATTAGAACGCTCCAGCAGACGTGATTAAAATGAACTAAATAGAATGAACTCACTAGAACGTGTCAGAGCAGGCATCAGGCACATGTATAGGTGCCCAACGAGACCAAATAGGAAGAGGAAATTTGAAGGAGAACACACAAAATACTTCCTCTTTAACAGTTCAGCTCTTCCCACTCAGGACTGAAGCAAGGATCTGGCAGCTGCTGGCCCCATGCTATCTTTGGCCCAGGAGCTGCGGAATTAAATGCTCGTTTTGGCTGCATCTTTCCCAGCCGGCTTCTTTCCTTCTGTTTAGTCCTGCTTCTCCCCTTTGTGCTTCCAAGGGTAGATTAGCTCTCCCAGGAACAACTTTTTGCAGAGAGACCCCCAGGAATCCTTAGGGTAACAGCTGTAGGTTGGGAGCCTGTATGTCTGCACCACCCTGCCATAGGACAGAGGGTTTATCTGGAAGTAGAGAAGAAGAAAGAGAGAAAGTAGCAATGAAAACTGACAATGGTAAGAATTACTCACATTTGGCATCCAAGGCCCCAGTGTGCTGTCCAAGAATGAACAAATTAATCCTCCCAAAATCCCTGAGGAAGGTATTATCATCCTTATTTTACAGGTAAGGAAACATAGATGATTTAGCAACCTTTGATCCTTCTGGATCATGATGTATGTCTGAGAGGTCACCCAGACCTTCGATGCATATACCTAGACAGGAATATGGAGGAGTGGAGGCTGCCCAGACCTTCCATCCCTCTTTATGCCATAGAGACAGAATCCAAAGGGCAGACTGAGTCCAGAAATTTGGTGCCTCCATGGCTCTAGGAAACAGAGGCATGATCCAAAATGTTAGTGGGGTTTGAGCGCACTGCCAACTCACCTTCCCCCTCCCTCCCACTCGGCACATCAAAATGGCATGGCACTTTAACCATGGCCCTTTAGTTGACTGCAATAATGGAGAGACAGAGCCGTAGTTCTGTAAGCAACTGAATGCCCTTTTAAAGATGTTTTCTTGTGTTCTCTTATACTTTTCCGGACTCTGCCTGTGAGCTATCTTCTTCAGTGACTCTATTTTGCAAGCTGCTGAGTGCTCTCTCTGGCCCTGACCCAGCAATGCACTTTATCTAAACTCAGCTCCTAGTCAACCGAGTGCTGAGTCCTGATGGATACAGGCCACCACATATTTCACATTAATATACAATGACATTATAAAATTAATTCTCTTTGATTGGATTTACATCTTATTTGTAGCTGCTTTCTACTAATATCCTAGCATAGTATGTGTGCGTGTGTGGGGGGAGGGGCAACCTTTTTGGCAGGCATGCCACAAATTAGCCATGAACCATCCCCAGGCCACTACAAACCCCTTCCCCTGCCCAATCTGCTGCTCTGCTTTCTGCTCTCTCATACTCTGTTCCTGACCCACTGTTCTGATTTCTTCTTCCTTGTGCTCTGTACCTGCTTTGCTGCTTTGCTTCCTACCCCGTCTGCCACTGTGCTGTGTGCCCTCACCCCCGATCTACTACACGTCACACAAAGAGGCTGCCCATGAAAGTGATGCTTGGGATATCAATGTACAATTTACAGATTCCAAGTGGAGGTAGGACATGGCTGTCTCACTGAATGACTCAGCTGATGTAGTGTCAGCCATCAACTGTCAGGCTACATCATATCTCATAAGACCAGGAATGATGGACATTTATTAAGTTTTGATGGGAGTTCCTGAGAACAATGGGATGGCTGAAGCCTATAGAAACAAGTCCACTTTGCTAAGATGGGGTTTGAACAATGGAGTTACTAAAGAAGCTGGACAGGGGACTCAGGAAGACATAGGAAGTTTAGGCTGGGAAAGGGAGGGGGCAGGGCATACTTTTCTAGCAGACAGACCAGCCAAGGAAGCCGGGGGCCTGCATCCGAGACATTGTGGAGAGGATCCCAGAGCTCCTCCGGCCCACAGACCACTATCCCATGCTCCTTATTCACATGGGCACCAATGACACGGCTTGGAGCACCCCCAGCCAGGTCATGAGGCGCTACAGGGATTTGGGAGCGGGCCTTAGGGGTCTGGGAGCTCAGGTGGTGTTTT
>NW_017728923.1:3580936-3586118 GCF_001723895.1 Crocodylus porosus
ATGAAACTGGGCTGAGCGGGAAAGAGTGAGAGAAGCCAGTGGAAGGGCCAGCACTGTTTACTCTGACCATGGGAAGCTCAAGAGCACAATTTTGCTGGGAACCAGATCCTGAAGCCTGGTGATGCTGCCACTAAGAATGCCCTACCAGGGCAGATTCACATGAAAATAGGCAAGACTTTATCAAAATGAGCATTTTTAAAATCATGGGTCTGGATGGGTCGGTCATCTCATCCATCCCTATACACAGAGGCAGGTTTTGCTGCATCTGAATCAGTCCTGATGGATGCCTATCCAGCATCTTAAAACCATGCACTGAAGGAGATCCTACAATTGCTGTAGGTAGTTTAACTGCACTGACATTTGGGAATTTTCCTCTGAGGTTTAACTTGAATCTGCCTCTTGTAGTTTAAAGCTATTGCTTCCTGCCCTACCTTCAGCAGCTAGATAGGATAATTGTACACCATCCTTTTTATGGCAACATTTTACATATTTGAAACTGTTATTACATCACCCCTTCACCTGCCTTTCTTCCGATTAATTATTCTGAGCTCATTCAACCATTCCTCACATGGCTTGGTTGTCATCACACCTGTTGCTCTCTTTTATATCCGCTCCAATTTCTCCATATCCTTCTTAAAATGTGGTGCCCAAAAATGGACACAATATTCTATTTAGTTCCAACTTAACACCAATAAGGAATATTATCTTACATATCTTGGATATGAGGTTTTTGCAAATGCAGCCCAAGGTGGTATATGCCTTTTTCACAAAAGCATCTCAGTGCTAACTCACAGTCATTTTGTGGTCCCCCACAACACCCAAATCCTCAGCTGTGCTCAGCTATCCCTCATTTTGTATCTGTTGAATTGGTTTGTCTGCTAGGTGAAGTACATTACATTTGTCCTTGTTGGATTTCATGTTATTGTTCATGACCTAATTCTCTGATTTATTGAGAGCATTTTGGATTTTCTATCCCACCCACATCTGTGTTGTCCACAAATTTCATTACTGTATTCTCCAGTCATTTATTCAAATTGTTAATAAAAAGATTAATAGTATTGGACATGGAACATATCCCTGGTGTTAGGGTAGCTCGTTATGTTTAATGCTTTGAAGTTGCACCTGCTTATAGTATTGTTTATATTTAGCTTTATTTAATCATTGCTTAAACTTTGTCCTTATTAACTTTTCATTTTTATTAGCCTGCTTTGAGTTGTTTTTGTAGATATCATAGTGCTCATTATATCTTTTCTTTTTTATCACTGTGAGAAGTTTTTTTAACATAACATAGCAATGGCCTTGTTATCAGCTCCAATTAACTGAATTTGGCACTAACCAGTGAATCAGAGGATGAAAGGATTGGATATATTAATGAAAGGTGATAAGGGAGACCAATGGACAATGCCCGAAGTAAGACATCAGAAAAAGGCCAAATTAAGAGGTCTGCTTGTGATGAGTCTGTTAGACAAAGGAATATGCTGATGGGATAAAAGATGGACAGTATGCTGAGCGCCGAGAGACCAATCCACAAGCAAAGAGTCATCAAAGGAGTGAAGTTGAAGACAAGCATAAAAGGGGGGAACAAGAAAGTTTGTCATTATTGTTGTCATAAATCCAGCCTTCTACACCTGTCTGGACCACCCCGGCCCATGATGTACCCTTTGCTTCCAGGAACTGAGTGGCTGCCTTTTCTGAAGAGCAATATAACATCTGGGATTGGGTGAGATTATTGTATTTAATGTGTTTTCTCTCTCTGAATATAGAAACTGCTAAGATAATACTTGTTGTACAAATAAAGTTAGATTTTGACTTTAAGACACTGAGTTGTCTGCGTTCATATTTCATGTTCCATGTAAGGGTTAATTGTGCTTTAATGATCCCTTAGTACTATCTGGGAGACAGGGCTGCTAACAGTGGGATCCCACTTAATGCTTCCTTCCAGTTTGATATTGATACATTCATTACTACTTGCTGCTTGCGGTCTTTCAATCAGTTATGTAGTCACCACATGGCAGTTTTCTTTTCCAGTTTACTCTTGAGAATATCTTGTAGCACTGTGTTGAAGCCTTCCTACCAGAAACCCAAGAACGATGCTCATTCAAAGAAGGAATGGTCTCATGCCATCTGACTTATGTCCAACCCAGACTAACTTTTGTCACTCAGATTTCAAAAGCTCTGAATAAACTATAGACCAATAATTAACCCCATGAATTACTGGATGGTAAATCTGAATAAATTCAATAGAATCACAATGTGGCCACAGACAATTCACCAAAAGAAGTAACAGTAAAATTTGAATCAACTATTACCAGCTATTTCCTCAGCTCTATTCATATTATCATAACCTGGCTGGAAACAGGTTCGTTTGTGTGGAAACAAGGGATTATTGCTAGGGGAGCAACCGATCTTGAATGTTCATCCTGACTATGTAGTTTGGGCTATCTGGATGAAGCATTCCTGGGCTCTTCTGGTTAAAATTACCCTCTCTGCAGAAGGCTGCTGTCACAGGGGTGAATTTTCCCTGAGAGATAACAAGAATCAGCTTTCAACTCAGCACAGTGTAAATGCATCTCACTATCCTATTTTAAGTGTAAAAGCAACCAGTTCATTAGGGAAGTTGCTCTTGAGTTCCTTTTACGTAGTTTCTATAGTTCAAAGCTATATGCACTGCTAAAATATACATCCTTTCTTTCATCATGGAATTGTTCTTTCTTTCTTTTCCCTTTTTGTAACCCATTCCAAGCAGGGTGCTGTCTTAGGTGAAATTTCTGGCAGAATGTGCAGAAAACAACTAAAGTTGTAGGGAATCCAAAGCCTCAGAAGCTTTTTTTGTAGTAATAACATCAAGGACAGCTAAGCCACTACTTAAAAGTCAGACATATGTTTTATTTGTTTACAAGAATAAATTACTCTAAACCCCAAAGTAAATATTAAGTCACCTAAGACACCTTGGAGTGACTTAAGCAGCCAGTGGAATGAAAATAGCATCTTGCCACTAACAATATGTCTGTATCTGGATTCTAAATTCTGATTACATGGATTTTTTTAAAGAAAATAAATAACGGTTTGCTGAACCATATGGAGGATATAAGCACCTTTAGAAAACAGGAGCAGAGAGAATCTGATTTCAATCAGTCTGGAAATATTTTTGTTCTGTCAAAATATTGCCATTGGTTTCTGATCTACCATGTTTCTGTTTAAACTTTCTCAATGCTCAGATATAGGGACAAAGTAAAAATGCATCAGTCATCCAGATTTACAATTTTTGTGCCCAGTTTGCACACACAAAGTTAGTCTTCTCAGGGAAGATACTGGGAAATACTGCTCCATAGTGTAAAAAGACACACAGGCATAAGGGGGAGCTGACACAACACAAGCTTCTCATGAAAACTGGGACAAAGGTATTACAAAGTGTACAACTAAGATAAGCCTGCATGTCATTACCATGACCATAGGAGGGCATCTTTAACAGATAATCTACCTATTTTCCATCAGCAGAAGAGGGGCACAAAGGAGATCATTACATCCGAGCCTCTCTTGCTACAGTGAGAGGTATCACACTCTAGGAAACTCCTTTCTGTGATGGTCCTTAGGTTAGCGCTTTTGTTCACCCTTTGGCTTTGTATTTTTCCTCCAACTAACCCCTGATCTCTTTCCCTGGAAGCAGCAACTACCATACTTCATAATCACAGTGGCCATATCCGACTATGTTGCTTTTATACTCTCCTGTGGTTCCTATGGAGTAAAAATTGCTTAAATCTTCCCTACCACAGAGCTTCTTATGTGTAGAGATTGGTGCTGGAGCCAGAACAGAACTGGAGTGAGCTAAAAGAATTGAAAAGCTGTAGCTGTTTTCTGTCTTTCTAATGTACTGGGTAGATTGTGACTGTAGTAGAGAAACTGGCTCACTGCTATCCAGGTCTGGCCATAACACAGGATCGCAAACAAACCAGCATTATAAAAAGCAAGCAAGTCAACTGCCCGATGCAGTGGGACTATACTGGGGTCAGAAAACAGATGCATCATTGATTCGTTGTCACTCTTCCATATGTTATGAGAAATCGACTGTCACTGTGTCAGCCCATTTTCAGAAAAAGATTCCCTTGAACTTTTGTTCCTCAGTGGGTTTAGAATGGAGGGTGGTTTTTTTTTTTTAAGTAGACTTTCTCCCTCTTTTTATCATGTAGCATCCCACAGATCTAACTAAGAATGCATCAGAAGGGCCCCATATTGCCTGGGTCATAAGTTACTTCATGTTTATCAGCTTATCTGCAAGAGAAGGTCTCCTTACTAGAGCTGGTTCTGGTAATCTGTTCTTCACTCTAGTTGGGTTTAGATGGTTTCTCTGGTCACATACAATGCACAGCATTGATTAGGTGCAGCTACAGACGCCCAGGACATCTGTAGCTGACACCTGCTGGTACTAACATTAGGTTATAATTATAGAGGTGGAGGAGCATCATGTTACAACTATTCACATTTCATTTTGTAGCACTCAGAATGTTGCATCTAATAAAATTTGGAGCCAATGAAATGCATGCAAAGGCAAGGAACACTACTTAGCTGGAAGAGATACAACAACCATTCATAGTGAGGTGGGGTACGCTTCCAGCACCTCCATATCCCACACTGAAATTTTGAAAGGGGCCTTTGTCTTAAAGGCCAGACTTGGGAAGGGTAACAGAAACTGTCTGAAAGCAGTAAGAATCTTAAGGACAACCCTGGTTACAATACTACAGCAGACAATATAACTGAATGTGCAAAGCAACTCATGGTTTACCTGCATTAGAAGACGAAGGGGTTTTCCAGTCCTTTGTTCAAGGACTCTGAACTTCACACCAGCTGAAAACAAAAGGAACAAAACAACCTGTGATGGAAGAGAACAACCCCCATTCTCTTCTCAGCACAATTATTGAGTGGAGATTTTCTAAAAATGACACAAAAAATCAAGCATGGGAGTTAGTCAACAAGAACCAAAATGACAAAGGAACTGCAAGGATCTTTATTAGTCCCTAACATTCTGTCCAAACAGGGGGGAGGCCCATCCTCTGCTATCAAGGGACAGAAAACTCTCTGCTACTAATCACTTTTCACATCGTTGCTCAGTACTGTAGCAATGAAGTTTAGCACCCGGGACAAAGCCTGAAGTGGCAGTCTGCCCTTGTCCTATACAGATCTGGGG
>NW_017728923.1:3586218-3607244 GCF_001723895.1 Crocodylus porosus
GAACGACACACACAGTGGCAGAAGCTGCCTTCCCTTTGTGCCCGTGCCCCCCTCCCAAGTAAGCCACTCGCAGGTCTGTCCTGCGCCCTGCCCTGGCTGGGCAGCATCTGTTGGCACCCCTTTGCTTTGGTACCTGGGGTGGTTGCCCCATTCGCCCCCACCTTGCTATGGCACTGTGGTTGCTGTTCATGTGCTAGACTCCCTTCTGCTTTTAGCTTAAGTAAGGGAAAGGCTGGGATGGTGGTTGACACAGAGGCATTTGAGTAAATTCAAAGCAATCAATGATTACTGATAAGAATTAATCCATTCAGGTATTTTAACATGCTGACGACTGCTACCACCAGCCAGTCTCTCACTTCTTTATCCCCTCCAAGCCTAACTAAGTTCCCTATGAAATCAAAGTTAAATGGGAAAGATTTTGGATTTGAGGTATGATATACTGTAAATAAACAACATTTTACTAATATTCTAAACAGGGAGAATGCTTTATATTTAGAGGGGCACAGATTCCCTTGATGATGCAAAATGCTACAGCAGAGTGAAAGTTCTTTAAAGAACTTTCCTCTACCAACCAGGATCATTTCAGTTTTGGCTGGGTTCAGCTCTATCCTGCCATCCAGTTATTTTTGTCAGTCATTGAAGAAAGCTGGAAAAAAGTGTTTATGTATGAGATAAGAGAGATGTAGAATGTCATCTGAATACTAAAGGTCATCTTGCAAGATCAGCTTCCCCCGCGGTTTTATACAGATGGTGAATATGTGGGGATAAGGTTGAGTCTTGTGGGCCTTGGCAAATCTAGGCTCTGGACTAGGAGAAAAAGGACCAGTTGCTTGCAGGGACTTTTTGAGAGGAAGCAACTAATCATTTCAAGGCCTGTTCTTTACACAGGTAACTTCTTTGAGATAGGACAGCAATGATTAGAAAAAACATAAAATGCTGAAGAGAATTCCTGCAGGCCAAACAAGGATGTACTATCTAGGTGAAGATACAGGAGGAGACTGCCCACTTGAACAAGTACCATCTTCTAGGAATTCTAGCCCCACAGTCTCTTACCACAAATACTAGTTAATGTTGTCTCTTAAGTGAAAATTTAAATTAAGATCCTAAGCCATTAACAAATATGTGAAGGGCTTAAGTTACAAATACATTCATTTATAAATTAACACTATTATTTGTAGACTGTTTGAGAGTTTTGAGCACTTAACTTTATATGAAGAGTAAAAATGCTCAGTAAGTTCCAGATTGTTATAACAGAAATATCCTAAACCATCTTTTTGATTAACCTGGCAAGATTAGAGTTCAGGGTTCTGTGCTCCCTGTGCTTCATTTATATCATTACTAACATAAGACAAATCAGAATATGCTTCTACTTCTTTGTTTGACTTTATGCAATGTGTTAATCATTATTTATATTCCAGTAAATGTTGGAGCCCCAGCAGGCTAGGTCAGTGGTTCTCAACTCCTTTAGATTCAAGGCACCGCTTGTTAGACTCAAGATACCTCTCAGAAAATGCCATTTCTTAGTTTTTACTCTTTTTTTATTACAGAAAAATAATAGACCAACACTTTTGTTGCAAAAGAACTCAGAAAGACAACAAGAAGTCAGAATGTTTTTGACACTATAGATTCCTGGTTAAAATCTCTGAATTTATGTTGGGAATCGTGTAGGTGTTTGCACATCTCTCAGTGCTAATCTCATAGCATCCTGGCCATGAGAATTACTAGGCTAGTTACAAAAAGTCATGGACTAAATATAGACATTGGATTTATGATACATTATAACCATACTAACATCTGATACCCCAGGTAACCTGGGTACTATTTACCAGCTATATTCTCAACACCAGGTTTACATTCCCCTTCTCCCCACGCTGGACTCTCACCCATTAACTGGCTCAATATACATTTTCACTGACAGGCTTTCTTGCATGCATACTGGCCTCTGGCTTCTATTCCATCCAGGAAGAGCACAGACCAACTGCAGACAGACACTTTCTCAGCCTGTCAAAGGGTGTTTGTACCTGAAAGCTTGCAAAAAAGAATTTTTCCAACTATTTTAAATGGTCTAATACAGTGGCCTCCAATTCTTTTAAGTAGGAGATCACCTTTGGCATTTAAAAGCAACCCAAGATGTACCATGCACTACTGCCACCCCCCTGCCCAGCAGGTAGGGGTGGGGCAGATCGAGGCAGAGGGAGAAAAAATTATTTGGGAACATGCCTCCCCAGCAGATAAGTCCCACCCGGTCAGGGCCCCACCCAACTTATTATCCCTGCTCCTGCCTCTGCGGCACTGTCCCTCACAGTAGGGGCCTTGATCTACAATGGTTTATCTAGCCCCCACCCCTTCCTTCTCCCATGGACTGCCCTGCAGGCTGGGGTGCAGATGTTCATGCATATGGGCACTCAGCCCTCCACCCCAGCCTCGGATCAACTCCAAGAGGCTCTGAGATCTACCGCAAGAGGCTCTGAGATCCACCAGTGGAATGAGATCTAATAAAAGATATCAGATTTACAAAAACAACCTAAGCTAGTTAAAGAATTACAAAGAGTTTGCAATAAAGAGAAAAGTTAACTAACTTGCTAGAAGTCAAACTCTAATGACTGAGCCAGGAACAGAGGCCAAGTTGCCTGAACCCTAGCGCAGTGCCTGATTTACTGCATTATACCATTCCAAAAGCAAAACTCTACATCCAGAACAAAACAGGCAGACCCCATTCCAGGACAACTTTTTCCAGTTGGCTGGCCTCTGCTTGGTGTACACTGCTCTTGGGTGGAGAACTACAGATTTGATATGTTTTCAAAATTTTATAAAAAACATATTATTCCACTTACATGTGGATGGACCATTATTCATCTATGCTTATTTAGACATCATGAATACAATTGTTCTCTCACTTCAGAGTCTAAGCCAAGGAAATCAGAGGCCAGATGCCAGGACTGCACTGAACTGTAGTTAAAAAGTGCACTAAACCCTTCCTGATAGGAAAGCAATACATGCAAGGCATTGGAACCACTTCGATAATAGTTCCAGAACTAACTGATCAGGTACCTACAGCAAAAGAGCAATACTATTGGGACGATATCTTTTGCAGGCCATTGCTCTGTAATTGGTAATAGAAAAGCAGCATCAAGGAAACAAATGAGTGGTGTGCAGTTTCATAGTTGTTGGGGAGGGACCTTACAGATCATCGTGTTCAGCCTCCCTGGACACGTGCAGGAAAGATTTCTTGAAGGGCTATCCTTCCTTTAAGCTGATTTGACCTTTTGTTTTCTCTTCTCAGACAAAATGTTCTTCTGACCTGAGTCAGAGATGATCTCTAAATGTCTTGCCTGAAGAGAAGGTCTGATGCATTTTCCTGTTTCCTCAGTTAGAAGACATCATGGTTGATATTGCAGTGTTTTTTTAAATCATTCACAGCAAGATTTCATTCTAATCAATTACCTGACATCTACTGGGACAGCTGTCTTTAGCTGGATTTCCTGGCATCCAAAGACAGTTCCTAAAAGGTTAAGTTCCTGCAAGCAAATGCATGGAGAGCTGCTGAAGGCAGGCACTGAAAAGCAACATAATCTGTAGGATTCTTTATCTCTTCATGCCCAAAACCTGGAATATTTCCAAAGAGACTAACAGACATAGCCGCTATCAGCTGCCTCAGGGTTCCTTCCAGTTCATGATTGGCCTTGACTTCATGATGACCAAGACCTTTCACTCTATGTTTCTTGCATCTGGAATTCCCTGATTCACAGTCATACTGGAGCTTATGGTTTAGCCCTTCTTGATTTGCAATGGTTTATCTACAATTAATTCAGCTAAACCCACTTCAGTATTACCCTTGATTCCAGTCCCAAAAATGGTTGTCAACCATGGCGTGGCAGAAAGTAATTTTGAAATGGTCACAGGCTAATCTGGAAAGAGGAATGCTTATTTGTTACTTACCCAGAGTTCTCTGGTTCTGAAACTAAACTGGACATTTCAGCTCAGTTCTTTAATTAGTATAAATCAGCAAAGCTCCACAGAAGTTCACAAAGTTATGTCAATTTACACTGAAGACACAGCCCTTCTGAATATACGAATATAGTTCTGGGAAGGGGCTCCAGGCCATCAAGTCCAGTCCTTTGTGTTCTAGACAGACAATTCCCAGGGACTCCCCAAAATCACTACTTCAAACCTCATACACAACTAAAAAGTACAATATAACTGAAACATCAAGAGCACCCTATAACACGCAATAGGTAAAAGCAGGGGAGATGAGGGCAGTGTCAATGCCCTGTCACTGCAATGACATTAATATATGATTGAAAGATCCTAGAAACAGGACTATGCCACATGCTATGGAGGAAAACAAAATCCCCCATGTCCCATGCCTATAGGACTTAAGGAAAACATTCCTTTCTGATGCCAAATCTGAATGAAAACAAGATCTTCTAGCAAGAAACCCGTGTATTTTTAAGTCCCAGAAGGACCATCAGTGCCCTCCAGTCAAAAAGCCCTGGCCTAGCTGTGGCCAACATAACCTCATACCTATTCCTGCTCCCAAGCTAATAACATTAATGAAAGGAAAAAAAAATCCTTTTTGGCCCCTATTGGTGATCAACAAAAGCCCTGAAGCATGGGATTATCTACATAATCCCTAACACACTACAAGAAATTTACCTCTGTATCCCAATTGAGGATTACAAATACATGATTCCACCTATAATGCTAACTAACTATTGAGACAGGACTCCTTGTTTTCTCATACCACTCCTTCCATAAACTTTTCCAGGCCAATCTTAGAGTGATTCAGGTTCTTTGCCCTACAACTTCGCTCAGAAAACCATTCCAAAACATTATTTCTCTGACAGTTAGAAACTTTCTTATAATTTCTGACCTACATTTATAGCTACCCATTTATGTATACCCATTTTGTAGCTTTTTTCTGTTCCGCCTCTTTTCTTACTATTCATGCCATGAATGTACTTGTAAAGGGTGATCATATCCCCTTTCATCCTCTATTTTGTTAAACTAAAAAAGAACAGGTTCTCAAGGTGTTCTATCCTGTTTTCAAGCCAAGAACAGATGGCAAAAAATTAAAAATAAAAATTCCCCCACAATTTAGCAAAAACTTTGAATTCCAGAGGATTTGAGGTTGCTAGCAGATCCTGTTAAGCTGACCCAGTAGGTAAAAACAGCTAACCCAATTTAAAAGTTGTCTGGGAGAACAATACTTTCTGCTTCAGTATGTTTTGCTATAGTGTTTCTGATTCTGCTTTAGCATCACATTACTTTCCACTGACTTTATTATCCAGTATCATAAGATAACTGTTTAGTAGCACTGACAACTGCATAGCTTTTGTGTTGGGAACCTGAGTGTCTTGCAGGCATGAACAACTGGTGTCTCCCACGACTGGGGGGGGCACCAAGGTGGTGAGCAGCAAGCAAGACTGCATCAGTAGCAAGGGGGGGCAATGACTGCCTGCAGAAGCTGGTGGTGGCTTTGGTGGAGGCCAATCTCGGGGTGGGGGGGCATGTGCCTCCATGTCCTCCCTATGCATTGCCTATGCTTTCAGGTAATTTTTACTTTTTCAGTACAAAAAGCTACCCCAATACCAGAACAAACCCCCAACAGGCACCCCTGTGAATACAAGTGTGGGAGCTCTTGTCAGTTTTCAGATGTGGTACCTACCTGCGAGTCGGTAAGATCTGCAGAGCCGAAGCAAGATTGAATAAAGGGGTAGAGAGTCAATGAGGTCCACTAGCAGATGGATCAGGCCTTGCACAACCACCACCAGCAGGCGGAGCTATAAAGAAAGTTTGACAGGCAGATGCAGATGAGCAAACAGGCTTACACTCTCAGAAACAACTAGTGATGTTGGCAGCCTAAATTTGTGGGCACTCAGCTTAAAACACTCTGGATAGAGTTGATTTCCAGTGAGCTCTGAGAATCAGACTCCTTGACAATCTTGGTCTAAATCTGTAATAATAATCAAGGTGCTTGTGGCTGTATAGACTCTGTCCTTCAAAAGCATGAGATATATTCTACTTTTGTGCCATTGAAAATAGTGGAATGCAGTATTAAAGACAGAGGTGAGGAATTAGACTTCCATTTCTAAGAGATTCCATCGCTTACCAGCTGTGGTTAACAGATGCAAAACCGTGTCTCCCTTGCAGTGAATAAAACTAGCTTGCTTCTAACTGAAGAATCCCTTTATAAAGCATTTAAACTCCCCCTTATTCAAGCACTCTCTATTATTGTACTACTTTTTATAGTTTTTTCTGTCAAACTTTTTGGAGTCCTGTACTATTTTTATTCTGCTCCTTTCAAATAAGAAGTTAAAGTTTTTGTGAAGGTTACAGGCTTTAGTGGGGAACTTTGCATCCAGGCCTCAAATGGTACTGGCTGGATTGGGAAATGAGTCCAACTTTTCCACCAAAGTCTGGCTAAATAAGTATTAATGAAATAGGTTAATTTCCAGATGGAAAAGTTCTGGATCAAACCAGAAGGGCAGTTACCCCAGGAAGTGGGAGGGAAAGATTAAAAATGACTCCAGGGAAAAGACAGTAGAATAGATCGTCCCAATGACTTTGATTTTCTGGGAATTTCCTTCAGAGAAACACAAGTATGCATCCTGAATTCCATCTGCTTGTTGCATGTCAGCTGTATGAGAACTGTCCCCAGGACAGTCTTATGATTATCGTATTTGTATATGGATGTGAATGGACAAGTGTATATTTCACTTACATAGATAAGATGTGACCATCTCTAAAGGCTGAATCTTACCAGCGTAAACACCAAGTAATACAGCGCAGTGGTGGGTAAAAGAAACAGCAGGATCGTAAATAGCAAAGTGCCAATAAACAACTGGGGAAAAAGAAATAATAAACAAATGTTATTAACAGTACAAGACATGTAAAGATTAGGTAATGTTTAGATTACAGAGACAGGAGGTTCACAACACTCATCCCAACACACTACTTCTAAGTCCATATTGCTGGTGAATAAGAGATTTTTACCCTGAGTAAGTAACCTCCCTCAATAATGACCCCTTTTTGTAAGGTTCCATTTCTCAACATGCAATATGGGTAAATACATTGCATCCTATCAGAATATGACTCCCTGATAGACTACTCAAGGGTTCTATTTTTTTTTTAGAACCCAACTTTTCAGTTGATCCAAATCAGCAGAGCTGCAGCAGAAGTCACAGAGCGATACTGATTTGTGCCATCTAAGGATCACATTCTTAATCTGAGATTACATTTTCCAAAATGGGAAATCCAGGGATCACCATTTCTGCAGAAACAGAACATGACCATGGTGTATTGCAAGAGAAAATACCTGAAGAGTCCTTCTTCTAAGGGAGATAAATGCCACAGTTTTAAGCATGTAAGCAGAGATGCACCAAAAGCCACCCCAACCAACAATTTTTTAATGGCTATTTTCCCCCAGTACACCCTCCTCTCTCACACGGTGGCTGTTGCTTAGCAAAGCGTTTTTTGTGTTAGCATATCAAAAAGTATTTTAAGGTCTGTGCCTTAAAAAGCTGTTTCCACACGAACCAATGACAAACCCCCACTGGTTTCAACAGCAGCAGAATTAGGTTTTTTACATGCCAAACACATTCTTATTTTCCATGTGCAAAGAGAAAGAACCCTAAAATAGTGGAATCTCTGATACTGCTGCTCTTCCTCTCCTGTTCGGGGGTGGGGAGGTTGTCCCAGTATGACTGTAAGAGGCCTAAGTTTATCTGCTGCAATTTGCTGAAGATGAGCTACTCTCAGAAGTTACCAAATAGTGCTTCAGCAGAAATTAAAAAGAGCTGCATTGAAGCTACTCATCCTGCCAGTCTATGGTATTTATCACTTCACCTGCAATTCTCATCTCAAAGCAACTGAAACTATTAAATAACAAATTCTTATACTTGGCCCCATTTGAGTGATACTTTTTAATGATATTTTTAAAATAAGGAGAGAACAGATTGGCTCTGTGTAACTTTCCTATTGTTTCTTTAGCACTGCAGTTTGAAAGGTAGATTGCACTGCTTCACAAAATGTGTTCCAACATCCTGGTGAAAAAGCGTGGGCCAACCTCCAACTGGATGTGAAATAAATAGGGTCTTTTAATAGGAATACTAAGAAGCATGTTACTATGGCAACACTGCTGGGCACCACTTACTTGGTATATTATTTAAATTGCCTCCCTCCCCTGTATCTCCTTCCCTACCCGTGCTCTGAGGGGCACCAAGTATCTGCAACTCCCATGGAAGTCACTAGGGCTGCTGGCAGGTGCTCAGTACCTCACAGGATCAGGATCTTTTAATATACTGAGAAATGATTACATCAACCAACACAGTGTCTCTGAAATGGGGCTTTGGTCCTGAATCTGAAAAATGTGATCCTGAAATGTCTGCCCTCCCCCCTCTCCCATGTTCCCTCACTGCCAGGCACTAGCCTAAGGACCTGCTGAGAGGACAAAGTCCGGTGCTATCTGAATATAACTATATTGCTTCCAGAGGTAGCCAGGGGGCAATTAGTCCAGCCACAGCACTGCATCAAGGCAGATACACTAATCAGAAGCAGAAGTGGTATAGACAGCTTCTGGTTCTGTAGGTCTGTGGAGTATCCAGGACTGTATACTGGATTTGCAGTATAGAAGAAGAGTCCAAAATTGCGCTTGAGGAGACAAACAGGCAATGTGCCAAGATCTGTACTTAATTTGGATGCCCTGGAGCAGCCTGTGGACTGCACCCTGACTTTAAATGAGACAGAATCAGGCCATGCTGCAGACTTTGCAGAGTATAATACAGCACTTGCTTGATGCTTTGCCACTACCTGGTCCAAGTCATAGGAGCAGGAATCCACCCGCTGTCGCAAGACATTCCACTTCTTTCCACGGAATAAGCGCCAGAGAGATGACAACCCATAAATCTTCAGGCAGTAGAGCCTATGCAAAGAGGAGGGACACCATGAATTAGAATCAAGATCTCCTGAGCCACAACACAAAGCAGTTGCTATCACTCTCCATGCTGTCAGCTGAGCAGGGCACTAAATTGCTAAGGTTATGTAAACTGAAGGAAGCAAAAAAAGAAAAAAGAACAATGAAGATAAAACAAAATACTGAATAACTGCTTCATCAATGGCACCATCCAGCCTGTGAACTGAATGAGGAAGGGGCCCTGTGGGAAAAGAGCAGCATGTGATCATGTAATTAAAGATCATGATAATGCAGATACACAAGGGGGCACACACAACCTTAATTCTGGCATTCCCTTACTTTTGATTGCTTGATGTTGTGACCTCAATTTTGCTTTAATTTAGATTTTTATGTGAAACTGGTTGAGTTTGAGAAGCAATGTACACAGCTTGATGTCATTTTCCCATCTTATCTGTGCCTGTCTATATCTAACCCAGTAAGTTTGGAAAGTTTGATCAGTTCCAAAATTTCAAGGAATGTTCTGGGTATAAATGTCTAGATTTGGGGGAAAACTAGAGAACTGAAATGAGGGATAGATAGAGCCTCTACAATTTATTTAGCAAGCCACAGCTTCAAGCATCTCTCTAATTGTTTACAGATCAAGCAATCTGTTGATGGCACCTATTAACATTGCATCTCACATCTCCTCATCTATTCAATGTTGATACCATGACACTCAGAATAATCTACCAGACCAATTATGAGGGTGTGGGGAACTCTGGAGTGGGAAGGATGAATGGGGCCATAGACTCTTGCTTGAGAGGAAGGGAGGTGCAGAGAGATCCCCCTTTACAGTGGACAGATTGGCAGAAAGAGAATAAGCATTGCACCTTTGGCACGTGAGGAAGTTGGAAGACACAAAGAACCCCACGTGGGTGGAGGGGATTCCACCTGCCAGGGGAAGAGTTGTAGAGGAGCCATGAAATGGAAGGGGATGGAAAGGCATTGCAGAGGCAGCAGCCTGTGGGCTACAATGGAGGGGTGTCCAGGATTCAGCCTGCAGAAGCCTACAGTGCGTGTGACATCCTAGTTAAAACATATGATCAACTAAAACTCTAAACCACTGTTGTGAAAGTAGTGGTGAATTGTCTTACACAACAAAGGAAGTCAACTGGAAGGATCACCAACAGCTTAACAAGATTTGCATAAGGCTACCAAAGCGGGGAGGCTCAGTTCAGCACAGTAACCTACAGTGTCCCCAAGACAAGTCTAGCCTTGTGGCCTTACATCCCAGCTGCTTCAACCAGTACAGACTTGCCTCTTTCCTCTGACTAATACTATACCTGCCCACTCCCATGCACTCAAGCATGCATGCCTAATGCTGCACCTGCCACACCTTCACAGCTTATCTGTACACACATGCCTGCTTTCATTTGCATGTCAATATAGTGAATTCACTTTAATATCAGGACTCTGAATTCTGCATCGCCTTGATTAGCAAATGTAACACCAATGCAGTATACAGCTGTTGCAATACCACGCCCCTCCCCATTGCATGAATTGAGGCTTCTGTGGCAATTCAGTAGCTGTGAGAGTTATATGCTCACTTATCATCTCTCCTTTCCCCCTAAGGAGTGAAGCTGGGCAAGTTTGCTGTGCTTCAGGCATAGGCAGCTATGCTTCTAACAAGGACACTTGAACCCTGCAGACTGCCATTCTAAAGCACATAAATTAGAAGTGAATATAGAAACTGCTTTTATCTTCTCTCCCTCCCCTATCCTGACCTTCTTACTGAAGGGAAAGTCCCTTATCTGCTCTACAGCCTGAGAGAGGAACTTCCAGGTAAAAAGCTCTGTGGATGAGATTCCTGCTAGGCAGGATTTCTATGAATCCTAAACCCTCTGCTTACAGCATTTCTCTATACATCTAAACTACGGTATTCTCTGCGACCTCTACCTGTCTGCTCTGAAGTTCACTCAGTTCTACTCAATGTACTTTACTTTTCCCCTCCTCACCACCCCAGGGAGAGGAGAGTGGCATCTCTAGTGATTATTAGGCAGAAGATTTCCTGCTCATCCCCTCAGCATGCTGTCTTCTCTGTCAGGACTGCTATTCCCTGTTGCACTTTATGATCCAAAGGATGCATCAGCAAAAACTTGCTTTGTTTTGAATTCTTTTCGCAAGAATAACTCTGACACATTCTATACAGAATGCGACAAACAAGCCTCTCTCTTTTACACACCCTTGCCTGCTCAGCTTTTCTGTGACTGTAAAGTGCAGGTGGCCCTCTAGTGGGGCAAGGGGAGTAACACAGAAGCCATTCACCATCATTCAGGCAATCTGAAAGGTGCAACTGAAAATCCAGATAGTTTACTCCAAATGCATGCAAATCTCTGCAGCAAGGGAGAGGCAGTGCATTTCTGGAAGCACATTAAAAATTAGATATTTCCTTGCACCCCCTCACCCCCCAGCCACTGGAGCTGGGAAGAGGCAGGAAAAGGCAAAAATCAACCACTCTTGGAAAATTTGCACTTTTATTCATCCATTAAGGGTAATTTTACTTTTCTAACCAACTGTTCAGAGTGAATAGACAATTAGAGGTAACACAGTTAATATCCCATAGGGTTCCCATATAGCTCTGGCAGATATCTCTGTATATTCAGACTCAGTCATTTGAATATCATGTAATTGGCCAAATTTATCTGTGGTTTAAGACTGTTAAAGTCAATAGGATCACACCAAGGACTAACTGGGTGCAACATGATTTTGGGGACGGGCATATCTGATGAAGCAAACAAATCAAATTCACCCACCTGGCTCCATAGACATAGAAGCAGTAGATATGGAAGGTCAGGAGTGCAATTATGTCGGAGAGGATGGAAAGAGCCACAGTCAAGCCTAGACAAGCTGACAGGCCAACATACCAGAGGATCATCTCAATGAAGGGGGACATCAGGTGGATGTAGCCTAGTGGAAATTGGAAAGAATGACACTGTACACGAGGTATTTCACCACTTGCTGGAGCCTCGAGAGAGAAAATTCTTGATGGCCTAGTCAGCCTCTCTCCCTCCCTGTCCCTCCAAGAATGTTGCTTCAGAGATCAAAGCCAAGATGACATGAAAGTAAAAATGGGAAGTGCTTTTAGATTGCCACCTTCCAATTACAATGACTGGCACTTCCCACCCTTTTAACTCTTAATACCCTTTCCTCTGGTGTAGCAGGTGTAGAGAGGCTTAAGGACATCCGCTTACCCTGTGCAAAGGTGGCCATCTTACTCCCATATGTGGCTGACATTGTTGGCTAGATTTTCTGTTCGCTATCCACTGGGATAAATTTTTCGGGCACATGCTAATCCTTACTGATATACTTTCATCCAGCTCTCCTACCCCAACAGAAACCATCACAAAGCAGTTGCTACAAAATAATGAAGTCTGTGCAATATATTTAGTAGCATGAAACCTCTCTGACCATTATTCAAGGTGGAGCAAAAAACAAGGCTGTGCTTGATTCATTAACAGCCAGTCACAGTTGCTAAGCCCTGTCCTACATGACTATTTCTCACATGCACATATTTCTTTATCACTAGCGAGATTCTATTTCAAGATACAGATGCATTCATGACAAGTTTAAAAAGGCCACTTGCTGAAGTCAGCTACAGGATGGATTCTGCATTTCAAGCCCAAAAATAAGATTCCCCACCCCATCCTGTCCAACTACCCTTTATAGGGCAAAGATGAAGAAGCTAGTGCAAGATCTGGAATCTTTTTTTGGGCACAGGCCATTACTGGTGCCAAATTAATTAATTTCACTGTGCCTTTTAATTTTTGCCAAGTACCAAATCTACGCACTTTACTTATTTCAGATAGCTTCCCTGTGTGGAACCTGGAACCCAATTTTGATCTGAGTTCCCAATCAGAAAGAATCACAAACCAGTATGTCCTTGCAATGACACACTTTGACTCAGATTTCTAGGACAACACAAGACATTAGGGAGAGAGCTGTGAAAAGGGAAGATGAAAGGTTAAACAACTGTACTTACTAATCCAAAGGTGAATGTGGTACAGAAAGAACCGTCCCAGCACCTGGTCCAAAGCTCGGTTCATCTTTAAACCAGCTGGCACTCCCATTAGCCATTGCAGCAGGCCCTGGAGCTCTTTAGCGACATGCTGCCAACACAAGATGACAATCTTAGAGAGTGCAAAGTGGTTATACTGTACATGAGCAACACTTCAGATGCAGCAAAAGCCTTTTCTCATGACTCCTGTACAATCTCTGAGGAAAAATACTGTCTCATGGGTGCAAAAAACCCCTACATTAGCGATATTAGAAACACCATGCGCAATTTGATGAAGCGCGCCTTTCAGAACTTTTAGATAAACACCACACAGGTGCCCAATTCTCCTGAGTCAGAAATCAGATCACACACGATACTTCTGACAATACCTTTGCAATGTAGGAGAGCAAACTGGGTGCTTTTCAGTGAAGGCAGTGATACATTTTCACAGATGATCGAATACTCAAGAGTGAGAGGGAAACGTAACTTTTTGAGTAAAATGTATGCAAATAAGCTTGGATTTTCAAAAGGAGCTGGAGGCTATAGCTTCATTAACAAAAAGGTACACTTTTTTTACCATAAAATAACTAATGCATGTTAGCTATCCCATTGTAAAAGGCACAGCAGAGACAAGGTGCATTAGTTGTATGGCGAGGTAAACAGACAAGGTCATCCACAACCTACAGGGCTGATTTTGCCTAACTACATTGCAGCAAACATTACAAGTCCTTTGCCTCCATGTAGGATTTCCTAGCCAGCTAATTATCTCTTCTAAAAAGCACCTTGATGTCAGTAATTTCAAAGCCTGAGGGAGTCAGGTGCCCAAATCACTTAGACTTCTTTAAAAAACCCAGACACAGGCAAAAACCAGGTACACCCCCGACACCCACACAGAGTAACTGTGAAGTTCACATGTGAGGAGAATCTAGACTTGGGGCCCAACCTTGATGGATGATGGGTCTGTTCTCTTCTTAATGCATATGCATCATTTCTATAAATGCTAAAGTCACAAATTCTCTGCCCAGAGAAACATGTACGCATCAGAGAAAAATCTGTATTTATTAATCAGCAGTTGGGGGATCATTTGTGAAATAACTTTCTACACATAATAGACACACAGTATGTTTAGTTTAGTGGCACAGTTCCAAGCTACATTTTCAATATGAGAAAAATTTCCTTTCACAATAGGATAGTCACATTGATTTTCTCTGCCCCTGCATCCCTTAAAATATCTTACTGCAAGCTAGGCCTGGCTTATACCAGTGAATTTTGTCCTTGTTGTGGACAGACATGTGCTAGATACTTTATAAATAGATCTCCTTTAATATTTTAAGAGTTAGAGCTGTAGTTTAGCAAAAGGATTTTTTAGTTTAATTAAATATTTAAATGTTTGACGGCAGTCTTTGAGCAAGGTCGTCTTCAGCATGGAATATTTCTGAAGCCCTTTTATGGCTACAGTTTATAGTTATATTCTGACTAAGGCGCAACACTCCTGTAAGGTACCATTGGTTGTTGCTGCTTTTGAAGGAGGTCTTTCAATGCTAGGCCCCATGATGTACTGTTTTGTGGTTATTTTGTTGATGGATGCTTTAGAACTGATCAACAGAAAGAAGAAAGAGACTTAGGAGATGACCTAAAAATCCAGTTCTCTTGATGTAGTAATTAATACTGTATGTTTTTCACATTAATAGAGGAAACAATGTGAATTACAGTGTCATTGTATTGGAGTCATTTCATTAAGGGGCTGTGGGAACATCACCAACCTAGAGTGAGAAGCTGAAGTGGTTAAGATCAGATCACAGTGGAATCAGTGTCTCGTTTAATTGCAGCCCATTTGTTTTTCTCAATACTTAGAGGTTTTTTGGGGGATGCAAGATCAAAGAAAATGACAGTGGAGGCAACAAGCCCCCCCTTGGGATATCTCAAGAAACACAGAGCAAACCAGAGCTGCTCAAAAAGCACTGTCTACCAGATATATGTTGGTACAATGCCTACTATAAACAGGGCTCAGGCTTCTATGCTTGACCCTCATAGAAGCCCCAGAATAGCAATTTTCAAAATAATGTCTTTCACTCCTTGTTTTGCTTGTGAATTCTCAAGGAAGTTATTTTAAATGTCTGGCCTGGGGTGTAACCAATTATCACTAATATAGCTCCAGAAGTCTTTGTGGAGTTATACCCTGCACAGGATCTGTGACAGATAATTAACTGGTCTCTTCCCCACAGAGCATAGAGGTTAGAGGCTTGTATAAAACTGATATTGAGGGATCCAGTTTTCACAACCACACTACTGCATAGAAAACACCAGGGCTTAGGTTTGCCTCTCTTTAAGGCACAGCCACCAGGAACTTAGTGTAGATTTGTTGTGAGAAGACAGAATCAGGAGCTGCTATCACGGAAACTTGGGCTGAGCAAAGGGAGTAGAAAAGAGTGTAGGAGACATGAGATGGATAAGGAAGGTTATTTGTGTTCACCACTCTATGTTCTGACAGCTGACTCCAAAACTGGCCCTTCACTCTGCACACTGCTACTCCCCAGGTGTCTCTGAATCACATCTGCTCCATTTACTGACAAAAGCAACTTGTTATTAGAGTCAGCACAGCACTGCCAGTCAAGCTGTGAAAGAGGGAGCTGAAGCCACTGATGGCTTTTTGCCTCAGCAACAATTGCCAGCTAAGTGCTGATTTAAGGATCATTATCACTGGGGTGATGAATGATGGGGACAGAACACAGCTTGATTCTCACATAAGCAGGTGGAGCTTGGAGTGTTGGCAACTGGAAAATGACTTACCTGTTATTGTTTTGTCCTAAAACTAAGGCTTGTGAAAAGGGAAGAAAGTTTTGATAAGTCCTGTAAAGTCTAATGCAGATAGATTCCAAATAGCATACATAAGAGGAGAGGAGTAGCAAAACATGTTGGCACTTCCAGAAGAGAGAGGCAAGGGAAATGAGAGCCTTGTTATGAAGGTGAATATCAAGGGACAGCAAGGAAAACATCACACTCCTTCTCACATAGTTAAAAGCTTTTTGATATAACACTGAGGTGATTTTTTTTCTAAAGCAAAGAACTGTAGAAAAGAGATTAAAGAATCTTATTTTTATTTTCCAACATACTAATGCAAGAAGCCAGAGGCCAATGCCATTAGCAGATCTGGTGCACATATCAGAACTAGAATAGCACAGAACACTGGGGGAAGAAAGTCATATTATACAAAGAATTATGAAAGCTTATATCAAACGTGGCAAACTTCCTCCAGCCTGAGAACGTTTCAGTGATGGGGATAATGTGTACCAGATGGAGATGCAGCAGCAGAAAGAATCCCACTGCAAAATGGCTATGAAGAGATTTTATTGTTGAATTGGGGAATGAAATGATGTTGGCTTGCACCACATGCGCTGAATTCACCAGGGAGGCATTTCCCTGGATGGTGCAGACCTGCATCTTTTATGTGCACTTCAGGTCTGATACAAAGACCACTGAAGTCAATGAAAAGGCTGCCATTGAATTATGGGCCCAATCTAATGCTTCGTAAGTAGATGGACTAAATAGTACGAAACCAGTGCGTAGAAACTGTAAGTGGCATGAGGTTGCACAAACAGTGATGGAGATACCCAGGGATGGATCCAAGGGCAGGAGGGGGTGGGGTGCAATTTCACTCCTCCTTGATTCCTGGTCTACCCAAAGTTTAAGACCAACTGTCTGGAAGTGGCAGCAGCATTTCTATTCAGGCAGCAGTAAGGAAGTCACCTGACTTCATGGTTCATTATAAGCTACCTGATTTTATCTAAATTATTCATTCCACAACTGTTAACAATCATTTCTCCTTTTTTAATGGTCTTAAGATTCCACTAACTAAATTGTTCTTTTTCTGCAATCCTACTATTTTTAGCTGCTCCTGGTAATGTAGCTCTTATTATACAACCCTGAAAGCTGTTTTTAACTCTAGCTACAAACATTAACTCAGGTGTGGAAATAACCTTCTGTGAAATATTGACTACAGTGTCAAAATGCTCAAGAAGGCTTGATTTTGTTTTATGAATCTGAAAGAGATGTACATTTAATTTTAATGGCTACAGGACTAAAGAAACAACATCTTTGTATTATTGGTGCTTACTTTGTTGCATTTTTAATACATAATGTATGATACAACAAATGAATGCACATTCCAATAAAGTTATATTTATATCTTGCTTCAATTTTAAACCGAATAATATATCCCTAGCCCTCTAGCATGTTAGTAAAGCTTCTATTTTCTTTTTATGTGGAGAAAAATGTGTGTTGAGTTATAAAACATGATGCACCACACCGTCTGCTCCCCCCTTTTCAAAATTCTAGATCTGCCCATGGAGATACCCACAGAGCAATACCTTGGAAGAGCAAGGGGCAAGTCAAATTGCTAGGAAAGTTCATTGAAGTGAACATCACTCTGTTTCAAAGGCATTAAAAACTACTTTTGTAGAGGGTCAGGAGGAAGTAACAGATATTACAGCCTGCAGGTGGGAGAGAATGATTTATCTGCATGATTGAAAGAATGAGAAATTCTTACAGCCTGGCTATCCAGGAAAAGTGATATGGTCCAACACATTTCAAGTACAGTCCATCTGCCGATGACACTGGGCAGAAGGAATGCTTTTCAAATCCACCTGTGCATGTGGAAACCTAGCCAGAAGTCATCTTACTCTACAACTTGCAAATAAATAAGATTTCAGAAAGCTGGCCAATTAAGGGCAGCACTAGAAGACAAATTATCTTCCGGCTAAAAACATTTTCAGAACGTTTCAAAAACTTCAGATGAATAATTTAAAAAAAGATTTGGAGGATATACCTCACACTAACCTTACAGTCTAAGTATACATTAGCAGGGTACAGATGTACTCTAACTATAATCATCCTCCTTCCCTTTTCTCACCAGTCTGGCCAAAGAAATGACTGAAACTGAAGCAACCCTTGAAAGTCTGACTCAGCAAAGTAGTACTGTGTAAGTAGCCCTGCTAATCCACAACCACAGCTATGTGTAACTTGCATGGTAGGAGAACAATAGACACTTTACTTGCTGTGTCTGGGCCCCATGGAAAATGTGTAGAAAGAGGATCTCTGGAATGCCGCCCATGGTTCCCATTATGGTGTTAGATTATAGAACTGAGCAAATGGATCAGCAATAGGAGAGATGCAAGTTTCTCCCAATGAAGAGAAGAGAAGGAGAAAACAAATCATTGCTAGAATTCCCTATAAGGCCAACAAAATACCTTTCCATTTAGAAGCTGGAAATACAAACTGAAGACTCCTGAGAAGAGCCATGAAGACATAGATGGCAAGAGCCATTCCGCCTTCCCAGACACAAAGGAAAAGGGGGTTACACTGTGCAATTTTATCAAAACCTCCATCACCTGCTGACATGTCTGAATCAAAATGACAGATCACACCCGTATTGAGATACAACATCATAGCCTCAATGTTGCAACTCAAGATCTGGCTGCAGTCACTATATTTTCTTGTAGAGACCATGCTCCTGAATGTAATATGCATCCTGGTTTTTACAGACAGCTTGAAGAAAAAAAAAAGACAGGTTACCAACTAATACAGTGTGCAGGGTCTGGGGCTATGCACTGGGTCCAATCAAGGGCTGCATATCAGGTCTGGCCATGGCATGACCCTATGCACTGGCCCAATCCAGCTCACCAGGTTTAGGGGCCATGTGCTGGCTCTGACCCTGCATGCTGGAACCAGGGCTGGGCACTGAGTCTGGCTGCAACCAGACCCTGTGCACTGATTTTATCCGGTGCACAGGGTCTAAGGGTGTTCACTGGATCTGATCCCATGTGTTGGATCTGGGGCCATGTGTCGAGTTTGGCACATGCAGGCCCAATTCAGTGCGCCAATCCAACCACAGCCAGATTCCATGCACTGCCTTGAGCTGGTGCACAGAGCCTCATCATCTGGCCTGGGGGGCTCCCCACAGGTCTGGAAATCTGGCAGCTGGAGAGTGGTGGCAGTATTAATTGCCATTAATCACAATTAATTCTACTACTTCTCCCCCACAGCCAAGTTTCTGGATGCATGGGGATCTACATTTTTGCATATAATGTGCACTTACATTTCTCCTAGCCGGTTTGGGGAGAAAGGTGCATGTTTATGTGAGAAAATATGGTACTGTATTTTTCAGTTTCCTACAACACCACTAGGATTTACCATACGTTTGGGTTTTCCCAGATATGTCCTCTTTTTGGACCCTGTGATCTCCGTCTGGGAGATTTTTTGAAATCTAAACCAAGGTTCAGGATTTTGCTCCACTCCACTGGTGAATGGAGGCAGCAGGTGCACGTGCATCCTGGCAAGGTCATGGAAGCAGCCCCAGCAGCTGGATGCAGGTAAATCTGTGGGGACGGGGGCTGGAGGGCCAGGGCTTGGGGACTGTCCAGGGGGCTGGATGTGCATGCATACCAGGGGAGTGTGGAGGGTATAGGTGTGTGAGGGAGGGCAGGTGCCTGCTGGCACTGGGGGAAGCTGTCCAAGTGCTGGGACCTGCCCCTCCAGCAGGGGAGGGATAGAGGCCCTTTGAGGGCAGCAGGGAGCTCCATGGCTGGGCCAGTGGCACCAGAATCAGTGCCCTTGCTTGTGAGGCCGGCCTGGCCAGGAGATGCTGCCTGGAAGCACAGGAGACCCAGCTCAGGACAGGGGGTGCCACAGGCCTCCCCTCTTCCCTCCCACCCATGCTGGGGCTGGACTCACTTGACCACTGCCCACACGAATTGGAGCCACCACACTTTGGACCAGTCAAGACAGGGGCAGTTGGGGGTGCCCTCTGGCAGAGCTGGGGGGGGGGAGTAGGGGGCTGCAGGTCAGGAGCAAGGGGCACCAGCATGGCTCGGGGGAGGAGAGGGACTGTGGGTTGGGAGCAAGGGGCACAGACAGGGCCAGAGGTCTGCAGGTCAGGAACAAGGGGCAGCAGCAGGGACAGGAGGCTGCAGATTGGGAATGAGAGTTATTGGCAGGACCAGGGAGCTGTGGGTAGGGAGTGAGGTGTCCCCCTGACAGGTGTCCTCATTTTTGGAACTGGAAATTTGGTAACCCTAAACACCACTAAATGATGAAGTGCTTCTTTACCTACTGAAGGTGGAGCTCTTACAGAATAATTTATACATATACACATTCACACACAATTATATATGTATGCATTCCTTAGATAAGTGGCATTCAAGCTTTTGGCTCCATGGCCCAGATGAGTCACACAGGGGTGGTCCATGGGCTGGATCAAACCTTGTGTGCAAGGATCAAGCCATGAGGTCCAGAACTGTGCCCTCCCTGCCCCACACACTGGAGATTGGGCTCTGGGGACCTGGCACCACCCCCTCCCACCCTCCACACATTGGGATTGGATCCTGGGGGCTTGGTACTACCTCCCACCCACTGGGATTGGACCTGGGGCCTGGCACTACCCCTGGGAGGCTCTCCACACTGGAATTGGGTCTTGGGGTCCAGTGCTGTCCCCATCCATCCCTGCATGCTGAGATTGGGACTCGGCAAGAGCTCCATGGGCTGGATGACATGATACCATAGGCAGAATCTGGCCCATTGGCTGGAGGCTGAGCACCCCTGCTCTAGATGAAAGGATTGTTAAACAAGAGCTAACTCCTTAATAAAGTTTCCTGGACTGAAGGCATGGCAGGATGGCACATTAAAGACTTAACTCATTCTGAGAGACATAAGCTTTCATAGGAGATGGTTGATAAGTGAGCTAGTCTCCAGGGTCAGAATTATTTATTGTGCCCTTGGTACTATGGTTATACTGCAATTCCTATATATATTTGAGTTACATTCAAAATATAAGATACCACACATCAGAAAACCAGGATGTTACAAGATAGGATTGTTTTTGCAGAATACGCTGGGGAAGCTGGTGGTTGCACCAGAGGAGAAAGCGGACCTCTTTAACCAATTCTTCACCTCCGTTTTCTTGTGCAGGGACCACGACTTCCCTGCTGTGATGCAAAATGGACTCGAGGGGAATGCTTCCAGACCTCAGGTTGGGGAGGACCAGGTTAGAGAGCTTCTGGAGGGGCTGGACGTGTTTAAACCAGC
>NW_017728923.1:3607344-3618058 GCF_001723895.1 Crocodylus porosus
GAGACACTGTTTCCCCTAGTGCCCCCTGGCATAACAAGGAATAACGGACACAAGTTATTGGAGAGTAGGTTTAGATTAGACATCCGCAAGAACTACTTCAGTTAGGGTAGCCAGGAGCTGGAACCAACTTCCAAGGGAGGTGGTGCTGGCTCCTACCCTGGGGGTCTTTAAGAAGAGGGTTGATGCCTACCTGGCTGGACTCATTTGAGTCCAGTTTTTCTCCCACCCAGGCAGGGGGTCGGACTTGAAGATCTACAAGGTCCCTTCTGACCCGACTTCCATGATTCTTTAGGTAATTTATCCTAGGCAGTTAGGGCCTATATGGGTATGAGTGATGGAGGCAGAAAAACAGCAGCACAAGAGATGGTAAGTTTTGCCAGTTTGCCATTAAGATGCTGAGTCTTTGAGAGGATTTTGGTTTTATGTACCCTAGAAAGTTACCACCTTCAAGTTCACCAACAAAATGTTCTTTCTGAGCAGAACTGCCTTGTCTCTTCAAACTTTTTTTCTCATCAATCTAATGGTTTCTGGAACCTAACTGGGCTTTTTTTTTATTCTTTTCTTTAGACACCCCAGAAAAACAACAACTTGAGGAAACTTCCTCTTAACTCCATATTCAAAGTAGCTAGCCCGATAAGGACTTCAGTCTCCAGCCTCATAGCTATTTATTGTGCCCATGATATAACTGCTATGCTGTAAGGAGGAAATACCTTCCAGTAAGCACCTAATTAATATTAATTGGATACTAGGATGAGACCTATCTTCCTCTGATTAGTCTCAGTTGATTTGATTTGAAGACTTAATTAGTTTGAGGAGACCTGATTTTTGTGACTTTACTCAGGGCTTCTTTTCTGTTCATGAACAGTTCCAGCCAGACTTACATCAGCTACTGGGATGAGTGTGTCAGCAAGGTGGCCAATCCGATTCTTTCTGTACAACCAGGACATCAGCAGTATCCCCAGAGCCACGTCAGCGAGGAGAGAAACAAAGATGTTGGCTTTCCTGTGTTCCAGATAATGAGAAACAAAGACAGAGCAGAGGAAGAAGACTGCTTACTGTTTCAGCAACAACAGTCACCAGCTAAATTTACATAGCACCTTTCAGCAATGAAGGATACCAGGGCACTTTACCAAAGGTATAGGGAGGGATTTGATTGTTGATATGTTACTGCTATGCTGCAGTCTTTGATCAAATGCAGCGGTCTTTCTGAGCCAACAGTACTGAAAAATAATAGTAATAGTCTTTGTGTGTATGTGTGTGTGTCCATGTGTGAAAAACTAGAATGACATTACGGAAGGATGAGATAGGCAGAATGTAAGCATTTAACTTGTGATGTAATGCTTTCACTTGGAGCAGTTATATAGATTGGAGGTCTTTTCAAAAGATATGCTTTCATTTAACTGCTTATACTTGGGTTAAATATTTTTACCTACAGAATAAGATAAACTAAACTTCCCCTCATTGCAGGAATTTCTGAATAAAATTCCACAGCCTGGCTTGGGCAGAAAAATCACACTATACAATGAGAATATTACTTCTGGCCTTAAAATCTACTACTGTATTTCACTGTCTATAGATTGACACAGTATATGAGTCGATCCCATTTTTCTGATCCAAAAAGTTAGAAATTTCATAGATCCAGTGTATAAGTCAACCTAACTTTTTGGATCAGAAATATGGGGTTGACTTGTACTGGTGCCTGTGCACCCTCACTGCAGACCGAGCACTAGCAGGGTGGACACATGCCACAGCGCTGCTCATAGGGGATGGGGCCAGGCTTGGCACTCAGCTGATGTGGCCCCATCCCCTGTGAGCAGCGCTGCCGGGGCTGCGACAGCCGAATGCAGAGCCCAGCACTGCTCACAAGGGACAGTGATGCAGTGTATAAGTCGAGGTTGAATTTTAAGAGTTAAAAACTGGGCTTCAAAACTTGACTCAATAAACTTTGAAATATGGTAATCTATTTTTCAGTATTCCTTGAAAGCCCATTACTGTAGAATTTGAAAGTCTAGGATTTCTAGGATTTGCAAAGCGCTGGCCATAGGTGATTCAAACTCTATCTCTGAAATCTTTGCCTTCCCATCCTCTACTCAACGTGGGGTGGGCTTTATGTGTACATATTTTTCTCTGTTGCTTTGAAAATTCCTCATCTTTAGTCGCTTCAGGAAGGATCCTCCAAAAGACTGGAGTAAGGGAGTAGCTTCCTACCCTTGTGGAACCTGTCCTAAGACCTCAGTTTTGTTTCTCATCTGATTGCTTTCACAGTGATTGAATAAAAGGACCTACAGAACTAGCTATAGTCAGGTAGAGTATATGAAGATGCTGTACAAGCTTTCCTTGTGCATCTCTGTTAACACATCCCAATCCAGTTTCCTAAGGTTATGTTTCCACCACCTCTGACCACGCTAGGAAGCCCTGCCATGGAAATTCCCCATCTACTAATTCCTAGTCTGCATCTGCTGAAAGAATGTAATGTCACTGCTTTAAGAGCGATGCACATGGGCCAATAAGCACACTTGAGACTGATAATGGCGTTAGACATCAATAAGGGTGCACCTAACAGTGGTCATATTATCTCTTTTCAGCATTTGGAGTGGAAGGAATGACAGAAAGGGGGCAGGGAGAGTTTTCGTGCTGGTGCTCCCTTGCACGGTTCCCACCAGAGTAATTCAGGAAGCATAAGTATGATGAGAAAGGATCAGGATTATATTAGAATCAAAATGATGAGAGAAAAACTCTTATCTCTTCCTTGACCAAAAACATTCCTGTACAACTATATGATCACTGTAAAACTATATGTCTATCTCATAAAAACAGACTTAGGACCAGATCCTATTTCATTTTTCAAGCATATAAGTGGACTTAAGTGTCTAAGTGCAATTCTATTCAACTCTGTTCAAGGTACTGAAGATCCATTAATGCATCTACTCTTGTAAAACACCATCATCTGACCCTTAATACTGAGTCACAAAAAAAAAGCAGTGAGGAGGTTGAGGAAACACACACCTTTTGATTTAACAGTTTTTCAAGAACTTGAGCTGGGTGGAATGGGTTTTTATTTAGGCATCTAAATCTGCTTATGGTGCCTAATCAATGGAATAGAATCTGGCCTTTAGTATCAGAAAAACAAATAGATTACAACCACAGCCAGGGAAGGGAGAGTTTCTTGGCAGCTAGAGCAGAAATTGTTTGGTTCACAGATGATGAAGGCTCCAGCAGGAGACAGAGGTCACAAACTCTGTGAGCTGTCTGTGTGTGTGTGTGTGTGTGTGTGTGTGTGTGTGTGTGTGTGTGTGTGTGTGAACACCATACCTCATTAGCTGTGGCTGGTTTTGAGCCTTCCTGTTACTGCTGATGACCTGGAGGTGCTCTAACCGGTGCCCCAATTGTTCGCAAGTTGAGAGTTTACTCCATATGAAAGATAAAGGCCAAAACTTCAGCACTCTGCAAAAAAAACAAGGGGAATGAATCTCTCCTGGTTAATTTTGGCTTTGAAGCACATGGTATGATATTCAGGCAGCTTCCCATGCAAGACGTTTCAGATGATGGCAAGATTCTGTACACATACAAATAATACGAATGCAGACAAAATGTAACAAATATTAGAGATAAATTCCCTCAAGCATTAGAAAGACAAGGAATGTGGAATGAAAGTGGCCTTTCTAAAAAAAGATATTCAAACTGTGTCCCCATACAGATGCCAGTCTCACAGCTTCCTGTGTGTACCTCTAGAGCAGTATATCAAACTTATTCTCCAGAAAGAAAGAAATCCCATTTTTAATTATGGTCTGTAAGTCAGGGTATTCAGTCAGTCCACAACAAGTCTTCTATTCATGTCCAGCAGAAGTCTGTACAGATATCAATGCTGCAACATGGTCTTTGTGTCGTAATTAAAATTTTAACCTGATTTTTGCCCCACTCAGTTTCTGAATTATAGTAAGAAATGGGCACCCAACTCTTTTAGATTCCTTTGAAAATCCAAATCTTAACTCTCGTTGCTTTCAATATGTGTCTGCCTGTATCACACAGCTTCATTCAATCAGAAAAAATGATCTCTTTTACGATAACTGAAATTTCTGTCCTTTATTTCTCTTCCTTCCCCTTCATGCATACATGTGTATCTCCTCTTTTCTTTCCTCCAGATCAAACCTTAGCACCCTGCCTAGGGTCTTCACTCTTTCATCCATAAAAATGGCCTGCAGTAAGTAGACAACTGAAGTAGTAAGCAGACATTTTAGAATTCAGTGAATCTGCAAGTTAACATCTAAATGAGTTCATGGGGTGAGGCAGTTCACAGCTCTCAGAGCAACTGGGTCTTTCTGCAGTCTCAGGAATGCCACACTGCATCAACTTATGTTCAACTGACCTTCTGGAAGGTTCTTCTTATCACCATTCTTTGTCTTGCAGCTAATAAAAGAAGACTCCAAGGGGGCACTTAATGTGGTCTAGGCTGAGGCCAGTGTAAGGAAAAAGAGTATCAGGCCCAAACAGACATAACAGGTGAAGTGCTCCATACAATGAGCATACAGATATTCATGGCCAAAGAAGCACTTAAAAAATGATCCTCAAAAAAAATTAAAATAAAAAAGGAAGAGGAACATCTTTTCTCTTCCTGCAACAAGATCTTCCTGAAACATCTGTACACTCCATGGAGGATGGCTTGCTCCTCTGGCATCCTGTAGTTGCTACATTTTGTAGCAAAAAACCCCCACTCTCCTACCCCCTGGTGGGAGAGCAGAAAACCCTTCATTCTTTTCAGACTTTAGTCCTCAAGCCTAGGGATAGAAGTTACACATAAATGAATTTACGTAATCAGAAACTGGTTTAAACCTGTAACAGAACAGAATTTTAGTGCATATAAACCAGTTTCAAAATGGCTGAAACTGGTTTCAGATAAGTATGACACTACATTCAACCAGGTTTAACTTCTGTCCCAGGCCCTTTCCTGGTTCAAGTTAAATCACAATCCCCCAGCATCCCAGCATGCTTTCCAGCCCTGGGCTGGGCTGGGCTGGGCTGTGCTGGCTACTCCAACAGAGAAGGGTTTGGGGGGTGGGGAGGGGGGGACTGCCCTGCCCCCCACCCCCCTAACAAACCCTAGCTGGGGTCTGGGGCCAAGAAATGGGGTTAAACTTTCCTTTCCCCAAGTACAGAGCTGCCCTGCTAAAAACTTACTGCTGGCTGTGACTGTAGACTATAAATCCCAGAGGCACCTGGAAGCAGGAAGAGGAAGTGATAAACAACGCTGCAGAGTCCAGTTGCTGTGATTCTGGACTGGAAATCCCACAGACCTTGGGGGCAGCATGAAGAGGAAATGAACACACAGTCCATGCTGGCTACCTACCAGAAAGCTGTGCTGTAGCACCCCCCAGCTTCTGGCCTGAGCCACTGCAGGCATATGGCTGCACTTCCTGAATCACAAGTGTGTGTCTGTCCAGTTGTTTCAAAGCTTAATCTCTGCATTTTAGACTAACCTGCAAAGACTAAATCAATTCAGCCTTGGGCTTTTTGACTGTCTGTGCTTAGCTTAAGACCAGAGCCTAGTGAAAACAATGGCTGAAAAGCATGCAGAGATGGCTGTTCTCCAGCTAAGGAGCAGGAGGGAAGAATTCTTTGCCTGTCATTCAGGTTCCAGAGGGTCCCAATGATAACTGAATGGACACAAGATGGCTGACTGGCTGTCTACCCCACCCTTCCCCCACCGCTTCCCTTGATAAGGGGAAGCAGAGCACTGCGGGATGCCAGAGAACCAAGCAACTCCCTGTTGGGCCTCATGGCTGAAGACTACCACTGCTGCATGCCACTGTGGCAACTCTGAAGTCCTGCTCCAGCTGGGGGCATGGTTAGGGCAGCATATCTGTATAGCACTGAGGCTCCCTGAGTTGGAAGCACCATAAATTGGAGTAGGATTCAGAGTGCTTCAACTGCATGTCTATCCATAGCTTTAGCAGTATAATTTATAACATACTATACTTGGGATTCTGAGAGGACTAAACTTAGACCCCAACATAAGCAATATAACTCCTTTACTGAAGTCAACAGAACTTTCCCTATTAAGGGCAAGAGGACTGCTTCATTTATAACTGCTTCTTACTTATCTCATGGAACACTCTGCTCATCTCTTCCCAGTCTCTTGCCATGCTTATGTCAGTTTCACTTAGTTTGCATACACACCACATCTATGCAAATTATTCTACTTTGCTCTTGAATTTACACTATCATTTATGGTTCTTTGGATGAATCTGATATCTTTTATTAGACCAACTTAAATAGCTGGAAAAAAAATTTCTAGCAAGCTTTCAGATTTAAAAACCCTTTGTCAGTCTGAGGAAGCCTCTGCAGTTGGTGTGTTATTTTCCTGGATGGAATGAATGGTAAAGAAGCCAGAGACTTGGGATGGTATGCATGCAAGACAGGCAGTCAGTGAAGATGTAAATTGAGAAGTCAGTGGGTGAGAGACAGGCTGGGTGGGGGGCAGAAGGGGGATGAATGTAGCAGTTAAACAATGGAGAGGTACCTGGGGAGTCAGATGGCAGGCAGGTTATAATGCATCATAAATCCAATATCTATATTAGTCTATGATTTTTTGTATCTAGAAGGTTGATGAAGTGAAGCTCATAGGCTCGTCTTTGAGAAGCGTTCTGTAAATTCACTTTGAGGATTAGAACTGTGAGATTGGAGAGACAGTGGTTTTCTTGTGAGAAATGTGCCCCCACAGGTAATTGGGTATTCCTGTCTTTGATAGATTTCCAGTGTGTGCTCATTCTGGTGCGCAGCTGTTGTTTGTCCCTCCTCTGTATTTTCCATCAGGGCATTTGGTGCATTGGATAAGATGTATTACATTTCTGGAGGTGCAGCTGTAAGATGCAGGAATGGTGATGGCTATGTTATGGGGTGCAGTAATTGTAGGGGTGCTGGAGATGTGTTGGCAGGTTTTACATTTCTTGTCATGGCATGGTCTGGATCCATTCGGTGTGTTCTGGGCCTTAGGAAAAGTTTGCTTCTAGTGATGAGGTTAGTAAAATTCGGTGCTTGTTTGAAGGCTAGGATGGGTGGTTCTGGGAAGATGTCTCTAAGAACAGGGTCTCTTTCTAGTATGAGTTGCAATTGTTTAAGGATTTTCCATATGGGTTTGAGGGAGGGGTGGTATGTCATAACCAGCAGTGTGCGATTTGCGGGGGGGGAGGGTTTCTTTCATATTGCAGCAATTCTTCATGTGGTACCCAGGTGGCTCTTTCAAATGTGCAATTTATCTCTTTGGAGGAGTGTCCTTGTTGGGTGAAAGCCTTTTTAAGATTGGTGAAGTGGCATTTTACATCTTCACTGACGGCCTGTCTTGCATACAAACCAGCCCAGCCTTTGGCTTCTTTGCTATTCATTCCATCCAGGAAGAACACACACCAACTGCAGAGGCTTCCTCAGACTGAAAAAGGGTTTTTAAACCCGAAAGCTTGCTAAACATTTTTTTCCAACAATTTAAGTTGATCTAATAAAAGATATCTAATTCACCCAAAGAACCCTGTCTGCCTATGTCCTTAGACCAACATGGCTACAACCTACACCCCACCATCATTTATATCACTAGCGAATTTAACTCAGAGACTTCCATGAGACTTACAGATGCTTCCTCTGAACTTTATTTAGCTGAATTTTGCCTGTGGTTTGGAAATACGACTATGTATTTATGACTGGGCAGGATAAGATGCAGACTAGGTTTGTACTGCAATGTATGTATCAACCTAGCTACACAAAGCAAATCCACAAATTGTGTGGTTGGCAGAAAACCACGGGTGCCCCTCAGGGCCTCTTCAGCTACACTTCACAGAGGGTTTGTCAGTTGAAAATCCAAAGCCCTGAAGGCCCCCACTGATTCAGATTTTTGATGCATCAGTTTTGAATTCAGTGCTGTGCACTGTGAACTAGTCTCTTTAATTCAGAGCCTTTGAGTTATTCACCTCTTCACTTCAGCCACCCACCTCACAGCCAAATTATCGCACTGCTGTTCCACTGGCCTGTCAGGAAGTAACATCCAAAGTGACAGAAGAAAGAACACGTGTTGAGGGGGAGGAGGAACAGTGGGTTGTTACACTGGCTGCTGATCCTGAAGACTTGGGTTCACACATTTGTTGAGGCACTAGTGGAGATGAGTTTTCTTTTGTGATCATGGTCTCAAGCTATGGCCTGAGGAACCTTTGCTGAAGTAGAAAATCATGTTATACAAGCAGGGGAGTAGCAATGGAAGGTCTCTCATTAGAAGGCTGTCCACCAAAGGCTAAAGATTAGGAAGCACTGTTCCAGTCAACATCTGCCAAATTCAAGTAGAAGACAGCAGGTTTGGGGGTTGGAAATCTCCCTTACCTGAATCAATCCCTCCTTCCCTTTCCCCGTGCCCCTCACTAGTTTAAAAGTGTGGTGGTGAAGAGATTGATACCAAATATCAGGAATAAGCTATTTTGAAAGTTGTTTTGTTTTCTGAATCATAAATGAAAGACCTTAATGAGCCTTCAATACGAAATACCACAACTGAATTTTAGACAACATTAATACCACATCTAACCTGGGACAGCACCCCCACCCCCAGCAACAGCGAAGAGGTAATGAATATACAAATTTCTAATGGCTGGGTGTCCAACCAGCTGTAGCCACTGCTGAAGAGAAGCCCAGCACTGGAACAGCAACAGGCTTGCTTCAAATGTTGTTTCATGAAAATCTGTGCAATGCCTGTTTGTATTATTTCAAACTCTCCTCCTTTTCTTTGTACTAAATGTCACGAAACCCAAGCTCCATCCCACATTCCCAGCCAAAAGAAATAACCTCCAAAATATACTGAGAACAGACGCATAGAGAAAGAGCTCAATTAAGTGGTTTCAGGATCCATCACAGAAATTTCCATTTGTAATAACATCCAAACACGAAAGCCAAAAAAGCATTTCTTCTGTAGCGTATTATCCCTGCAACGCATGGCAAGTTGCCACAAATGCTTCCATTTGTTTATCAGGCTTATAGTACATGGAATGACTTCTTAAAATGTACCGGAAAACACTTCTAAATGGCTTTTATATCATTACATTACTTAAACAGACAAGTACACAGCAGTAGATGTAGAGTAAATGTCTGGGGACTCTCCAAATGTAAGCAATTTCAGCTGCAATTGAATGCTCTCCGCATAGTGAAATTATGATTTTTCCAATCCAGATCATTTGTTCCAAGAGTGGGGGTGGCCCCTCAGAATCTAGATGAGAAGCCATCTCTCTGAATCTGGACTGCACAAAAGTGTTAAAGCTCCATTAACTAGATTATCTTGGCAGCCTTACTGCTCCGTGCTACAATTCCAGGAAAACAACCTCCCATCTGGATGAGGCATTGGAGGGGTCAGAGGATGTCAGGAGGAGGCGATTACACAGCTTATTTAAAAAAAAAGGAGCGTGTAGAGTTGCCTGCCACAATATTAAATCATTCTAATCATTCTGGTGATGCACAGGGGATCTTTCAATTGTAATGAAAGTTGTGCCCAAGAATCCCTCAAAATCAATTTGCAATTACCACCTCTAAGCACAGGGTGGTGGTGAAGAGATGCCTATATTTCAGATCAATGTAGTTTTTATAGACTACACGGGCATTTTTAAATCTCCCTCACTACATCCAGGCAATGTTGTTAACCAGGGAATCCAGTTTATTTACTGAGATGATTACCCACTCCTGTTTTCTAGTTGCATATATAGGCAGGGTGCTTAGAACTGAAATATGAAATAACCCCTAAAGTTGGGCAGAAAATTTGATCTTAGCCCACAAGAGGCTGAGAAGTGATCCTCCAGCTCATCAGAACTAATAATTCCTCATACCCCACCCACTCCACAAAATTTGAAACACAGAAAACAAGGAAACTTGATCTTAGTTAGCACAAAGGGAAGATGCAGATGTTAGAATTGAGAGACTTTCCCAGAAACGCATAGAAGGCCCTGCTTATTAAACCAGAGAATTGTTGGTTTATACATCCCAGCTGATTTAATCTCTTTCCATCAAATGAAACTTGAAATACCTTTTATGCAGTATATGATGTCCATCTTTAAAGTGCAGGCAGAAGCTCTCCCAGCACCTTTCAGACACAGTGAGTGTGACTTTAAGAAGCTCAGGCAGGGAAAATTCCCCATTTGACTCTCCATCTGATTCTGTCCCCACAGAGCTAAGTGATTCCCAGAAGGAATTACCCCAGGTAATTGCTTCTTTCAGAAGCTGTTGCCATGTGCAGTTTACCTGAAGTAAATTTTATATAAGGCATAAAACACCAACATCATTTTATTGTGCTTAGGGTCTGGCTACAATGGGCTTTGGAGGGGTGGACAGTAGGGCTGTGTGAAGCTTCGGGTGTTGATTCAATTTGGAGAAGATGCGGCCCGATTTGGTGGCCAAATCTCCAAATCTGAATCGAATCAGGGGACCAATAAAAAGGTCCAAATTAATTTGAAGCTCTCTGAATCTTTGAATCCCCCCACATCCGCCCACATCCCTCCACATCTTAGTGTCATCAGTAAATTTGAACAGGGTGCTTTTTACCCCCTCGTCCAAGTCACTGATGAAGATGTTGAACAGTGCAGGCCCGAGGAGAGAGCCCTGCGGAACCCCACTGCCCACATCCCTCCAGGCTGAAAATGACCCATCCACCACCACTCTCTGGGTGTGGCCCTCCAGCCAGTTGGCGACCCAATTGACTGTG